>NC_060140.1:96975441-97296155 GCF_021461385.2 Schistocerca piceifrons
CCTACTCTCTTTTGGTTCTGGATCTCACAGAAGCCTGCTCTCCTCCTGTATCCTGCCCTCCTCTGCCTGTGAAAGGGAAGAAGAAGAAGAAGAAGAAGAAGAAGAAGAAGAAGAAGAAATAAGAGTACCAGTTCAGGGCTACTCCAGTGCCTCCAGAGGTGTCATCTCTCCCTTGCAACTTGAGTTTGACATTTATAAATGTCATCCCGTCATCGTTGGTGACGGTTCGTGACCCGTGATGTGTGATTGGCTCCAGCCCCTTTGCTTCCCACTTAAATACCTGCTCTGTGATTATTCAATGGAACTGTAATGGATACTACTATCACCCCCCCCCCCCCCCCCCCCAGAGTTGCAATGCCTTATTGCCTTTTACTTGGCAGCTTGTGTCATCCTTCAGGAATCTCATTTTACTGATGCTCACTCACTGACCCTTTGTGGGTTCCATGCTTTGTCGGAACCAGGTCGGCCCTTTGAGGGCCTTTGGTGGTGTCTGCATGTTAGTCTGTATGCGTATTGTTGTTTATGGATTCCACTTCCTACCACATTGGAAGTCGTTGCTATTTGGGTCCACTTGGACTCTGCCATCACAGTTTGCAGTCTGTCTCCTTCCTGACACACCATTTACATATGCTGCCGTAACTGTCCTCCTTCAGCAATGTCCACCTCCCTTCCTCTTCCTTGGGGATTTCATTGTCCATCACCCTTTGTGGGGCAGTGCTTCTTCATCTAGTCGGTGGTTCCTCATTGACCAATTGCTTGTGCACCACGACTTGTGCCTTCTTAATGATGGTTCGCCAACTCATTTTAGTGCTGCACATGGCACTTCCTCTTCCATTGATCTTTCGCTCTCTTCCCCTCCCCTTCTGCTTCTCTTACACTGGTTGCCACTTGATGACCTCTGTGATAGTGTCCATTTCCCGTCAGAACACCATCTCTTGCCTGCCACGTGTGCGGTGTTTTCTGAGGAACTGATGGCCATCCGTTGGGCCCTCCATTTTTTTAAAGGTCCTCTCTTACCTGAGTTTTGTTATGTACGGGCTCAGTGAGTGGCCTTCAGGCTATCACTCGGTGTTTTTTTTCCTACTACGCCTTGGAATCTGACATCCAAGACCTTCTCACTGGTCTAGCTGATGTAGCTTGTTTGGTTGATTTCCTTTGGGTTCCTAGCCATGTAGACATACCGGCTAATGATCTTGGTGATCATCTGGTTGGGGGAGGGGGAGGGGGGAGGGAGGGTGAGTAGCTACCCTTCGTTCTCCTTGACCACTCCGGGGGTGGATTTGTGACTTTACATCAGATCCCTTTTTGCTCAATCATGGGCTGACTCTGGAGAGGCTACCCCTCTGTCTAATAAACTTCTTGCTGTCAACATGACTCCCAGCATGTGGTGTTCTTCCCTCTGCTGCTTCTGGAGGGTATCTACCATGCTCTGCCATCTTCATATTGGCCATACTATGTTGATCTATGCTTTTTTACTCCACAGTTGGCCCCACCCCTCCCCTCCTTTGTGGTTGCGGGGTTCCGCTCACTGTGAACCAAATTTTGCTGGATTGCTCCCGCCTTTTGGCCCTTTGCACTAAATGTGCCCTCCCCCCTTCCTTGTCGCAGGTATTAGGGAATGGCCCTGACATGGTTATGTCTGTCCTTGATTTCTTTGTGAAAGTGGGTTGTACTGTCAGGTATGCGTTCCTTGGTTAGTGTAGGTGTTGGTTATGAAGGCCTTGACATCGCCTCCACACTGACCAGGTTCTCCCCACCTTTCTCCTAACTTTTTGTCTGATCTGTTGTGATATTTTGTTTCCTTTTTTCTTGTGTCTTCTTCCCGTGGTGTTGTCCCCTTTGTATCATGATAATGGTATGATGTGGATGTTGGAACAGGTCAGTGACAGTGTTGGTGTCCCACCTTGCATGGTGTTTCTGGGGCACACTTGCTGTCCTCATTCGCACCCACCCTCTCTTGTTCTGTCCTCTTTCTGCTGTGCTGACATCCCTTTTCCTTCTTTGTTTGTGCATTACCCCTTTCCTTCACTGGACTGTGCTGTTTGTGTTGTTCCTCCCTTGATTTCTGACATCCTCGATCATGGGGCCAATGACCTCACTGTTTGGTCCCCTCCCCCAAATCAACTAATCATCCTATACAAAGTGCATCACCTAAATCTTTCACCGCAAACATTGCAGAAATGGAAAGTGCTATTGATGTGCGGATTTCACAGAATGGATTGATAGTCAGCGACTTGTATTGTTAGCCAACCAACATATTGTAATAATACTTAGAAAGTGTATTTTTTGTGCAAACAAACACTTTTTTTAAAAAATGGAACAAACCAAAAATAGGGTAAATTAGAAAGTAAGAGGTGTTTTTTCCATGATAGTGCTGGTTGTTTACAATTTCATATTTTGAAAAGTTGCCACACCAACACTTTTACAGTCGGACCCACATTACTGTTATCAGAGTGAAACAAATGAGGAAGAAAAGCACTTCTGACACTGCATCTGTGCTGTAACTCATAATTCATATACAAGTATTCCTCAAGCATTTTCTGTTTATTTACGTGTTGTAATTTGGTGCTGAATGCTTTTGTATTAATAAATTTCTGCCAAGAGATATTAAAATGAGCATTTCCCAAAATTTCTGTTTGATGTCTTTGAGACATTCGTCTTGTGTAGACTTAAATTTTGTTTTTCAGTTGTCTGGGTATGTCCATATTTCATGGAACCATACATACTTGATGCCTGTCCAAAGTTGCGCATGTTGGACTACAAAGTTTATTATGAGAACCATCCTCTGTTCTCTAAAGGTAATCTTAGGTACATAATTAGTTGCATATGTTATATGTACTACTGGCTATTAAAACAACAACACCAGAAAGAATTCCAAATAACAATATTTTACTAATTGTGCTTATAAAGTAAAGTAGGAAGGATTCATGACTGAATGTGTAGGTTATATATGATTTTACAGTCTTTAACATTTAGAACACAGAGCTGCTGTCTCTGACAGCAACAATGGCTATAGGACATCAGGACATTGGGTCAGAGTGAGCTTGTATGACATGTACAAGTACATCGTTCCATGCTGCTTCATCTCTGAGCTAGAGTTCATCAACCATAGTGTCTGTCAGATGGTGGTGAACCATGACCAAATATTTTCATTGGGTGAGAGATCTGTACACACTGGCCAAGGCAACGGTCAAACACCTTCTGTATCGAGCTAGGTCAGGACAGCACAAACAACATGCAGTCTTGCATTGTGCTATTGAAAGAGAACGTCACAGGGATCTCAAAAAATGGGGCTTATACATTTCAGAAATCTAACAGCTGCTGTTCAAATTACTGTCTATTTGTGTCAAAGGTGATAGTTTCATGTACCCAGTTGTACCAAATACTATCAAAGTGTTGGGTCCATATGACGATGGCTAATGCAATCTGACCACCTTTTTCTCGGAGCCTCCACAATGGAGCATCCAGTTTAATGCTGTATGCATAATGAAGACTTGCCTGAAAAAATGCCGCGGTGTCATTCTTGTGTCCACTGTAGTCATTGGCTGCATCACTGTCAGCATGCCTCTCTGCTACTGCTCAAGGGAAACAGTGACAGTGGTCACCATGCTGAAAGTTCATGCTGCTTCACATGTCATTGCGCCATTAAACACAGAGTGATAAAAGTCAGTTGCTATAGGCCATGATACTGCTACTGTCGAATTCCGACACGTGTAAATAGACATTTCTCCTTCTTACACAAGACATGATATGATCTTCTTGGAAACAGCCAACATTCAGATATGATTTCTGGCTGAGAATCTCACGCTTTTTGAATACAGAATGTTTGAGAGGCCCTCAAATGAAAACTGAAAACCCACCACAGTGGGACCATGGTATAGTTCCATTCAAAAGCAGTAACAACACATGTTATGTTTTTTAGTCAGATGAACCATTCCTGTTTCATAGAATGTGGTTGTGCCACTCACAAATCCACAAAGCACCCACTCTGGCACTTCCTCATCCATCTGAAACCAACGTCCACGCTCATCTGTCTTAAGGTTTGCCAAATATGTGAAAATTACATCCGGCTGTACGGAGGATGTTCCAGTGTCCCAAACAAATCACTTTGTCACATTTGCAGTGAGGGGTTGGGTGTTGTTGTGTAAGTAGATGATTCCATCCGACAGCCCAAGGGCTAACAGCAAAGCCAACAGTGGAAGTGTCCCACATCTTCCCAGCCAAAGAAATCCACAGCTGTTCACACAAATTCCAGTAAGGCCATGTTGACTTCCTTCTTTGACTCCAGAGGGTCTCTGCTCATGGAGTTCCTCGAGCATGGAACCACAATCAGCGTGCAGCACTATGAAGATGCCTTGAACAAACTGCGATGTGGCATGAAGTAAAAACACCCAGGAATGTTGTCAAATGGAACTGTCTTGTTGCTTGATAGTGCCCACCCTCACACTGCTAATTGGCTACTCTTGAGCTTTTTGGTTGGGAAATGCTGCAACAGCCCCCATACAGCCGGGATCTTTCACTGTGTAATATTCACGTCTTAAGCGACCTCAAGAAAGATGTGTGAATGTCGGTTTCAGTCAGACAAGGAAGTGCAAGAGTGGGTGTGATTGTGGATCCATCAGCAGCTAACCACATTCTGTGAAACAGAAGTTCATCATCTTGTCTCCCAGAGGGATAAATGTCTTAACCTGTGTGGTGATTCATTTAAAATCAAATCATTTTATGTCCCATTGTGGCAAGCATTTGGTTATCATTTGCTTGTTCCTTATAGATAGTGTTACTACCACCCACTTTGTGCAGTTGTGCTAAAATGCTAATCATTTGTGTGTCCAAGCATGCTAATTTGACATTTGCTCCGTGCTTCCTTCATGATGTTGCAATTTTAATTGATAACATTGCATTATATGTGGTAACTGTTCTTTTTATAAGTCTGAAGCAGTTGAGCAGTTGTGAATATTGTATGTGTCATACCTTTCTTTACGAAGTACTTAATCAATGCTCGAATATCAATTTCCCCCCCCCCCCCCTCCCCCATCTTTGCAAATCACTGCATGGGAACAACAGAGCCATGTCACTGCCACAACTCTCTTTCAAGAGCACTGACGTCGCATGTGTTTACAGGCAACAGTCCAATGAATATCATGTGAACAACTCGTTGCACTAGCAACTTGTGGTGATTTTGAGAACTTTTCAAACCACCCTCAGACATTGGAGCAAATGGAAGTGAACACAAGCAAATGAGTATTCACAGACAATTCGATAGTGATCCGTACCATTTGCTTCTATCTGTGAACAAGCAATTACATCAGAGGGAATGGAAGACAACACAAGATATGAACAGTTGAACTCATAATACATTGTTTTTTTGGTGCTAATAGGCAGCATTATAACACTGTATAGTTGGAGCCAGAGTTCAGAACTTTGATAGTCACACAGGATTACTTTGTATGGCAAGTGTACTGTTTTTGATAAAGTCATCAAAATGTCGTTGGAAAAGAAAAATTAGTTGTCTCAATTTGTACTTAAACACAAAATACTTGGAGGTAACACCCTTAACACTGAATTGCAGCTCCAGCTTTCCTTAGCAATATTTCAAAACTTTGCGCATATTTCAGTTTACGCTTTGTGCTAGCTTCTCATTACATTTGAACAGGAAATTTAAAAGCAGTTCACTAATTACTGATGACCAACATAACCTGAAAAAAGGGTAGCGTTAACACACTCGTTATTGGCAGCTGTGGATATTTATGGTACTGTAGAGATTGTTTTCTGTTTCAGTATCTGCTAAATCACAGATAGTGTCTTATGTATGCAGTGTCGTATGCAATGCACATCAAGAATAAAATATGATTAATCAAATGGAAACATACACAGATGTTTCACAAAGGCTACTTCATAAAATCTGCTTCATAGTTTATTAGAGGGTAGATAGTATTACCCCAAGTAAATTATTTTTGCTTTTCTTCAGATTTCTCTGAACATGGACAGCGACACATTGGTAATGTAATTATAGCTCCCACGAATGTAAGTGATAAGAGTAATCAGGACTTTTTGTATATTTTTAATTTTAATCAGCCTAATAGACACATTTTTGCACTTGTTTACTTTCAAGGAAATTTGTGGTCCTTGTTCTTTTTAACAAAAAGGAATACAGAGTTTGTGTTAATTCAGTCCATTTCCCAGTGTTGTAAGCATCTAATGAATTTATTGACTTTCTCACCCCCCCCCCCCCCCCACCCCCTCCCCAGTATGACCACTGAGTGCTTCTGCAGTATTCTATCAATCATCTCTGGTTCCCAGAAGCACATAAATGTATATTTTTCTATCAGCAACATTGAACTCTCTTCGAACCACTCCATCGCTCTTGCAAGTCATATCAGCAACAGGAAGTAGACAGGTTAGCAGATGAAATAATCCTGTACTACTGGCACCGAAGTGGAGTGAATGCATGCTTCCTTCGAAAGTTCCCTAAAACGACGAAACCACCAGAACATAAGTAAACACTAGTGAATGAAAGCAAACACGGCCAGATGCAGTTCACTTGCACATTAGAGAGAATTCTTGTTTGATGATTCTTGTTTGCTTGTATCTGCTCTGGTGTAAAACAGATTTTAGGGTAGAAGTCCGCAGTGAGACCAACACGTGCTCCCATTGCATGCCACGTGTTGGTCTCACAGCGGACTTCTAGACTGAGCCACACACAATTGATTTCATCAAAGTGTACGGGCCTGAAGATGGCATTGACGCAACATCGAAACTACTAGCGAAGTAAATATAAAATGTTAAGTACAGTTGGAGGAATTTCATTTTTAATAAAAATTATACCAGCTGTGTCCCAACTTCATCCTGTTTAAATACGGATGTATGAAGATGCTAAATAATAATTGTGAAGCCCATCAGTTGTGTACGTAGCAGCAATGCCGCGAGTCCTCAGTTATAATTGCAAACTCGTGTACTCACCCTACTTCCTGTGCCATTGTAGTCCACTCGTGTGCAACAACAGACTCAAGTAGTGAGTGTTCAGTTAAAAGGGTAGAAGTGGAGACTGTCGAGACAAGTGTCCAAGCAAACAGAGCCTGCTTTTTCAGAGATGTAATAGAAGCCTCCAGTGGGCCAAGTATAAATGCCTTGTTTGTGACCTCTAATATGAAGTCCTCAGAAGGACAGATGAAAATTAGATGGGGGCCAAGATGGGACTGTTTGGAGGATGACTGATGACAGTGAATCCAAGACATTGGACTGTTGCAGATGTTGCAGCACTCATGTGTGATTTGGCATTGTCATGCTGAAGGAGATGGTGCTCCATGTGTGGACAAACTCTTCAAATTTGAAACAGAATTATAGCACATTATTTTCCGTGTACCAACATAGTTCTGTTACACATGACTGTTGTAATGCCGACCGGAACGGTCGCGGGGTAGTAGTGACGGAAACGCGGCGGGACCCGCAGAGTGGCCCGTGAACAACAACACAACAGGAGAGGATGTACACGGCCAATGGAGGACGTTACGACACAACAAGAACAGACAACAGAGTAATGAACCAAACAAGACAACCACGTCCACTGGAATAAAAATACGAAAGTCAATACGCTGTCTGAGGCGATATGTCCTGAGATGCACGTGATGTTAGACTGCTGGCTGAGCACGAGGCAGGTGCTTAAGTAAGAAATCGGGGCACCGCTATTGGCCGCTGGGACCATGTGTTCCACGGTGGCGTCCTCACACTAAAAGCGGACCAGGAGGCGTG
The DNA here is from genome assembly GCF_021461385.2 of Schistocerca piceifrons. Taxonomy (NCBI): domain Eukaryota; kingdom Metazoa; phylum Arthropoda; class Insecta; order Orthoptera; family Acrididae; genus Schistocerca; species Schistocerca piceifrons. Next base: position 96,983,191 of record NC_060140.1, read on the forward strand.
CGCCGCCACATCTTACGGCGCGATGGTGCGGAGACCTCTATGGGTCTTCGACGTCCATGGCATCTGGCGCGGATTTAAATTCCGCGGCGCGCGGTACCAGGATGACCATGTTACACGCTATAATTCGGAGCTTTGTAGTGGCAGAGGGCTGCAAATACATAGACATGAAGAATAAAGGTGTAGAATATTAGCAACACTTGTTTTATTTAAAATGCTTTAAGAGTTTTCACATAAAAAATTCAGAGGCATTACTTTTCAGTACACTCTTGTATCAGCTTGTTTTTAAGCATGTTTTAAGCATGCATCAACCACAATGAGAACCATGTTGGGTGTGCTTCACAATAAGAAACATCCCATGTGAGGGCAACTTAAGCAAAGACTTTACCGATAGTGGCCTTGCTTTAAGTGTGCTGTTAAACTATAGGAAAGTGAAGTATAAGTTATTGTATGTAGCAGTGTACTCAATCAAAAATCTTCCTTTTGAGGAAAAAGTGTTAGAGAAGTGTTAATTGAAACATATACACTCCTGGAAATTGAAATAAGAACACCGTGAATTCATTGTCCCAGGAAGGGGAAACTTTATTGACACATTCCTGGGGTCAGATACATCACATGATCACACTGACAGACCCACAGGCACATAGACACAGGCAACAGAGCATGCACAATGTCGGCACTAGTACAGTGTATATCCATCTTTCGCAGCAATGCAGGCTGCTATTCTCCCATGGAGACGATCGTAGAGATGCTGGATGTAGTCCTGTGGAACGGCTTGCCATGCCATTTCCACCTGGCGCCTCAGTTGGACCAGCGTTCGTGCTGGACGTGCAGACCGCGTGAGACGACGCTTCATCCAGTCCCAAACATGCTCAATGGGGGACAGATCCGGAGATCTTGCTGGCCAGGGTAGTTGACTTACACCTTCTAGAGCACGTTGGGTGGCACGGGATACATGCGGACGTGCATTGTCCTGTTGGAACAGCAAGTTCCCTTGCCGGTCTAGGAATGGTAGAACGATGGGTTCGATGACGGTTTGGATGTACCGTGCACTATTCAGTGTCCCCTCGACGATCACCAGTGGTGTACGGCCAGTGTAGGAGATCGCTCCCCACACCATGATGCCGGGTGTTGGCCCTGTGTGCCTCGGTCGTATGCAGTCCTGATTGTGGCGCTCACCTGCACGGCGCCAAACACGCATACGACCATCATTGGCACCAAGGCAGAAGCGACTCTCATCGCTGAAGACGACACGTCTCCATTCGTCCCTCCATTCATGCCTGTCGCGACACCACTGGAGGCAGGCTGCACGATGAAAGGGCGTTAGCGGAAGACAGCCTAACGGTGTGCGGGACCGTAGCCCAGCTTCATGGAGACGGTTGCGAATGGTCCTCGCCGATACCCCAGCAGCAACAGTGTCCCTAATTTGCTGGGAAGTGGCGGTGCGGTCCCCTACGGCACTGCGTAGGATCCTACGGTCTTGGCGTGCATCCGTGCGTCGCTGCGGTCCGGTCCCAGGTCGACGGGCACGTGCACCTTCCGCCGACCACTGGCGACAACATCGATGTACTGTGGAGACCTCACGCCCCACGTGTTGAGCAATTCGGCGGTACGTCCACCCGGCCTCCCGCATGCCCACTATACGCCCTCGCTCAAAGTCCGTCAACTGCACATACGGTTCACGTCCACGCTGTCGTGGCATGCTACCAGTGTTAAATACTGCAATGGAGCTCCGTATGCCACGGCAAACTGGCTGACACTGACGGCGGCGGTGCACAAATGCTGCGCAGCTAGCGCCATTCGACGGCCAACACCGCGGTTCCTGGTGTGTCCACTGTGACGTGCGTGTGATCATTGCTTGTGCAGCCCTCTCGCAGTGTCCGGAGCAAGTATGGTGGGTCTGACACACCGGTGTCAATGTGTTCTTTTTTCCATTTCCAGGAGTGTATATATATTTAACAGCTTACTTTGTATCTAACCATAAAATAAATTTAATGGTGGAAAATCCAGAATGGAATGTAACAGTATGGTGAAAAGGGTAGTTGTTACTTACCATACGTCGGAGATGCTGAGTCACAGAGAGGCACATCAAAAAGGCTGTCGGAAAGTTAGCTTTTGGCCAGTGAGGTCTTTGTCGAAAAAAGACAACCCCCCCTGCCCCCCCCCCCCCCTCACACACACACATATACACATACACGCGCACAACACACACACACGACCACAGTCTGTGGCAGCTGGAGCCAGACTGTGAGCAGCAACACATTATGGGAGAGGGAAATGGGTGGGGATAAGCAGGAGACTGGGGCAGAGAGGGGGAGGGATAGCCAGGTAGGGGTGGAGGACAGTAAAGTGCTGCTGGGAGTGTGTAGGGATAAGGTAGAGAGTAGGGCAGCTAGGTGCAATCGGGAGGTTAGATGGAGGGCAGGAGGGGGGGGGGGGGGGGGGAGGGGTTAGTGGAAAAGGAGATAAGTAAAAAGACTGTGTGTGTCAATGGAATAGAGGACTTTGTAGTGCTGGAATGGGAACAGGGAAGAGGCTTGACAGGTAAGGACAATGGCCAACAGAGGTTGAGTCTAGGAGTGATACGGGAATGTAGGATATATTGCAGGAAGAGATCCCACCTGGCAATTCAGAAAAGCTGGTGTTGGCGGGAAGGATTCAGATGGCACAGGCTGTGAAGCAGTCATTGAAATGAAGAATGTCGTGTCAGGGCAGTGTGCTCAGCAACAGGATGGTCCAGCTGTTTCTTGGTCACAGTTTGTCAGTGGCAATTTATTTGGACAGACAGCTTGTTGATTGCCATGCCCACTTAGAATGCAGCACAGTAGTTGCAGCTTAGCTTGTAGATCACATGACTGGTTTCATAGGTAGCCCTGCCTTTGATGGGCTAGGTGATGTTTGTGACTGGACGGGAGTAGGTGGTGGTGGGAGGATGTATGGGACAGGTCTTGCATCTACGGCTATTACAAGGTTATAAGCCATGAGGCAAGGGGTCAGAGCAGGGGGTGTGTAGGGATGGAAAAGGATATTGTGTAGATTTGGTGTGCAGCGGAATACCACTGTGGGAGGGGTGGGAAAGATCGTGGGTAGTACATTTCTCATTTCAGGGCACTACAAAAGGTAGCTGAAACACTGACGGAGAATGTTATTCAGTTGCTCCGGTCCTGTGTGGTACTGAGTCACAAAGTGAATGCTCCTCTGTGGCCAGATGGTGGAACTTTGGGAAGTATTGGGTGACTGAAAAGATAAGACACAGGAGATCTGTTTTTGTTCAAGATTGGGAGGGTAGTTACAAACTGTAAAAGCCTGAGTTAGACCCTTGGTATATTTTGAGAGGGAGTGCTCGTCACCGCATATGCAATGGTTGCTGGTGGGTAGGCTTTATGGAAGGGACTCCATTGTATGAAATGGGTGACAGCTGTAGAAGTGGAGGGGGTGTTCCTGGTGGTTGGTAGGTTTGATGGACAGAGGTACTGATGTAGTCTTATTTGAGGTGGAGGTCAACATTGACAAAGTGCGCTTGATGGGAGGAGTAGGACCCGCTGAAGTAAATAGGAGAGAAAGTGTTGAGGTTCTGGAGGAATGTGGGTAGGGTGTCCTCACCCTTGATCCAGATCACAAAGATGTCATCCAACTTACTTCCTACATAAAATATACCAACCATTTTTTTATTGACTCTACACATTTCCTGTTCCTTTATCACACAGTGTCCTGCTCATCACTATCGATGACACCTCCCCCTTACACTAACATCTGTAATACCCATGGCCTTGTTGTTGTGTGGTCTTCAGTCCTGAGACTGGTTTGATGCAGCTCTCCATGCTACTCTATCCTGTGCAAGCTTCTTCATCTCCCAGTACCTACTGCAACCTACATCCTTCTGAATCTGCTTAGTGTATTGATCTCTTGGTCTCCCTCTACGATTTTTACCCTCCACGCTGCCCTCCAATGCTAAATTTGTGATCCCTTGATGCCTCAAAACATGTCCTACCAACCGATCCCTTCTTCTAGTCAAGTTGTGCCACAGACTTCGCTTCTCCCCAATCCTATTCAATACCTCCTCATTAGTTACGTGATCTACCCACCTTATCTTCAGCATTCTTCTGTAGCACCACATTTCGAAAGCTTCTATTCTCTTCTTGTCCAAACTGGTTATCGTCAATGTTTCACTTCCATACATGGCTACACTCCATACAAATACTTTCAGAAACGACTTCCTGACACTTAAATCTATACTCGATGTTAACAAATTTCTCTTCTTCAGAAACGATTTCCTTGCCATTGCCAGTCTACATTTTATATCCTCTCTACTTCGACCATCATCAGTTATTTTACTCCCTAAATAGCAAACTCCTTTACTACTTTAAGTGTCTCATTTCCTAATCTAATCCCCTCAGCATCACCCGGTTTAATTTGACCACATTCCATTATCCTCGTTTTGCTTTTGTTGATGTTCATCTTATATCCTCCTTTCAAGACACTGTCCATTCCGTTCAACTGCTCTTCCAAGTCCTTTGCTGTCTCTGACAGAATTACAATGTCATTGGCGAACCTCAAAGTTTTTACTTCTTCTCCATTAATTTTAATACCTACTCCGAATTTTTCTTTTGTTTCGTTCACTGCTTGTTCAATATACAGATTGAATAACATCGGGGAGAGGCTACAACCCTGTCTCACTCCTTTCCCAACCACTGCTTCCCTTTCATGCCCCTCGACTCTTATAACTGCCATCTGGTTTCTGTACAAATTGTAAATAGCCTTTCGCTCCCTGTATTTTACCCCTGCCACCTTCAGAATTTGAAAGAGAGTATTCCAGTTAACGTTGTCAAAAGCTTTCTCTAAGTCTACAAATGCTAGAAATGTAGGTTTGCCTTTTCTTAATCTTTCTTCTAAGATAAGTCGTAAGGTTAGTATTGCGTCACGTGTTCCAACATTTCTACGGAATCCAAACTGATCTTCCCCAAGGTCCGCTTCTACCAGTTTTTCCATTCATCTGTAAAGAATTCGTGTTAGTATTTTGCAGCTGTGACTTATTAAACTGTTAGTTCGGTAATTTTCACATCTGTCAACACCTGCTTTCTTTGGGATTGGAATGATTATATTCTTCTTGAAGTCTGTGGGTATTTCGCCTGTCTCATACATCTTGCTCACCAGATGGTAGAGTTTTGTCATGTCTGGCTCTCCCAAGGCCATCAGTAGTTCTAATGGAATGTTGTCTACTCCTGGGGCCTTGTTTCGACTCAGGTCTTTCAGTGCTCTGTCAAACTCTTCACGTAGTATCTTATCTCCCATTTCATCTTCATCTACATCCTCTTCCATTTCCATAATATTGTCCTCAATTACATCGCCCTTGTATAAACCTTCATATACTCCTTCCACCTTTCTGCCTTCCCTTCTTTGCTTAGAACTGGGTTGTCATGGCCTTACTGCTATTGAACATTCTCAATATCCATTGGATTCCAAACCAACCTCTACCTTCTTAATCGCCATTACCAATTATATCCTCACCCACAATTACCTCTCCTTTGAAGGCATTACCTACAAATAAATCCAGGATACAGCTATAGGCACCCACGTGGCACTATCTTGTACCAACCTATGTATGGGCCATCTGGAGCAGTCATTCCTAAACACCCAGAATCCCAAACACCTCACCTTTATATGACAATGTCTTCATGATTTGAATTAAATGCAAAGACATGCTATCCACTTTCCTCCATTACCTCAGCACTTTCTCTCCCATTTGCTTCAGCTGATCCTACTCAGACCATCAAGCCACTTTCCTTGATTTTGACCTCTACCTCAAAGATGGCTATATCAGTAATTCTGGCACATGAAATATAACAACCACCAGCAATACCTCCACTTTAACAGCTGCCACCCATTCTGTACCAAGAAGTCGTTTCCATACAGCCTAGTCAACCAAGCACTTGTCTTCTTTCCAGTCCCCCAATATCTCCCTAGTCCCACCGTCCGGCCACAGAGGGCCATTCACCTTGTGACTCAGTACCACTGAGGACTGAGCAACTGAATTACATTCTCCACCAGAGTTTCGACTACCTCTCGTCGTGCCCTGAAATGAGAAATGTACTACCCACTGTCCTTTCCACCCCTCCCGCGGTGGTATTCCACTACCCATGGAACCTACACAATTTCCTTGTCCATCCCTATACAGCCCCTGTTCCCAACCCCTTGCCTCATGGCTCGGATCACTGTAACAGACCTAGATGCCAGACCTGCCCCATACAGTATCCCACCACCACCACCACCACCACCACCACCTACTCTCCTTCTGGTCACAAACATCACCTATCCCATCAAAGGCAGGGCTACCTGTGAAACCAGTCATGTGATCTACAAGCTAAGCTACAACTACTGTGCTGAATTCTAAGTGGGCATGGCAATCAACAATCTGGCTGTCCAAACAAATTGCCACTGACAAACTGTGACCAAGAAACAACTGGACCACCGTGTTGCTGAGCTCGCCATCTGACACGACATTCCTCATTTTGATGATTGCTTCACAGCCTGTGCCATCTGGATCCTTCCCACCACCACCACCTTTCTAAATTGTCAGGTGGGACCTCTTCCTGCAATATATCTCAGTTCCCATAATCCTGCTGGCCTCAACCTCTGTTGGCCATTGTCCTTACCCATCTAGCCCTTTCCCTGTTCCCATTCCAGCACTACACAGCCCTCTATTCCACCAACACACCCAGTCTTTATACTTCTCTCCTTTTCCGCAACCCCCCCCCCCCCCCCCCCCCTCTGCCCCCTCCCTCGCCCTTTGCCTAACCTCCCGATTGCACCAAGCTGCCCTACCCTCCACTTTGTCCCCTGCACACTCCCAGCAGCTCTTTACTGTCCCCCACCCCTACCTGGCTATCCCTCCCCCTCCCTGTCCCAGCCTCCTCCTTACCCCCACCTGTTCGTCTCTCCCATAATGTGCTGTTGCTCGCAGTCAGGCTCCAGCTGCCACAGACTGTGGTCGTGTATGTGAGGTGCATTTGCGTGTGTGTGCGTGTGCGGTGTCTATTTTTGACAAAGGCTTTGTTGGCTGAAAACTATCTTTCTGACAGTGTTTTGTTGTGCTTTTCTGCGACTCAATATCTCTGCTATGTGGTGAGTAACAACTATCATGTATTTCATCTTGGACAACATTGATCAAATGTAGCAATAAGTACAACTGCTTTTTGTAAATTAACTTAAATGATGGATTTTTTAAGTCATTGAAAGTTTATTGTAACCAGATGATGTGAAGTTCCCAATACTGTGCTGGATCATTATGAAACCTTGGTTACCGGACATAGATTCAATAATGCATTTTTTCAACAAATGCATTATTTATTTCCTTTCAATTACAGTATTTTACTTTTCCTGCAGATCTCATTATCTTGCTGCTAGTAAGACTGACTATGGACTTGAATCGACTAAGATATGTACCGAAGGTGACATAATAGACAAAGATAAATAATTCAAAGATATAAAATGAATATGATTAAGCTGTTGGATTTTACTCAGTCGATTTACTTGCGAATTTTAATGTAATTATTTCAGGTCTTCAGATTTATGTAAATGATTTTATAAAATAAAATAATTTTTTAACTTAACATTTTACAGTATGATGATAAACAATTGTTTCATAGCTGACTTGAATGTCACAATCAAGGTGAAGTGTCGGTCATTATTTACTCAAACATTACTTCAAAAAAAGACTCTAAGATAATTAGTGTGAACCCCATGTCTTGAAGATGACAAAATGAATCAACAAGTACAGAGTTGTAACAGTAAGTGAAGAGCGCGACACCCAATGAAACGGAGTCCAGTTTCTGTAAAACTGTTACGGGTGGCACTTACTGTTTTTTGGAATTGTGTGTGTGTGTGTGTGTGTGTGTGTGTGTGTGTGTGTGTGTGTGTGTGTGTGTTTCATTTCACTGTTACCATAAAGTCTTTGTGTTAATTAATTTAAATGTGTTTAGTTATGATATTTGGTTCACTTCTCATGACAAAATTTTAGGTTCTAAAATTATGAAGAAGGGATCACCTGTACGGATTTTCACTGACATCCCACTAGAGAAATGTGAATTACCAGCAGAAGAAGGATACCGGTTCTGCCCCGTATGTAGACAGTGGTCTAGTCAGGAGAACAAGCACTGCACTTATTGCAACAAGTGTACTTCAAAGGTAATGTGTGCAGTAATAGGATTAGAAATTATTCATATGTTAAAAATGAAAGGGGTATCAGAGTTTAATGTCTTATATGTGAAGTTTGTACTTAATACGCATTTAGGACACATCATACAGAAAATGTTACCATAGAAATATTCTATTCATTATGTGCCTCATTAGGTGCCACTCTCTGTCTGCTTTCTAATTTACAGCCCTTGTGCACCTGTTCTTCACTTGATAAATCTCAGTGAAAAAAATACTGTTTAGCATATAGGAGAAAAACCTATCTTTGTGGCTTTTCCTTCCTTTGAAATAACTACTGAAGTTTCGTAATTTAATGGGACTGTGTGTATCGTCCCTGTTAGTGTAGAATTTATGTTCATGCTCAGCATTTAATTATGTTAAAAGAGAATCTCCTGTTTGTCATTTTGAGCACAATGATTTTTACATTTGTTTCAAAAGGAACTTGACCCCTCAAATCAAGGTCATTGGCAGTTCATTTCTGATTTTTTTTTATGTGTAGTGGTGTCGCAAAGTTCATCTGATATTCCGTACGCTTACGTTGTGTTTGTTGGGCAAGAGTACAGAATAGTATTGAGTGACTTCTGGAAGTCGAGGAACACAGCATCGACCTGAGCATCAGTATTTGCTGCCGTCTGTGCTTCATGGATGAACAGAGCAAGTTGGATTTCACGTGATTGCTGTTTGCAGAACCCATTTCAATTCATATGGAGGAAATTTTCAGCAGTCAGTCAGGTCATAGTACATGAGCATAAACCATGTTCCAAAATTCTGTGACAGACGGACTTCAGCAATATCGTTGTATGCCCTTGTTTGCCACCCTTTCATCAAAACGAGAATGACCCCTGGATTTTCCATTAATTTGGAATGCTTCATTCTTCTGGTGATGTATGGCAGGCTATTGCTAGAATAGGAGTGAGTTCCTTCACATTGTGTATCTAGAATTTTGTAGGTATCCAGTCAGGTGCAGTCTCCTTTCCTTTGTTGCTGTAATTTAGTTGATTTTCTATTATACAGTTGCTTATTTCGATGTTTATCATTTTATTTTTTTTGTATGACAATTGAAAGAAGGTACCACAGTACAGTCTTCCTCAGTGGGATAGTTTTAGAGAAAGAGGGTTTAGTACTGTGACCTTCTCTCTGTCATCCTCTGTTTCTTTACAGTTGATCAGTGGCTTTAATCTGTTTATGGATTTAACCAAGCAACAGAATTTCTTAGAATTTTCCTTAAACCGGTAGATAGAATATTACTTTTGAATTTGTTGAGTGCTTCATGCATGGCTGTCCTTACACTAATTTCAACTTAACTTAGATTTTGCCAGCACCCCCCTCCCCCCCCCCCCCCCAATCTCACCTCCTCTACCCCATGAAGCTTTGGCTATGCTTAAACCTGCAATGAAGCTCTCTTTGGTTTTGAAGCTTTCGCGCACACCACAACTTTGTTTATGATGTGTTGTGCAGTAATCTTGAAATTGTCCATTTATAATCATCATTGTCAATCTCAGAGATGTGTTTTATATTGGCTGCTCTACTCAAGTAATCAGAAATCTCTCTCTCTCTCCTCTGGGGTGTGTGTGTGTGTGTGTGTGTGTGTGTGTGTGTGTGTGTGTGTGTGTGTGTGTGTGTGTGTGTAACCGCAAGAAATTATTCTCATGTAATGAGGGACACGATCACAGTAGTATATATGAATTGATGATTTTTGTAGTTGTTCAGTTAACAACCTATAACAGATCACAGTGCCATATGTACTAACATGGTGGCTAAATGTGTAGTACATTGCCTAGCTTTCAGAATTAATAGTCCTTTCTTCTGAGAATCTGTAGGCGCTGCCCTTCATTTTTTACCTTCCCCAACCTACTCCTCTCTCTTCCCCCAAAAAAGAAGTTGTTAGTTTTGAAAGCTAGGAAATGTATGAATTTTTCTTTTTATGTGTGCAAATCAACAGTACTACATGCTTTTGCTCCTTAAGGTAAGTATTCGTCAGCAATTGTATCTTATAATTTATCATCTGAATTTTCCTGTGGTGCATACGTATTAACACAAATTTATGAAAGTAAGCAAAATTGTCTCATACTTTTCAAAATTGTTTGAAAGCTACATTATCCAGATGATATTGTAAGGCCCAGAGCTGTATATGGAATCACATTTGAGCCTCAGTATTCCACACACTGTTCTTATACACACAGAACGTCAAAATCAACTTCAAAGAGAGATTATATAGTGAGGTGACAAGTCATGAGATACCTCCTAATATCATGTTGGACCTCCTTTTTCATGCTGTATTGCAGCAACTTGATGTGGCATGGACTCTGCAAGTCATTCGAAGTCCCTTGCAGAAATATTGACTGCTGTCCATAATTGCGAAAATGTTGCCGGTGCAGGATTTCGTGCACAAGCTGACCTCTTGATTAAGTCCCATAAATGTTCAATCAGGTCCGTGTTGATCTGGGTGGCCAAATCATTCACTTGGATTGTTCAGAATGTTCTTCAAACCAATCATGAACAACTGTGGTCTGGTGACATGTTTGGGAACATGTACCGTATTTACTCGAATCCAAGCCGCACTTTTTTTCCGGTTTTTGTAATCCAAAAAACCGCCTGCGGCTTAGAATCGAGTTCAAAGTAAGCGGAAGTTCTGAAAAATGTTGGTAGGTGCCGCCACAACTAACTTCTGTCGTCAAATATATGTAGCGCTACGCAGGCATGCTTCGCAGGCACAAAGACAAAAACTGGCACCAAAACCTCTGCGTCAGTAAATAAAAAAAAAAAGAGGTGGAAGACGAGCTTTTTTTTTCTCCGTCCCGAGTTTCGACCACTGCATTTTCATACATTACTCCGTATTGTTCCTCTTCAAACGCAGCAGCATTTCAATGTTCTACGAGAATCCAACTGGCAAGACTGTTTGGGATATTTGTCAATATGGCCAACTCTGCTTTCTGAATTTTTTCCTAACTGTGAGAAGAAATGGTTGCTAATAGGAACTTTTATGAATTGTGAATCACATGCAGTATTCTCTTCACCATAAGAATAATACGAATATAAACATTTTGCCATGTATTCTTTCGTGTTTGCTGCTATCTCATTTAAATCCTGTCCGCCTAATAAATTACGAAACTAGAGTGAGACAACAGCAGATGCGGAAGAATATACATACCATGTCATGTTTATATTCGTATTATTCTTATGCCTAATAGTGATACAGTCAGAAATGAAGCACGGCAATTGACTAGATTTTTAAACCTAAGATGACTCTAATTTCTGTGCATAATGTAATGTATTAAAGAGGCGTCTGCAAAGATTTTCAAACGGAAAATTTTTTCGCTACATTCTCGTTCAGAACATCTTCTATCATACGCAGTCTATTATTTGGTTCTTGTTGATCATTATCAAAGAAAGCATCAGTGTAAGTAGCAACGAATAGCAGTCTCTTGCCATTGTTTCGCTAATGAGACGATTCCTCTCTCTGTTTTTTTTTTAATTGTAAGCGGCGGTAGCGTGCACAAAAGCAAGCCATGCCACGAGCGGCGACAGGCCGTAAACCTTCATTTTCAGAATGCGACAAACAATGCATGACACAGTACAGTAATGCATTTTCAGCTTTGAGTGACGGAAACACTTATAACAAAGAGAACTGCACTTGTCAGATCAAAGAAAAATAAACAATCAATTCAAACCAGACGAAGCACGTGAAAAAGGAAGGGTACCCGTATAAATACGGACAGAGCACCTGACGCATAACAACGGCTACCTGGTAAAGCTTAACTGCTAAGCTTACGACTCGAACCAAACTACTACAGCTGTATCATCATTCATTCAACCTAAATTGTGTCTCATATTACAATGGACCAACTTTGTTTCGATTTGGAAGTGCGGCCTAAAACTTTTCTCTCCCCTTGAATTTCGAGTCTCAGATTTCAGGTGCGGCTTAGATTTGGGAAAATTTGTTTTCCTTGATTTCGAGTCTCATTTTTCAGGTGCGGCTTAGATTTGAGTGCGGCTTAAATTCGAGTAAATACGGTAGTCTATGAATGGCTGCAAATTGTTCCAAAGTACCCAGACATCCAGAGGACACAGTCCATTCCATGTATACACAGCACACACCAATTGACAGTTTGTGTCCATGACTTTGTGGGGTCTGCACTACATTAGAGTCCTACCATCAGCTCTTACCAGCTGAACTCGGGACACATCAGACCAGACCACAGTTCTACAGTCATCTAGGGCAACCAATATGGTAAAGACCCCAGGAGAGGTGCTGCAGGTGATCTGCTGTTAGCAAAGGCACTTGCGTTAGCCATCTGCTGCCATTAGGCCATTAACGCCAAATTTCACCATACTCTCCCAAAGGATGTGTTCGTTGAACATTCCACATTGGTTTCTGCTGTTGTTTCACACAGTGTTGCTTGTCTGTTAGGATTGATAACTCTACACAAATTCCACTGGTTTTTTTCATGAAGTGAAGGTTGTCAGCCACTGCATTGTCAGTGGTGAGAGGTAATGCCTTACATGTGGTATTCTTGGTATACACTTGACACTGTATATCTTGGAATATTGAGTTTGCTAAAGATTTCTGAAATGGAATGTCCCTTCCGTCTAGTTTGAATTTCCATTCTGCATTCAAAGTCTGTTAATTCTCATTGTGTGGTCATTATCACATCAGAATCCTTTACATGTGAGTCACCTGAGTACAAATGACAGCTCTGCTAATGCAGTGCCCTTCTATACCTTGTGTATGTGACACTATCCCCGTTTGTATATGTGCATATTGTTTTTCCATGACTTTTGTCAGCTCAGTGTGTACAACCAGTTGTCAGTGTATAACATATATGCTCTCTCTTTCTTCTCCAAATACCTTAAAAAACAGTATGTTATGAGAATACTGGAAAACACAAAAAAATACAGTCGGCACCAAGAATTGTTGAAGTATGTAGGAACCCATGCTAATTGTTATTTTTTGTTGTTCACTATAAAGTTCATTTAACCTAAAATGATGTTATATAGATTTTGCAACAGCTTGGACACTGCCTCAGTTAGCATTGGCTTTCTGTCTCAACTAAATTTTGCATTAGATCAAAATCAGCAACTTTTTCAATTTCTGAGAAACTATTGTTAGATAAAAATCAGCAACTTTTTCAATTTCTGAGAAACTATTGTGTTGTAGGCCTCAAGACTTTTGACCTTGATGTTTTAAAAAATGGGAAACTAGTGATCTAAACCTATTGAAAGGAGTTACTTTATATGGCTCCCTGACTAGTGTGTCAAAGCTCAATGGAATTAGTGGATTGCGGTATGTGGCCTGTCATTGTGACACATATTGAAGTATTTCTCTGAGTCTTTTACTATGAAATGGCAGTGAATGCTATTGAAGGAATTCTTTATGTTGGTACATACTAGACCTGAACTGACTGAATTATTTTTACTATCACATTATCACACATTTTTTATTGTTCTGTTACAGAATGGGACAACTTATGAGCATTGCTTTAAGTGCAACAGATGTGTGAAACCTTCTTGGAAGCACTGTGACACATGTGGACGCTGTTGCCTAACTAATCACAAATGTGGAACTTTTGTTCCTTCTGGTGTTTGTTTCCACTGTGGTGGTGAAGGACACAGGAAAGGCAACTGTCCACAGAAAGAGGTATGCATTGGGTTTAAATTGAATTCATGAGGATAATACATAACAGAAAAACTTTTTTACAGAATTAAGAAGCTCTTGTTATGTCAGTTTTTTTTATTTGTTGTTACTATGCCTTGTGTCTATCTGCTCAGTAACAATAGAATTTTGTACTACTTGCTTAATTGTAATTTTTATTTTCTAATATTCCTGTTACGAATGTTAGAATGTTCTACACTCATTGACACTGTGGTTAAGGCAGACTTCCCCCTGACTCCATCTCATGGTTTCTGTAAATCACTTAAGGTAAATGCTAGAACAGTTCCATATTAAACACCATGCTGTGACAGTCTTAATGAGTCTAATCTTATAATCTTGTGCTCTGTCACTACTTCTGTCATTGTTAAGAGCACATTAATCCCTGATCTTCTTTCTTTGTTCATACAGTCACAGACATCTGCTTTGTTAGCTCTGGATGATTTATGATCACTTGGTAATGACTAGGATCTGGAAAAATGTAGCTCTATCTTTGATTAAATTCATATTTATTTTTACCAAACTTTGCATATTTTGTCAGAATTCACATCTAACCTTTTTGCTTGCAAATTTAAAAAGATGTCAAGCGACATAAATGAAGAGAAAGCCTTAGTGCTGTGTGTTCAGGCCCGACATCTAGCAGAATTTGATGTGAACACAGTTCAAAATTCCCACCATCAAAAATTGCCACAGTAAAAGTGGTGAACTTTTGCTAACAAACATGTGCAACCACCTACTATTTTTTGTTATACATTGCGACAACAGCACTCAAAGCAGTGGATAAGCTATGGTCCTGAATACAATATTCATTGAATGTAAACACTATATGAATCTTCATCCTTATATTTATTTATTTATCTGTTTATTTATTTATGTATTTATTTATTCATGTAATTATTTATTTTTGAGGTTGGAACATACTTGTACTGCCTTTCAGTTGATAAGAGCTGTCTTAATCGGTGGTACTATATTGCATTATGTGGTGTGTAACTTACACAGATCATTCACCTGCTCACAACTGGCATGGCACCAGAGCATTGAGTGCACTGATATGCTATTGAATTCATGCATTTTTTGTTTTGCAAACACATTCTGACACACACTATCTTTTCAAATTGGAATTTGCCAGATGATGTGTAATACCAGTAACCAAAAACTGGTTTCAGTATTTATGTAAAGAAAATAAAGCTATTTCAGACAATCTCTGATAAAATAGTTCATCTTTGATACAGTTCGCTGTTTCACGGTGTGTTAGGTAATTTCGCGTTTTCGTATTTTGTGACAGAAATCAAATCTGTATTTGCATTAATCGCAAAACTCAAACATTTTCTGATGCTGGTAATGACATTGCTCTACAGCATCACATTTTTGACCTTGCGTACTCTTGTTTTTATGATTTAATGCAAAGTGCTGTAACAAAAAATAATAAAAACTGTTATATTCCAAGTCATTTGTTGATCTAGATAAGGCTTATTGTATTGCTGTAAGATTTTTTCTCCTGTTTTCTTTTTTCTTTTTGAATGTTCGGTCTATAATTATTATATGCCTTTGTATTGCTAGGCATAGAAACTGCTGAACTCTGTGAGTAATGCATATTCAGCAAAGTAATTGGAAAACAAAAGGTTGGTGAAAGCAGTGTTCGAAATATGACATGTTGTTAGTCTGTCATTAGTTGTCAGCATCCATTTGTGATAGCACCATTTTGTACTCTGGAAAACCAAAACCATACATGATAAGGTGGTCCGAGAACCGTAACAGATTTGCATATTATTGAGCAGAAGCAGTTTGCAAATATTTTGTATTATTAGAACATGTAATTCTGACATTTTGACACTGTGTTAACACTTGAATTTGCTGTGCAGTCACAATTTGAATGTGCTGAGTATCTGCAAGTCATATGCTGAACCAAATCTGTATTGGTCCTGTTATATATGTTGCGGATAATGAGCATTGCTAGTTTCCTGATGGGCTATAGATGTCAGTGGCACATCCTAACAAATTCCTCTGCTTTCAGTATTCATTATTCTGTTTTCAGTGTTAATTACATTTCAGACACCATCAGTTGTAATTTGAATGAGTCTAGCCCTCAGGGGATCAGGATTCATTTACCAGGTACAGGCTTTGTGACAACAGTTTTCTGAGCTGGGGACTGGTAAGTGCTGCCAGTCCATTGTCACTGTGGGCCCGAGATGGAACCTTCAATATTTCCTCTTTTTTTCTCTCAGTGGAATGGGTAGGCAGGTCATAGGTATAAACACCCAATATAACAAGAGGGCTCATGTAGCCAATCTTCCTAATTTAGGAATTATTTAGGGTGCTGCCATTTATAGAAACAGAATGCTTGCTGCTCTGTCAAACTGTAAAAGGGCAGTTTTAAGAAAGTTTCACCTTTCTGTATCCAGAAAGATTTAGAGGGAATCTATGGCACTTTAAAATGTGTCAAGTGCTTGTGAAATGGGACACTGTTGAAAGATACGTATAGTTGTGAATTTTAAAATTTTCCCGGCGAATTGACTGTTCAAACAAATTTCGGGCTTGCAGCCGGTCGTTCGGATAGTCTGTGATGGCTCACCTGAAGATGACTGGCAGGTGCCCAGTTGAAATATCGTGTGAAGTATTGAACGACGACCGGCTGCAAGCCCGAAATTTGTTTGAACAGATACGTATAGTTGTCATCAAGTAAAGAGCCTCCACAAAGCTCAATGCCTCGGGGAGTATGCGACCGAAACTGAACTGTGCAACACCATCAACTACAGCAAAGGTGTTGTGCCATGCAGAGATCTGGTCAATATTCCCAAAGATTGAACTGAAAGCTGATTGACCAAAGAAGGCATTGTTGACATGCAAAACATCATGGAAAAGGGTGGATGGCAGTCTGATGAAATCAAACTCTTCTATACTTAACAGTTAACACCATGAAACTTCCAGTGTGTGTCAAAGCAGGTTTACTTCTTCTAAGCATGTGACATGACCCAGTGCAGTGGTTTAAGTGTGTATGCTTTGGACACACTACTGTTAAGTTGTAAGGGAGAAGCCACTTCTGGCAAATGTGGTAAGGCTACCCATGAAGGAGTTGGTTGTTCATCTCCTCTGAAGTGTGTCAGCTGCTCTGGAGATCATCCTGTCTGGAGTAGAGCCTGCAGTGTCTTTCTTGAAGAAAGGAAGATCCAGGAGATAAAAATGACAAGGGCATCCTACATGGTGAAACCAAAAATATCTAAAAGACTATGCAACTACTCACATTTGCTGCCTCTTTTGCTCCCATTCTCAAACAGCCAGTCCCAAAAACTCATACCAGTATTCAAAAGGACGTTCCTAGTGTCTGTAGTAGTATCTGTGTTTCTCAAAGCACTTGCACTGCTGCAGCTATTTCGAAGCCTACATCCCCCCCCCTCCCCCCCGAACATCAGAAAAGGCTATGGTTGCCATTGTTGCAGAGCTCCCTGCCCCCTCCAAAAGTTCAGTTCACTGTCCAGCATTGCCACTACCATAGCTGTGGTTGTGGTGGCTGCAATGCCTACCTAGGGCAAAGGCAAAGAATCAGCCACTGATGGAGATGGAAAGTAAGCAGTCTGATGAGGTTGATGTCACTCTGTGATCTCTCTCATAATTCGTCTTCAGAGCTGATGGACCTTTGTGTCAGCCTACGGCAGTCATCTCGCCCCATGACTGAGCCTCCACCCATTATGGGCTTTCCTTCCTGGCAGGAAGACAAGATGAATGTGCAACCTCCACGACAAATGGCTTCCATACTGCAGTGGAACATCAATGGATTCATACCACAGGGGAAGGAACTGAAACTACTATCATAGAAATGTCCCCTGGGCTTGTATTTGTGGGAAACACATTTTAAAACATCTGATGCCTCTGTACTAGGGGGCTGTACCCTTCATTGCAAGGATGACCTGTCTGTGGAACAGGCCAATGTCAATATCACATACCTCTCCTCTGCTCTCTCCTTAGTTACTGACCAACATGCCATAGCTGTTGCAGTTCATGTGGGTCAGATCATCACTATCTGCTCACTGTACCTACCTCCACAGGATGCGATAGACACCGAGGCTCTCACAGACATAGAACAACTCTCCTATCCATTTCTCCTAGTAAATGATTTCAGTGTGTGTAATGTATTATAGGGCTCAAATTGTACTTGCTATGGGGGTTGAGTGTTGGAGAACATCATATTGTCTCAGGAGCTGTGCATCCTCAACACAGATGGACCCACTCATTTCTCACCTGCTACTGGGTCATCTTCAGCCATCAATCTCTCTTTCTGCAGACCCTGCTCAGTATGAAGCAACTGATATTCTTCATTCCAGTGACCACCTCCCAATGTGGATCATCAATATACTAAATGAAGCATTACTTAACAGAAGCCACTGAAATGGATTGTCAGCAAGGCTAACTGGACAGTGTTCAGACTGCTGGTTGTGTTCAGACATCGCGACAGCATACAGGAATGGGTGGATTACATCACAACATTGATCCATCTTGCTGCTGACTTATCTATCCCAAAGTCCTCAGGTTACCTTAAGAGACAGTCTGTACCTTAGTGGACCTATGATTGCTGCTCAGCAACCTGGGACAGGCATTCAGCTCTTCGACAGTTTAAATATCGCCCAACAACAGATAATCTCACAGCGTTTTGAGTCACAAAAGCCGAGGCTCGAGGTGTAATTAAGGAGAGTAAGAGAAAGTCACGGCAAGTTTTCCTGGCTTCCATAAACCATTCCACTTGTTCCACGAAAGTATGGAAAGCCATCAGGAGGGTTTCTAGCAAACACAATCATTTCCCAATAGCAGCAGTGCTGAAACAGGTGCATTTCCAAATAATGCACCAAGACATCGCTCAGACATTTAGAACAACTGCTGCCAAAGCCAGCCAGGATCCGTCCTTCCCTGTCTACCTTGCAGCTGTAGAGAGGGGGCAGGATGGACTTCAGATCCAACAATTCTGATTTTTGCAGCTGCCCTTTCTCCTTGTGGGAGTTGAATTCAGCACTGACTGAGACTTGTGATTCTGCACCTGGTCACGACCAAATCTGGTACTGCATGCTTTGACATTTGCCAACAGCATCAAAGGAAATCCTCCTTAAATATTTTAATTTGATATGGCAGACAGGTCACTTTCCCAACTCATGGAGAGAGGCAATTTTGATACTTGTCCTCAAACCGGGAAAGGACTGCACATGTCCCAGTAGTTACCATATTGTCACCTTAACGATTTTATAGGAAAGGCCCTGGGGTTAGTGATTAACAGTCATTTGGTCTGGTTGTTAGAGATCATGCAATGACTTAGCCACGCTCAGTGTGGATTCCTGAGATTTCACTCCTGTGTTGACAACCTGACCCTGCTAGAGGTAGCTGTTCAGCAGGCTTTTCTATGTAAACACCACTGTTTCAGTATATTCTTTGAAATCTGGACAGCATTCAATACTACTTGGAGACATAATATTCTCATACAACTCCATCAATGGGGCTTTTGTGGCCACCTCCCAATCTTTATACGGTGTTTCCTGTCTAAGCAGTTTTTAAAGTGTTGAGCTGGTGACACACAGGTGGATCGTTTTGAGGAGGAGAATGGTGTTCCTAAGGGCAGTGTTCTTAGCATTACCCTCTTTGCCATAGCCATAAACAGTATCATGTCTGCAGTAAAGATTCCTGTAAAACGCTCCTTATTTGTGGATGATTTTGCAAATTTCTCCTCCAATGTTACAACAGCAATCTGTCAGTTGCAACTTACAATGCACAGTTTAAGAGAGTGGGCTGCAAAGACAAGTTTTCAGTTTCCTGCAGATAAATGTATGTGTGTTCATTTTAATCATTCTTGTCATATTTTTAATTTACTTGACTTGCAAGTGAGTTACCCCATTCTACATTTTTAAAATTTGGTGAGCGTTCTAGGCCACATTTTTGACTCCAGATTGTCATGGTTACCACACCTGAGAGACTTGAAAGCCAGAACCCAGAAGACACTGAACATTGTGCTTTCTTAGCCACAGATCATGGGAGCAGACAGAGCACATCAACTCCATTTGTATAGGGCTTTTGTGCGATTGCAGCTAGACAATGGGTGCACATTATATGGATCGGCGAGGTCCTCTTTTACATCTGCATCCATACTCAATAATATGCTATGAGGTACATGGCAGAGGGTATGTCTCATTATACCACTGACCGTATTTACTTGATTCTAAGCCACACCTGAAAAATGAGACTCGAAATCAAGAAAAAAAATTTCCCGAATCTAAGCCACACCTGAAATTTGAGACTCAAAATTCAAGGACAGAGAAAAGTTTTAGATCGCACCTCCAAATCAAAACAAAGTTCGTCCATTTTAACATGAGACACAATTTAGGTCAAATGGATGAAGATACAGCTACAGTAGTTTGGTTCGAGTCGTAAGCTTAGCAGTTAAGCTTTACCAGGTAGCCATTGCTATGCGTCAGGTGCTCTGTCCGTATTTATAAGGGCACTCTTTCTTTTCCATGTGCAGTAAAGGAAACCAAAGAAAAATTAGGAGTAGGGATTGAATTTCAGGGAGAAGAAATAAAAACCTTGAGATGTGCAGATGACATTTTAATTCTGTCAGACCCAGGAAAGGATGTGGAAGAGCAGTTGAATGAAATGGATGATGTGTTGAAAGGAGGATATAAGATGAACATCAACAAAAGCAAAACAAGAAAAATGGAATGTAGTAGAATTAAATCAGGTGGTGCTAAGGGAATCAGATTAGGAAATGAGACGCTTAAAGCAGTAGATGAGTTTTGCTATTTGGCCAGCAAAATAACTGATGATGGCCGAAGCAGAGAGGATACGAAATGTAGACTGACAATAACAAGAAAAGTGTTTCTGAAGAAGAGACATTTGTTAACATCAAATACAGATTTCTGTGTTAGGAAATCTTTTCTGAAAGTATTTGCCTGGAGTGTAACCATGTATGTAGGTGAAACATAGACGATAAACAGCTTAGACAAAAAGAGAATATAAGCTTTTGAAATGTGGTTCTACAGAAGAATGTTGAAGGTTAGATGGGTAGATCATGTAACTAAGAGTAGGTACTAAACAGAATTGAGGAGGCAAGAAAGTTGTGGCAAAACTTGACCAAAAGAAGGGATTGGTTGATATGGGAGTGAGAGGGGTGGGGGGTAAAAATCATAGAGGGAGACCAAGAGATGAATAAGCAGTTTCAGAAGGATATAGGTTGCAGTAGGTATTTGGAGATGATGAGGCTCACACAGAATAGAGTATCTTGGAGAGCTGCATCAAACCACTCAGACCACAATAACAACAACAACAAAAATGATCTGGAGGACAGGGTGGGCAGCAATCTGTGGTTGTTTGCTGATGATGCTCTGGTATATGGTAAGGTGTCGAAGTTGAGTGACTCTAGGAGGATACAAGATGGCTTAGAGAAAATTTGTAGTTGGTACGATGAATGGCAGTTGGCTTTAAGTGTTGAAAAATGTAAGATAATGTGGATGAGTATGAAAATCAAACCTGTAACTTTCGTATACATTATTAGTAGGGTACTGCTTGAGAAAGTCATGTTGTTTAAATATCAGGGGCATAATGTTGCAAACCTCCCCCCATGAACCATAGACCTTGCCGTTGGTGGGGAGGCTTGCGTGCCTCAGCAATACAGATACCCATACCGTAGGTGCAACCAAACATATGGTTCCTGAAGAGGGGCAGCAGCCTTTTCAATAGTTGCAGGGGCAACAGTCTGGATGGCTGACTGATCTGGCCTTGTAACACTAACCAAAACGGCCTTGCTGTGCTGGTACTGCGAACGGTTGAAAGCAAGGGGAAACTACGTCCGCAATTTTTCCCGAGGGCATGCAGCTTTACTGTATGGATAAATGATGATGGTGTCCTCTTGGGTAAAATATTCCGGAGGTAAAATACTCCACATTCGGATCTCCGGGCTGGGACTACTCAAGAGGACATCGTTATCAGGAGAAAGAAAACTGGCGTTCTACGGATCGGAGTGTGGAATGTCAGATCCCTTAATCAGGCAGGTAGATAAGAAAATTAAAAAAGGGAAATGGATAGGTTAAAGTTAGATATAGTGGGAATTAGCGAAGTTCGGTGGCAGGAGGAACAAGACTTTTGGTCAGGCGAATACAGAGTTATAAATACAAAATCAAATAGGGGTAATGCAGGAGTAGGTTTAATAATGAATAAAAAAATAGGAGTGCGGGCAAGCTACTACAAACAACATAGTGAACGCATTATTGTGGCCAAGATAGACACGAACCCACGCCTACGACAGTAGTACAAGTCTATATGCCAACTAGCTCTGCAGATGACGAAGAAATTGACGAAATGTATGATGAGATAAAAGAAATTATTCGGATAGTGAAGGGAGATGAAAATTTAATAGTCATGGGTGACTGGAATTCGATAGTAGGAAAAGGAAGAGAAGGAAACGTAGTAGGTGAATATGGATTGGGGGGTAAGAAATGAACGAGGAAGCGCCTGGTAGAATTTTGCACAGACCACATCTTAATCACAGGTAACACTTGGTTCAAAAATCATAAAAGAAGGTTGTATACATGAAAGAAGCCTGGAGATCCTGGAAGGTATCAGATAGATTATATAATGGTAAGACAGAGATTCAGGAACCTGGTTTTAAATTGTAAGACATTTCCAGGGGCAGATGTGGACTCTGACCACAATCTATTGTTTATGAACTGTGGATTAAAACTGAAGGAACTGCAAAACGGTGGGAATTCAAGGAGATGAGACCTGGATAAACTGAAAGAACCAGGGGCTGTACAGAGTTTCAGGGAGAGCATAAGGGAACAATTGACAAGAACGAGGGAAAGAAATACAGGAGAAGAAGAATGGGTAGCTTTGAGGATGAAGTAGTGAAGGCAGCAGAGGATCAAGTAGGTAAAAAGACGAGGGCTAATACAAATCCTTGGGTGACTGAAGAAATATTGAATTTAATTGATGAAAGGAGAAAATATAAAAATGCAGTACATGAAGCAGGCAAAAAGGAATACGAATGTCTCAAAAATGAGATCGACAGGAAGTGCAAAGTGGCTGAGCAGGGATGGCTAGAGGACAAATGTAAGGATGTAGAGGCTTATCTCACTAGGGGTAAGATAGATACTGCCTACAGGAAAATTAAACAGACCTTTGGAGAAAAGAGAACCACTTGTATGAATATCAAGAGCCCAGATGGAAACCCAGTTCTAAGCAAAGAAGGGGAAGCAGAAAGGTGGAAGGAGTATATAGAGGATCTATACAAGGGCGATGTACTTGAGGACAATGTTATGGAAATGGAAGAGGATGTAGATGAAGATGAAATGGGAGATACGATACTGGGTGAAGAGTTTGATAGAGCACTGAAAGACCTAAGTTGAAACAAGGTCCCGGGAGTAGACAACATTTCATTAGAACTACTGACAGCCTTGGGAGAGCCAGTCCTGACAAATCTCTACCATCTGGTGAGCAAGATGTATGAGACAGGTGAAATACCCTCAGACTTCAAGAAGAATATAATAATTCCAATCCCAAAGAAAGCAGGTGTTGACAGATGTGAAAATTACCAAACTATCAGTTTAATAAGTCACAGCTGCAAAATACTAACGCGAATTCCTTACAGACAAATGGAAAAACTGTTAGAAGCCAACCTTGGGGAAGGTCAGTTTGGATTCCGTAGAAATGTTGGAACATGTGAGGCAATACTGACCCTACGACTTATCTTAGAAAATAGATTAAGAAAAGGCAAACCAACGTTTGTAGCATTTGTAGGCTTAGAGAAAGCTTTTGACAATGTTGACTGGAATACTCTCTTTCAAATTCTGAAGGTGGCTGGGGTAAAATACAGGGAGCGAATGGCTATTTACAGTTTGTACAGAAACCAGATGGTAGCTATAAGAGTCGAGGGGCATGAAAGGAAAACAGTGGTTGGGAAGCGAGTGAGACAGGGTTGTAGCCTCTCCCCGATGTTATTCAATCTGTGTATTGAGCAAGCAGTAAAGGAAACATAAGAAAAATTCGGAGTAGGTATTAAAATCCATGGAGAAGAAGTAAAAACTTTAAGATTCGCTGATGACGTAATTCTGTCAGAGACAGAAAAGGACTTGGAAGAGCAGTTGAACGGAATGGATTGTGTCTTGAAGGGAGGATGTAAGATGCATATCAACAAAAGCAAAATGAGGATTATGGAATGTAGTCGAACTAAATCAGGTGATGCTGAGGGAATTAGATTAGGAAATGAGACAATTAAAGTAGTAAAGGAGTTTTGCTATTTCTGGAGCAAAATAATTGATGATGGTCGAAGTAGAGAGGATATAAAATTTAGACTGGAGTGACAAGGAAAGTGTTTCTGAAGAAGAGAAATTTGTTAACATCGAGTATAGAGTTAAGTGTCAGGAAGTCATTTCTGAAAGTATTTGTATGGACTGTAGCCATGTATGGAAGTGAAACATGGACGATAAATAGTTTAGACAAGAAGAGAATAGAAGCTTTCAAAATGTGGTGCTACAGAAGAATGCTGAAGATTAGATGGGTAGATCACACCAGGAGGTATTGATTGAATAGGATTGGGGAGAAGAGGAGTTTGTGGCACAACTTGACTAGAAGAAGGGGTCAGTTGCTAGGACATGTTCTGAGGCATTAAGGGATCACCAATTTAGTATAGGAGGGCAGCGTGGAGGGTAAAAATCTTAGAGAGAGAGCAAGAGATGAATACACTAAGCAGATTGAGAAGGATGTAGGCTGCAGTACGTGCTGGGAGATGAAGAAGCTTGCACAGGGTGGAGTAGCATGGAGAGCTACATCAAACCAGTCTGAAGACCACAACAACAACAATAATATTGCAAAGAAATATGAAATGGAATGAGGATGTGAGAATTGTGGTAAGAAAGGTGTTTGGTCGACTTTGGTTTATTTTTTGAGAATTCTAGTAAAGTGTGGTTCAGCTGTAAAGGAGACAGCATATGGGATGCTAGTGCGACCTATTCTTGAGTATTGCTCAAGTGCTTGGTATCAATACCAGCTGGGATTAAAGGAAGACTTCGAAGCAGTTTAGAGGAAGGCTGCTAAACTTGTTACTGGTGGGTTCAAAAACATGCAAGTGGTGGGTTCAGAAATGTGCAAGTGTTACGGAGATGCTTTGAGAACTCAAATGGGAATCGCTGGAGGGTAGGAAACATTCTTTTCAAGGAGCACTATTGAGAAAAGTTAGAGCACTGGCATTTGAAGGTCACTGCAGAATGATTTTGGTGCCTCTAACATTCATTGGGCATAAGGACCAAGAAGATAAGATACGAGAAAGTGGGTCTCATATGCAGGCATACAGACAGTGGTTTTTCCCTTGTTCTGGTTATGAGTGGAACAGGAAGGGAAACAACTAGTAGTGGTATGATGTACCCTCCGCCACGTGCCATGAGGCGGATTGCAGAATATCGATGTAGATGTAGATGAACAGTGTTAATATGTTTCATGTCTTCCAGCAGAAGAAATGTCCGCCCCCGGTAGCTGAGTGGTCAGAGCGACAGAATGTCAATCCTAAGGGCCCGGGTTTGATTCCCAGTTGTATCGGAGATTTTCTCCACTCAGGGACTGGGTGTTGTGTTGTCCTAATCACCATCATTTCATCCCCATCAACGCGCAAGTGGCCGAAGTGACGTCAAATCGAAAGACTTGCACCCGGCGGACGGTCTACCCGACGGGAGGCCCTAATCACACGACATTTACATTTTAGCAGAAGAAATAAACGTTCTTTTTACATAAAGGTTTTATGTTATATGATATTAATGACGTTTTCTTACAGTGTCCCTCTTGTGACAGATTTTAAACAGAATTTATTATTAAATATATTTATGTTACTTGATGAGTTCCTTTGTATTGTTTCAGAAACTTGCTGCAAAAAGGAAAAAAAGAAAAATGAAGCATAATCCAAAGGAGACACCTGAAGTTAGTGTAAATACAAATGAAAAGAAAACTAAAGTACAAAATAAAAGGAAAAGATTATAACATTTCTTTACTGTATTTCAACTTAATTTGTAAATAAAGAGCTTTGTACATCTATCTGTTATTTTTGAAATAACATTTTTAACTTTCAGAAAGCTGTTCAGAACTACTTTCTTATAGAGTGAGTCAACCTGGTACAGGACATGGTGTTGTAATAATATTACAGCTCACCACAGAAGAAATGTGTGTTAAAGTCTTTATTTTGTAATACACTCATAGCCCACAAACGTGGGAGAATAAGGAATGTTGAACAGTATGAGGATGTTGTTGTTGTGGTCTTCAGTCCTGAGATTGGTTTGATGCAGCTCTCCATGCTACTCTATCCTGTGCAAGCTTCTTCATCTCCCAGTACTTACTGCAACCTACATCCTTCTGAATCTGCTCGGTGTATTCATCTCTTGGTCTCCCTCTACGATTGTTACCCTCCACGCTGCCATCCAATACTAAATTGGTGATCTCTTGATGCCTCAGAACATGTCCTACCAACCGATCCCTTCTTGTAGTCAAGTTGTGCCACAAACTTCCCTTCTCCCCAATCCTATTCAACACCTCCTCATTAGTTATGTGATCTACCCATCTAATCTTCAGCATTATTCTGTAGCACCACATTTCAAAAGCGTATGTTCTCTTCTTGTCTAAACTATTTATTGTCCATGTTTCACTTCCATACATGGCTACACTCCATACAAACACTTTCACAAACAACTTCCTGATACCTAAATCTATACTCGATGTTAACGAATTTCTCTTCTTCAGAAACGCTTTCCTTGCCATTGCCAGTCTACATTTTATATCGTTTGTACTTCGACCATCATCAGTTATTTTGCTCCCCAAATAGCAAAACTCCTTTACTGCTTTAAGTGTCTCATTTCTTAATTTAATACGCTAAACATCACCCAACTTAATTAGACTACATTCCATTATCCTTGTTTTGCTTTTGTTGACTATCCATTCTGTTCAACTGCTCTTCCAAGTCCTCTCCTGTCTCTGACAGAATTACAATGTCATCGGCAAACCTCAACATTTGTATTTCTTCTGCATTGATTTTAATACCTACTCCGAATTTTTCTTTTGTTTCCTTCACTGCTTGCTCAATATACAGACTGAATAACATCGGGGAGAGGCTACAACCCTGTCTCACCCCCTTCCCAACCACTGCTTCCATTTCATGCCCCTCAACTCTTATAACCGCCATTTGGTTTCTATACAAATTGTAAATAGCTATTCGCTCCCTATATTTTACCCCTGCCACCTTCAGAATTTGAAAGAGAGTATTCCTGTGAACATTGTCAAAAGCTTTCTCTAAGTCTACAAATGCTAGAAACGTAGGTTTGCCTTTCCTTAATCTAGCTTCTAAGATAAGCCATAGGGTCAGTATTGCCTCACGTGTTCCAATATTTCTACAGAATCCAAACTGATCTTCCCCAAGGTCGGCTTCTACTAGTTTTTCCATTCGTTTGTAAAGAATTCGCGTAGAATTCACGTTAGTATTTTGCAGCCATGACTTATTAAACTGATAGTTCAGTAATTTTCACATCTGTCAACATGTGCTTTCTTTGGGATTGGAATAATTATATTTTTCTTGAAGTCTGAGGGTATTTCGCCTGTCTCATACATCTTGCGCACCAGATGGTAGAGTTTTGTCAGGATTGGCTCTCCCAAGGCCGTCAGTAGGTCTAATAGAATGTTGTCTACTCCCGGTGCCTAGTTTCGACTCAGGTCTTTCAGTGCTCTGTGAAACTCTTCACGCAGTATCATATCTTCCATTTCATCTTCATCTACATCCTCTTCCATTTTCATAATATTGTCCTCAAGTACATTGCCCTTGTATAAACCCTCTATATACTCCTTCCACTATTCTCCTTTCCCTTCTTTGCTTAGAACTGGGTTTCCATCTGAGCTCTTGATATTCATACAAGTGGTACTCTTTTCCCCAAAGGTCTGTTTAATTTTTCTGTAGGCAGTATCTATCTTACCCCTAGTGAGATAAGCCTCTACATCCTTACATTTATCCTCTAGTCACCCCTGCTTAGCCATTTTGCACTTCCTGTCGATCTCATTTTTGAGACGTTTGTATTCCTTTTTGCGTGCTTCATTTACTGCATATTTATGTTTTCTCCTTTCATCAATTAAATTCAATATTTCTTCTGTTATCCAAGGATTTCTGCTAGCCCTCGTCTTTTTACCTACTTGATCCTCTGCTGCCTTCACAACTTCATCCGTCATAGCTACCCATTCTTCTTCTACTGTATTTCATTCCCCCATTCCTGCCATTTGTTCACTTACACTCTCCCTGAAACTCTGTACAACCTCTGGTTTAGTCAGTTTATCCAGGTCCCATCTCCTTAAATTCCCACCTTTTTGCAGTTTCTTCAGTTTTAATCTACAGTTCATAACCAATAGATTGTGGTCAGAGTCCACATCTTCCCCTGGTAATGTCTTACAATTTAAAACCTGGTTCCTAAATCTCTGTCGTACCATTATATAATCAATCTGAAATCTGTCAGTATCACCAGGCTTCTTTCATGTATACAACCTTCTTTTGTGATTCTTGAACCAAGTGTTAGCTATGATTAAGTTGTGCTCTGTGCAAAATTCTACCAGTCGGCTTCCTCGTTCATTTCTTACCCCCAATCCATATTCACCTACTAAGATTCCTTCTCTCCCTTTTCCTACTACCGAATTCCAGTCATCCATGACTATTAAATTTTCATCTCCCTTCACTATCCGAATAATTTCTTTTATTTCATCATACATTTCGTCAATTTCTTCGTCATCTGCAGAGCTAGTTGGCATATAGACTTGTACTACTGTCGTAGGCGTGGGTTCGTGTCTATCTTGGCCACAATAATGCGTTCACTATGTTGTTTGTAGTAGCTTGCCCGCACTCCTATTTTTTTATTCATTATTAAACCTACTCCTGCATTACCCCTATTTGATTTTGTATTTATAACTCTGTTTTCACCTGACCAAAAGTCTTGTTCCTCCTGCCACTGAACTTCACTAAATCCCACTATATCTAACTTTAACCTATCCATTTCCCTTTTTAAATTTTCTAACCTACCTGCCCGATTAAGGGATCTGACATTCCACGCTCCGATCCGTAGAATGCCAGTTTTATTTCTCCTGATAATGACGCTCTCTTGAGTAGTCCCCGCCCGGAGATCCGAATGGGGGACTATTTTACCTCCGGAATATTTTACCCAAGAGGACGCCATCATCATTTAATCATACAGTAAAGCTGCATGTCCTCGGGAAAAATTACGGCTGTAGTTTCCACTTGCTTTCAGCCGTTCGCAGTACCAGCACAGCAAGGCCGTTTTGGTTAATGTTACAAGGCGAGATCAGTCAATCATCCAGACTGTTGCCCATGCAACTACTGAAAAGGCTGTTGCCCCTCTTCAGGAACTACATGTTTGTCTGGCCTCTCAACAGATACCCCTCCGTTGTGGTTGCACCTACGGTACGGCTATCTGTATCGCTGAGGCACGCAAGCCTGCCCACCATCTGCAAGGTCCATGGTTCATGGGGGAGGAGTATGAGGATAAAGACGGTAATTGAAATAACCAATTAAGGAAATGTAGTTTCTGAAGGACATTATGACAATCTGTCCAGTGGCAAAAGACTCCAGATCAGTGCTCCAGTCAGGTCTCAAGACAGGACTGACAAGGCAGAGGTGAAAATGAGAAAAAGGTTAAAAAAAGCAACAAAAGGCTAATATTCTACAAGGTAGGCTGTGGAATGTCAAAAGTGTGAATGTGGTAGGGAAACTAGAACATGTGAGAAGGGAAAGGCACAGACTGAAACTAGTTATGGCAGGGGCACTGAAGTGAAATAGGAATAAGATGT
The DNA here is from genome assembly GCF_021461385.2 of Schistocerca piceifrons. NCBI lineage: Eukaryota > Metazoa > Arthropoda > Insecta > Orthoptera > Acrididae > Schistocerca > Schistocerca piceifrons. The sequence goes on from NC_060140.1 coordinate 97,012,871, forward strand.
AAATGTGTGGTCAGACAAATATAAGGTAATATAAACAGCTGCAGAATATGATAAAATGGGAATAATATTCATAATGTATAGGAATATGGCACAGAATGAGTTGCTATGAACAGTCCATCAACAGGATTATTCTCATCTGAATCAATGCCAAACCAAAGCCAACAATTACAGTTCAGATAAACAAGGCGGTATCACTAGCAGAACATGACGATACAAAGAGTGAAATTGCGGGAATTGAATGGGTACCTTGGTATGTATAGAGAGATAAAAATCCTCCCCTGCGGGTCCGGGGATTAGAATAGGCCCGAGGTATTCCTGCCTGTCGTAAGAGGCGACTAAAAGGAGTCCCACCCCCTCAAGGGGGTCGTTAGCGCCTGCGTCCGGAGACGGACGGTTCCACGACCTCTATTTGCGGTCATTTTGCTTTTTCACTTCTCGTTTCTTCCTTCCTTTGGTTGGTTCCTTTCTTTGCTCTTTTCCACCTCACTGTCTTCCTTACTCTTTCCCTTGTCTTCTTCTCCTTGCCTTCTCATTGCCTTCTTCTCATTACCTTCTTCTCCTTGCCTTCTCATTGCCTTCTTCTCCTTGCCTTCTCATTGCCTTCCTCTCCTTGCCTTCTCTGGTCTCCGCCTCGGCGTTTGAGACGGTCTGTCCTCTCTCTCTCCCTCTCTCTCTTCTTTTTCCTCTTCTTCCTTCCTCCCTGTGCGTGCCTGAAGGCCGACCCACGCGTTCGCACGCGTAGCCGGTGACGGGATAACGCGTAATTCCCCGCCCTGGGTAGACATGTAAGGCACCCGCGTACCCCCTGGTAAAGGCCAGGCCTGGGGAGGGGTGATTGCCTGAGCTGATACCTTCTGACCATGCCGATTGGTCCCTCCGTCTGTTTCTCGGGAGGTGTGACCTGAGGTGTAAACATTCACCTAAGGCGGGAGTGCCCTCTGAGAGGGTCGCCACAAGGAAGGAGCACGCCATCGGAGACGCTGGCAATCATGGGGGATTCCTCCACAATGGATTTCACTCCATCTGTCTCGACTTCTGCCCAAAAACGGAAACGTGACCAGCCACCAGTGACAAAAGTACTACCGCCTGCCCCACAGTTCCTCGTCATTTCTCGATCTGAGGACGGAAAGGATTTTTCCTCTGTCAACCCTTTCGTTACCCAGAAGGGTGTAGATGCCATAGCCGGATCTGTCAAATCTTGTACCAGGTTGCGTAACGGTACCTTATTACTAGAAACTGAGAGCGCCTTTCAGGCACAAAAACTGCTTCAGGCCACACTCCTGTACACGTTCCCTGTGCAGGTGGAGGCTCACCGAACTTTGAATTCGTCTCGTGGTGTGGTCTATACTAGCTCCCTCGACGGATTGACTGACGAGGAGATTCAATCTTTCCTCGCTGAGCAGGGCGTGACGGCTGTCCATAGGGTCATGAAAAAGGTCAACAATGACCTTGTACCGACCCGGACACTTTTCTTGACCTTCGATAGTGTTAAGCTGCCATCGCGCATCAAGGCGGGCTACGAGGTAATTTCTGTTCGCCCCTATGTCCCGACACCTACGCGCTGCTACCAGTGTCAGCGTTTCAATCACACTCGACAGTCTTGTTCAAATGCGGCTAAATGTGTCACTTGTGGCAGGGATGCCCATGAGGGTGACTGTCCACCTCCGTCTCCTCGTTGTGTGAACTGTCAGGGTGACCATGCCGCATCCTCCCGCGACTGTCCTGTCTATAAGGAAGAACGCTGTATCCAAGAAATTCGGGTCAAAGAGAAAGTGTCCACCTCAGCTGCTCGCAAGCTATTGGCTAGTAGGAAGCCCACGCTGCTCCCAGCGGGGAAATACAGTACTGTCCTCGCCTCTCCTCGGACTACCAGGGAGGTGGCAACCCAGACATGCGATCTGACCTTCAGCACCACGGTCGTCCGTTCGGCCAGTGCTAAGATCGCCCGGTCGACGTCTCCTCTTCCTCCCGTCACCCCTCAGACTCAAGCACCTTCATCAGCTTCTGCCAAGACGAAGACCCAGAAGTCAGATGCACGGGCCTTCAAGAAGGAACCGTCCCGTGCAGACTTCCTACGTACCTCGACCTCCCAGCCTTCGACCGGTACTTCCACCAAACGTCCTTCCAAGAAGGCTCATAGGAAGCACAGTTCTCCTTCTCCGCCACGGCGCATTTCCTCCCCTGCGCCACCCAGCGGTTGCCGCCCCAGGCCGTCATCCGTTTCGCCTGGCCGCACCGCTGGTAGCCGAACATCTGGCCGTTCACCGGCGGAGGAAGCTCGCCCTCCCGGCCATCTTCCCAAGATGGCCGATGAACCTATAGACCAAATGGACGATGACTGTCCGCCTACTGATAGCGGCGGCAGTGCTCGCTCGTAGCCAGGCCCTCAGCGGCCTTCGAGGTGACCCCTTCTTTCATCTTCCTTTTCTTCTTACGATGGCACTTATCCACTGGAACATTCGCAGCATTCGCTCCAACCGAGAGGACTTGAAGTTGCTGATCCGCTTGCACCGTCCGCTCGTCGTAGCCCTCCAGGAAACAAAGTTACGCCCATGCGATCAAATTGTCGTGGCACACTACACCTCTGTGCGTTTTGACCTACCCCCTGTGGTAGGTATCCCGGCTCATGGAGGGGTTATGTTGCTGGTCCGGGATGATATTTACTACGATCCCATCACGTTGCACACCGGCCTGCAGGCAGTTGCCATCCGCATTACTCTCCCCACTTTTACATTTTCCATTTGTACCATTTACACTCCATCGTCATCTGCCGTTACCAGGGCAGACATGATGCAACTTCTTGCTCAGCTACCTGCACCATTTTTGTTAACTGGAGACTTCAATGCCCACTATCCCCTTTGGGGCTCTCCAGCATCCTGCCCGAGGGGCTCCCTGTTAGCAGACCTTTTCAACCAGCTCAGTCTTGTCTGCCTCAATACTGGCGGCCCTACTTTTCTTTCGGACACATCTCACACCTATTCCCATTTAGACCTCTCTATATGTACTCCCCAACTTGCACGTTGGTTTGAGTGGTATGCACTTTCTGATACATATTCGAGCGACCACTTCCCGTGTGTTATCCATCTCCTGCAGCATACCCCCTCTCTGTGCTCCTCTAGTTGGACCATCTCCAAGGCAGATTGGGGCTCTTCTCTTCCAGGGCGACCTTTCAGGATCAAACCTTCACAAGCTGCGATCGTCAGGTCACACACCTCACAGAAGTCATTCTCGCTGCTGCTGAATATTCCATCCCTCACCCTACTTCTTCTCCACGTCGCGTACCGGTCCCCTGATGGACTGCAGCATGTCGAGACGCTTTATGTGCTCGTCGACGTGCTTTACGCACCTTTAAACGCCACCCTACAGTGGCGAATTGTATCAGTTATAAACGATTACGTGCTCAGTGTCGTCGTATTATTAAAGAAAGCAAGAAAGCCAGCTGGGCTGCTTTCACAAGCACCTTCAACAGTTTTACTCCTTCTTCTGTTGTCTGGGGTGGCCTGCGCCGGCTATCTGGCACTAAGGTCCACTCACCAGTTTCTGGCTTGACAGTCGCGAATGACGTCCTTGTGGCCCCTGAGGATGTCTCCAATGCCTTCGGCCGCTTTTTCGCCGAGGTTTCGAGCTCCGCTCATTACCACCCTGCCTTCCTCCCCCGCAAACAGGCAGAGGAGGCTAGGCCACCTAACTTCCGCTCCTCGAATCGTGAAAGTTATAATGCCCCATTCACCATGCGGGAACTCGAAAACACACTTGGCCAATCACGGTCCTCCGCTCCAGGGCCTGATTCTATTCATATTCAGATGCTGAAGAACCTTTCTCCTGCGGGTAAAGGTTTTCTTCTTCGTACTTACAATCGCATCTGGATTGAGGGACATGTTCCCGCATGCTGGCGCGAGTCTATTGTTGTCCCGATTCCTAAGCCGGGGAAGGACAAGCACTTGCCTTCCAGTTATCGACCCATCTCGCTTACCAGCTGTGTCTGTAAAGTAATGGAGCGAATGGTTAATGATCGATTGGTTTGGCTGCTCGAGTCTCGACGCCTACTTACCAATGTACAATGTGGATTTCGTAGGCGCCGCTCTGCTGTTGACCATCTGGTTACCTTGTCGACCTTCATTATGAATAACTTCTTGCGGAAGCGCCCGAATGCGGCTGTGTTCTTTGATTTGGAGAAGGCTTACGACACCTGTTGGAGGGCGGGCATTCTCCGCACCATGCATACATGGGGCCTTCGCGGTCGCCTCCCTCTTTTTATTCGTTCTTTTTTAATGGATCGACAGTTCAGGGTACGTGTGGGTTCTGTCCTGTCAGACACCTTTCGCCAGGAGAATGGGGTGCCACAGGGCTCAGTTTTGAGCGTCGCTCTCTTCGCCATCGTGATCAATCCAATAATGGATTGCCTCCCAGCTGATGTATCAGGCTCCCTTTTCGTAGACGATTTTACCATCTATTGCAGCGCGCAGTGTACAAGTGTCCTGGAGCGCTGTCTTCAGCATTCTTTTGACCATCTTTACTCCTGGAGTGTCGCCAATGGCTTCCGTTTTTCTGCCGAGAAGACAGTCTGTATTAACTTCTGGCGCTACAAAGAGTTTCTCCCACCGTCCTTACGACTCGGTCCCGTTGCTCTCCCATTCGTGGAGACAACAAACTTTTTAGGTCTTACATTTGACAGGAAACTTAGCTGGTCTCCACATGTGTCTTATTTGGCTGCCCATTGTACCTGTTCTTTAAATGTCCTCCGTGTTCTCAGTGGTATGTCGTGGGGAGCGGATCGAACCGTCCTGCTTCGTCTATATCGGTCGATCGTCCGCTCCAAGCTGGATTATGGGAGCTTCGTCTACTCCTCTGCACGGCCATCCATCTTACGCCGCCTCAACTCCATACAACATCGGGGTTTACGACTTGCGATCGGAGCGTTTTATACTAGTCCTGTAGAGAGTCTTCATGCTGACGCTGGCGAATTGCCACTCACCTACCGGCGCAATATACTGCTTTGTCGGTATGCCTATCGGCTACTGTCAATGCCCGACCACCCGTCTTATCGTTCCTTTTTTGACGACTCTCTCGACCGTCAATACGGGTTGTATGTCTCTGCCCTGCTACCCCCTGGAGTTCGCTTTCGTCGCCTCCTTCAACACCTTAATTTTTCACTCCCTGCAACCTTTCGAGTGGGCGAGAGCCACACGCCACCTTGGCTCCAGGCTCATGTCCGCGTTCACCTTGACCTCAGCTCGCTCCCAAAAGAGGTTACCCCCGGTTCGGTCTACCTCTCCCGTTTTGTTGAACTTCGTTCAAAGTTCATCAATATGACCTTCATTTATACAGATGGCTCAAAGACCAATGACAGGGTCGGGTGTTCTTTTATTGTCGGGGCACAAAGTTTCAAATACCGGCTCCATGGCCATTGTTCAGTCTTCCAAGGTGAGCTCTTTGCCCTCTACCAGGCTGTTCTTTACATCTGCCGCCACCGACATTCTGCTTATGTCATCTGCTCCGATTCCCTGAGCGCCATCCAAAGCCTCAGTGATCCATATCCGGTTCACCCTTTCGTGCACCGGATCCAACGCTCTCTTCAGCAGCTGGTGGACGTCGGTTCTCCGGTTAGCTTTATGTGGGTCCCTGGCCATGTCAGTATCCCTGGGAACGAAGCTGCAGATGCCGCGGCCAAGGCTGCGGTCCTCCAGCCTCGGACAGCTTCTTGCTTCATCAGACTGTAGCAGGGTCATTTGTCGGCGCATTTTATCGCTGTGGCATGCCGATTGGGCTGCACTTACAAACAACAAGCTTCGGGCCTTGAAACCTCTTCCCGCGGCTTGGACGTCCTCCTCTCGCCCTTCTCGGCGGGAGGGGGTCGTTTTGGCCCGGTTACGCGTTGGACACTGCCGGTTCAGCCATCGCTATCTGCTGACGGCTGCGCCGGCGCCGTTCTGCCCATGTGGGCAATTGCTGACGGTCCGCCACATTTTAATGTCCTGTCCGGATTTTAACACACTGCGTCTAGATCTTAACCTGCCATGTACTTTAGATGCCATTTTAGCGGATGACCCACGAGCAGCTGCTCGTGTTCTTCGTTTTATCAATTTGACAAACCTCTCTAAGGACATTTGATGATGCTGTTTTTTAATCCTATGCCTGTCAGTCTGTCTTTTATTGTGTTTTCCCTTTTAGTTGTTGTTTTAAACTTGTGCCTCGCGGTGCATTCTTAACGTAGTCAGGGCGCTAATGACCATTGAAGTTGTGCGCCCTAAAACCGCAAAAAAAAAAAAAAAAAAAAAAAAAAAAGATAAAAATCAGATAGTCAAAGGGGACTGGAATGCAAGTAGTAGTGGCACAGTTACAGAGAAATATAGACTAGACCACAGGAATGAGAGAGAGAGAGAGAGAGAGAGAGAGAGAGAGAGAGAGAGAGAGAGAGATTCTACAATAATTACGAAGTTGTTAGTAGCAAATTCATTGTTCAGAAAAGACACTAGCTGGATTATATCAATCTGGAATTGGATATCAGATAGTGAGGTGTACACAGGAGTACATACAGACTTGGCTCACAGTTTAGTACTGATGAAGAGTTGACTGAAATTTAAGAGTGTCATCAGTGTACAAGTGGGGTACAGAATTATTGAGAAATGATTACATTCATTAAAATTCCTCTGAGGTTGCAAGTACTGTGATAATACCACAGGTTACTCAGATGACTGGGCATCTCTTAAAAGGGTAATCTTATATGTCGCCACATGGCTGTAGGTATACAAAGGGTGGCTGCAAAAAAATTGTGGGTAATAAATGAAATATTTCAGCTGATTGATGAAACAAGGAAATACGGGAAGAGAATAGACTCTCCAGAATAAGTCAGATTAAAACAAAATCAGTTGGAAGTGTAAGGAAATTAACATGAAACTGTTGCGGGGGAAAAAAAATCTGGAGGATAGAAGCTTTAAGGAAAGTCAAAATAACTTGCAAAGTCCTCGATATTTGAGATTGCGCAAGAAAGTCCACTTTTAAATGTATAGGAGGCCTCAAATAGGTTAAAGAGTACATTGAGAGCCTTGAGAGGTGGAGGAAATGTCTGCTAATGTGATAGAAGAATTCAATGATGGGAATACCTAGACACGAGGGATAAATATGAGGGCGTGCATTAAAGTAATGCCTCCGAACTTTTTATTCTTTCTGAATATCGGTTGAGATAGTTCATGTCAGTCATAATACTCAGTCATCTTCCTGTTTTACTGACAGTAGTTGCAACCTTCTGCTGCTAGAGGATTCTGAATAGTAGTGTATAACATGGTGGTGTGTAATGTAACTATGTTGGTGCATGAGAAACAGTGTGCTGTAATCGAGTTTCTAACCACAGATAATTTTCCTCAATTGAAAACCATAAAAGAATGAAAGCCGTATATGGTGGTGATTGTATCGACATCAGTAATGTGTGGTGTTCAGTTGTTCATGTCTGTAATGATGAAATGGTGGTGTTAACCTAAGGGTGTATGACAGAGCTCAGAATGGATTACCAGGTACATCAGCCAATGAGACTCATTGGAATTGAATTGATGAACTCATAAGATTAAATCATCAAAGCATACCTCACGTAAATGTGGCACATCACAAGAGCATGCACAGGCCATCATTGTAGAACTGTGGTGCAGAAAAGTGTGTGTGTGGTGGGTGCCTTGAATGCTCAATGTGACATGAAACAGAGGAGACTGGACATCTGACAAACATCTCTTTTGCATTTTAAGTGTGGGGCAGATCGATACCGTAACAACATTGTGACATGTGATGAATGTTAGCTTCACCATTCTGCCCCAAAAAAAGGAGTAGAAGTTGAGCTCTGCAACAGAGGATCACTGATGCCAAAAAGTTTCAAGGTCACTCCATCAGCAGGCAGAGTTGTGCTACGTTCACAGTGTTCCGGGATGTTCAGGGTGTGGCGCATTTCGAATTCATGCTTAAAAGGCTCCACCATAAACTCTGCAAGGGACTATGAGGGTCTCAGAAAACTGAAGAGTTTGTCGACAAGTGATGCCAGACACACACAAGCACTGTGACATCTGAAACTATCCAATGCCTAGGGCTCACGGTTATTGATCATCCTCCATATAGTCCTGTCTTGGCTCTATCCAGTTTTTGTCTGTTTTCAAAACTTAAAGATTATATTTGAGGATTTCACTTTGAGAGTGCTTGAAGCAGTGGGAGCAGAGGTGAAGTAGTGGCTAAGTTCCAGAATTTTTAAAACCATTGCTGGAAGTTGAAACCAAAGAATTATTTAAACATATTGGGGAAACACTGTTTATAGCAACTCAGCTAAGTTAATGTTTTTGATATTGTGTTCAACTGACTGTATTTGTTTTTTGATAATTTTATTTTTGTGATTCAGGAACAAAAACGGTGGTGGTATGTATATTTCCCACAGCCATGTTATGACCTGTTAAATTGTGGTGGTAAATGTGTTTCTCACTTCAGTTTTATAGCAGACTACCGTAGTGATTTCACGAGAAACAGAAACTGACTGTCCTAGCAGTTATTATGCACCATGTACAGCTTACTACCACAAGATGTCAGGCACATCTAGAAATGGTAAGATATATTCCAGCAAATATAGTAAAAATATTAAGTTATTGGTAACTGTGCTACCAAAAGTCCACGAAAGAAACATCAGTTCTGTGCTAAGTATACTTCCCATGCTCCATGGAGACACTACTTCAGTGGTTTGCCTGCTCTTACTTCCCAAACACCTTTAAAACAACATTATTTGGCTGGCTGTTGCTTCTCAGGGCCCTAAAAGCTATACACTGACATGACAAAAGTCAAGGGATAATGATGTGCACATATAAACATGGCGGTAGTGTTGCGTTCCCAAGCTATAAAAGAGCACTGCATTAATGGAGCTGCCATTTGTACTCAGGTGGTTCATGTGATAAGGTTTCCAACATGATTGTCTGCGCAATGGGAATTAACAGAATTTGAATGTGCAGTGGTAGTTCAAACTAGACGCAGGGACATTCCATTTTGGAAATCGTTAAGAGGATTCAATAATATGATTCAAAGTGTCAAGAGTATGCTGAAAATACTACATTTCAGGCATTGCCTTGCACCACGGACAAAACGGTGGCCAACAGCCTTCACTTAACGACTGAAAGCAGCAGTATTTGCATAGAGTTGTCAGTGCTAACAGACTAGCAGCTCTGTGTGAAATAACCACAGAAATCAAAGTCCATTGTGTGGTAACTGTGACCAGAACGGTTGCGGGGTTGACACGACGGAAAGTGTGGCATGACCCATGGAGTGGCCCGCGAACCACAACACAAACAGGAGAGGATGGACACATCCAATGAAGGACCTTACGACAACAACAAGATCGAAATAACAGAGTCGCAAGAAAACCTAACTAGACAATCACGTCCACTCGTAAACAGAACACAAAAGTAAATACGCTGTCTAATGCGAGGCGATATGTGCAGAGACGTACGCAAAATTAGACTGACTGGCTGAGTGAGAGGCAGGCGCTTAAATACATGATTGAGGGTGCCGCTATTGGCCGCTGGGACCACGTGTTCCACTGTGGCGCCCTCACACTAAATGCAGGCGAGCCGTCACGGCTTGCGGCGCGATGGTGCAGAGACCTCTAGCGGTCTTTGACGTCCATATCGTCCGGCGCGGATTGAAGTTTCGCAGCGTGCGGTACCAGAGATTGTCTGATGAATGTATCTGTTACGACAGTGTGGTGGTATTAATGGGCTATGTCAGTAGACGTGAGTGAATGCCTTTGCTAAAAGCATGTTATCGCTTGCAGCACTCTCCAGGGCTCATGACCATATTAGTTGCCCAAGATGACTGGAAAACCATGGTCTGGTCAGTTGAGTCCAGATTTCAGCTGGTAAGAACTGGTCATAGAGTTTGAGTGTGGGGAACACTTCACAAAACTATGAACCCAAGTTGTCAGCAAGGCACTGTGAAAGCTGACAATGGCTCCGTAATGGTGTGGGCTGCGTCTTCATGGAATGGTCTGGGACCTCTTGATGTATGGCTGTTTGGATACTATTTGCAGCCATTCATGGACTTCATGTTCCCTAAAACAATGGAATTTTAATGGATGACAATATGCCATGTGACCAGTTCACAATGATTTGCAATTGGTTTGAAGAATATTCTGGACAATTCGAGCAAATGGTTTGGTTACCCAGATTGCTGGATATGAATCCCATAGAATATTTCAAACATAATAGAGATGTCAGTTCATGCACAAAATCCTGGCTGGCAACACTGGGAATTATGAAAGGCTGTAGAGGCAGCATGGCTCAATATTTGTGCAGGAGACTTCTAACGACTTGAGTCCATGCCACATCGAGCTGCTGCACTACACTGGGCGAAAGGAGGTCCAACATGACTTTTGTCACTTCGGTGAATTTTGCAACAAACAGAAACTACAGCTGTTGCAGCAGACTCACTAGATGCCAGGAGTGTACAGAAGTTGTATGACTTCCCAAGTTTAAACAAGAAAAAAAAATGTTGACAAGTATACTTCCGATGCCCTGTGAAATGGTTAAAGTTACTGACTACATAGTGTACAAAAGATCATTTAGATTATCAGTTTGCTTTGGGAAAAGTAAAGATACCAAAGAAACACTTCTGATGTTAGGCTTGATAATAAGTACAAGACTTCTGAAAAATCAATACACTTTCATAGGACCAGAAAATGCAGAGATAGGACAAAAATATTGCAACAGAATGAAAGTCATGACCAGAACAATGTTGTGTGTGTTGTGAATGCATTATGTTGGAGCTAAGAGAAGTAGAACATGTACAAGTTGTTGCTGCTCATATTGTGGGTGCTTCTGTAATCAAGGTACCTGAAATCTTTAATGTTGTAAGAGGCAACATATTGATGATTTATACCACATACAGGGAAAGTGGAGAAACATCACCTGCTAAATCACAATGTGGAAAAAGTGTGTGTTGAGTGATCATGACAGAATGTCATCAAAGAGGATGGTGACAAAAAATAAGGGGACTGCAAAACTGGATGCCACTTCACAAATCCTGTCAACTTCAAAAGAACAATTAGGAAATTCCATAAGTACGGAATTGCAGCGTGTGCTGGAATCTCAAAACCACTCATTAGTGATGCAAATGGCCCATAACTGGAAAACTTGGTACCGAAGCCATATATCCTTGACTATGGAGCAATGTAAAAAGTCACTTCATCAAAAAAGTCTTGTTTTACCCTGTTTCCAACTTCTGGTTGAACTGATATCGCAAGAGTCAAACATGGAGAGGGTTCGATGATAGTTTGAGCAGCCAGATCACAGTATTCTGTGAGCCGCAATGTTGTGTTACTGTCAAGGACTGTATGACCATTTTGACTGAACAGGTCTAGCCCATGGTACAACGCTTGTTCCCCAAAGGTGATACTGTGTTCCAAAATGACAGGGCCCCTGTTCACACAGCTTGCATTGTCAAGGACAAGTTTATGAGCATGAGGATGAGTTATCACATGTCCCCGGGACACTGCAGCCACCAGATGTTAATAATATTGAGGCTTTGTGGTCTGCTTTGAAGAGAAGGATGTGTGTTTGCTATCCACCTCCATAATCATTACCTAATCTTTCCACTATTTTGCTTTAAGAATGCTATAAGTTCCTTTGAAAACAATACAGGACCTATATTTATCCATTTTGAGACTTATGGAAGCTGCTTTCAATGCCATGTTGGGCATGGTAATGTGTTTTTCTGAGTTTTCACATTCTTGTCCATCCTCTGTACGTATATGGTACAGGGAAAGACAATACGTAAAATAATAAGAAAACAATGGAAGTGCTTGGGTTGAAAAAGAGTGAAAATAAGGGATACAGTTTGTCTCCTTGTACTGCCCGAGCCTGCTTATCAAGGAAGCAGTAAAGGAAATAAAATAGGTATCTGGAAGTGGAGTTAAACTGTGTATTGAAAGGGTAATCATGCTGAGCTTCACTGATGGCACTGCTGTCTTTTGCGAAAGTGACAAATGAACAGTCCACTGAGCACAGAATATGGATTGAGAGTAATGCAAAGAAAGGCAAAAAGAACTGAAAAGCATTACAAGTGAGAGTAGCAACAATATTTATTATTATATTTCTTTAAAAATGGTGGATCAAGCAGTAGATGAAATGAAGAAATTCTGCTGCCTTAAAAGCAAAGTATTGCATTATGGATGGAGATACGAAATGTTGTGTTGGTAGTGGATGTGGCCAACAAACAGAACCAGACATATACAGTGTGTGTGTGTGTGTGTGTGTGTGTGTGTGTGTGGTTTGAGGTTTTCGGGCGCTAAACAGCATGGTCATCAGCGCCCAAACGCATAGGAACAGGAACACATGCGTTGAAGGGACAAAGACGGACAGCAAAAAGGTAATGCATTAATAAGATTTTTTTTTTTACAATAGGTAGAGTTAATAATTGAGATATACGTAACTTTGATGTGCTATAGGTTCTTTTGTGGGGCACCGTTATAAGCAAAGAGAATAAAGTTCTTGATTGTGGCAAATAGTCTTGAATGCCGATGCATTTATGTAAATATTAAAGTACATCTAGTATAGACCATGAGCTGCACTAGAAATGGTTTATTTGCCAAATCAATTTAGAGTTTATAAACCATCTTCAGCGGCATGTCATGTACTCCTGTAGCAATGATATGCTTGTCAGTTAATACAATAGGATCTGAAATATGTCATACACTGAAGAGATAAAGAAACTGGTGCACATGCCTATGTCATGGAGGGCCCCTACGAGCATGCAGAAGTGCCACAACATGACATGTCATGAACTTGACTAATGTCTGAAGTAGTGCTGGAGGAACTTGACACCATGAATCCTGCAGGGTTTTCCATAAATACATAAGAGTACGAGGGGGTGGAGATCTCTTCTGAACAGCATGTTTCAAGGCATCCCAGATATGCTCAATAATGCTCATGTCTGAGCACTCTGGTAACCAGCGGAAGAATTTAAACTCAGAAGGGTGTTCCTGGAGCCACCTGAGCAAATTCTGGAAGTGTAGGGTGTCGCGTTGTCCTGCTGGAATTGCCTAAGACCGTCAGAATGCACAATGGACACCAATGGGTGCAAGTGGTCAGACAGGATGCTTGCTTCTGTGTCACCTGCCAGAATAGTATCTAGACATATCAAGGGTCCCATATCATTCCAGCTGCACACCCCCCACACCATTACAGAGCCTCCACCAGCTTGAACATTCCCCTACTGACATGCAGGGTCCATGGATTCATGAGGTTGTCTCCATATCTGTAAACGTCCATCTGCTTGATACAATTTGAAATGAGAATTGTCTGACCAGGCAACATGTTTCCAGTCATCAACAGTCCAATGTCAGTATTGACACATGCATATACCAGTTTCTTTGGTGCTTCAGTGTAAAACGTAGTATACAGTGTTTCGTGTATGTTATTGCTGTCAGATCTTAGGCAGTGACAATAGTTGGTAACGTTTGACACATCTGTCATGTCAGTAAACAGGTTACTCTATTGACAACTGTGTAGTGAAAGTGTGAAGGAATCAGTCACATAAGCTCATCAATACATGGAAATGACAAGGATGAGCTTTGTGTCGTTCAGTCATTGACAGTGCACGAGTGGGCCTCCGACTTTGAACGCCTATATCGATGATGTTTCGTTGAATGGTTCGCATGCTGACACTTGTTGATGGCCCAGCACTTAAATCTGCAGCAATTTGCGGAAGGGCTGCACTTCTGTCACACTAAACGATTCTCTTCAGTTGCCATTGGTCCCGTTCTTGCAGGATTGCATTCCAACTGCAGCGATGTCAGAGATTTGAGTTCTACTGAATTTCTGGTATTTACGGTACACTTGTGAAATGGCCGTATGGGAAAATACCCACTTCATCGCTACCTTGGAGATGCTGTGTCCCATCGCTCGTGCGCCGACTTAACACCACGTTCATACTCACTTAAACTTTGATTACCTGCTATTGTAGCAGCAGTAACCAACCTAACAACTGTGCGGGACACTTGTTGTCTTATATAGGCATTGCTGATTGCAGTGCCATAGTCTGCCTGTTTACATATCTCTGTATTTGAATATGCATGTATATACCAGTTTCTTTGGTGCTTCAGTGTAAAACAAAGTACACAGTGTTTCATGATGTTATTGCTGTCAGATCTTAGACAGTGAAAATAGTTGGTAACGTTTGGCACATCTGTCATGTCCAGTAAACATGTTACTCTATATGACAGCTGTGTAGTGAAAGTGGGAAGGAATCAAACACATAAGCTCATCAATACTTGGAAATGAGAAGGAAACCATCACTGTTATTAGTGTTAATTGTACCTTCAAAGTTGGCAAGAATTCTGACCTTCCTTTTCATGTGATCACAAGAGGAGATGATTATTAATTTGCAGAAATGGGTTTCATAACTAATTTGTTGAGTTTAGAAGCAATGCAGTATTGTACGAGAATGTTAAAAGTTTGGTTTTTCAGTGTCACATGTGAAAATTGTTTGCATGTCCCAGTGTGCCATTGAACAAATGTCCTTATTTTTCATACAACTGATGAATACTGACGGGAAAAGTTATGTATCAGAAGCATGTACACAACTGAATATCTAAACCAAATAAATCAAAAGCATCCATGCCAAAAAATATTGGGATTAGGATGAGACTGAGCTATTGTGAAAGCCACTGATGCAAGAGTATGAGTGGTTGTATTCCTTTACGTTGATTGCATTGCACATGTTCCTTGAACGGAGATACTTTTGCCATTGTATGCCATGAGATGCAGGCATGATTTGTTTAGTTGGGGTTGCTCCAGTTGCTCAAAAATATTTTGATTAATTTTCATGACTGAAGCACCTGTATCTAATTGAAATGGTACAGATTGAGTGCAAATCTGCAAAGACATAAACAGTTTGTGGTTTGTCCTCTGAATATGACAATCAGTTCAGACTTGTGGAAGACTGTCTTTGAGCTGTGATTGACGAAGCATTTAGATGTACGCCTATAGAGGAGAGCTGCTTAGGAGAACCCAAGTTCTGCACCATGTGTTTTGCTGTACGAATGCATCGCTTTCGTCCATGGTGCCAGTGTGGATAGCCAGGAGTAGTTCATACACTCAGATTGAGATATCATATTTATTTACTGTTTCACAAATCGTGACTTGTTTGGAACAGAATTTACTTTTATTTCTTTTTCATGCACATCATCTCTTTTGTGTCCTGAGTTGTGGCAGCATGGGCAGTACTCATGGCAGAGAAAGTAGTTCTTATGGTCATGGGTTACATAAAATGTTACGCATGATGGTGGAATGTTTGAGCAAGCTGAAGAAGTGGCTGAGCATAGCGCATTGTGTGTTTACTCAGTTGCCTGTGCCAGCAGTTACTATATGCCTGTGAAACTGGGGCAGATTTGAGCTATCTGTGGTTAGAGTTGCAACGACAGGCACATTAACACTTTCGCTGCCATGTTGGTGCAAGTAACCTCAGAAGTGGGTTTCTCACAGGCCATGAGGACGCTACATCCCTCAGCTTTAATTGCATTCAACTGACTCTCGAACAGGCTGATCTTGCAGGAAACCCATACCTGCCATTTCTGTGGCCTTATGAAACAATATTGTAATAGTACATGCAGTGGCCACTAGATCGCAGCACTGATATGAGAGCGCCGGCAACCTTAGATGTGGGTTTGTCATAGGCTGCGAGGATGCTGGCTCCATCAGCTTTAGTTGCATACAATCTACTGTGAAACAGGTTGGGCTAGCAGAAAACTCAATTCTGTCTTTTCAATGGCCTTACAGGTAAGATTTTAATAGTATGTGCAGTTAGATTACAGATTAATTTTCTTGTGAAACCCTGCCTTCTGTGTGACGTGGTTCTGATACATCGTTTTCATAGTTTAGTTTTAATTGTTTAGAAATACTCTTGTGTAACCATGTGGCAGAGTGACTGTAAGTGTATAAGAAACTGAAGAATATGTTGGGTAACTATTTGGCGCATTATGAATTATTCTGCAATGACTTGCTAAACACCAAATGTATTTTGATACTGTTACTTTGCGCTTTGTTGTACAGTAACTGGCGCAGTATAACGAGAGGCCATCGAAGAAGTGTGGCGGAGATACAAACCTCTACCGGTGAACAGAGACGAAAAGAAAAGTCTGATATCTTGACAGAGGAAGAGCTGTTAGAAATTCTCAATGCTCGTGATGGGGAGTTATGTTTGTGATTTGAGTGACGAAAATGATGGTGATTATGCACGCAACGAAACTTCCTCATCCAAGCAACAACTGGAATCTGAGAATGAAAGTGACAAGGAATTGGAAGAAGGTAATGAGCCACCCATTACATGACCTATTTCTCCTCAATTTCTAGAAATAAGTGAAAACGAAAACTAGGCCGAAGTGGACTGTAGCACCCTGAGGAACGTACAATACAGATGTGTGGAAACCTATGAATATAATGACCCACATTACCTCGAGAATCAGGAGGATCTGAAACCAGTACTAGTCTTCCGAACTTTCATTGAGGTAGGTATTGTAGCGTTAATTGTTACTGAAACAAACAGAAATGCCGTATAATTCTTGTCTACTGCTCAGCTCCATGGTAAAGGAAGAGCCACAGCTTGGAAGGAGACAAACGCCAGTTCTTTGGCATGATTATGGACATGCGGCTTGTTCACTACCCACATATTACCAACTCTTGGAGTACAGGTGTTCATTAAGGAATAACCCAGTTGCTAGAACTGTGTCCTGTAATCGATTTCAACTGCTGTTGAGATTCGTCCACTTCGAGGGCAACGCGTCTGCAGATAACAGTGATGGCATATTCAAGATCTGAAAACTTAATATGATCCAAAGTAAATTTTGCTCGCAATATGAACTGGCAGAGATGTTAGCAGTGGATGAGTGGATGGTGTCCTTTCATGGATGACTTTTATTTCGTCATTACATCCCCAGCAAGAACCATAGATATGGAATCTAGGTATTCAAACTTTGTAACCAAGCTGGTTATCGCTGAGAATGATTGTTTACACAGGAGGGCTGTACAATGTCAGTAAAAATCTTGCAGAAAAAGTAGTTTTAGGCTTAATGGAAAAATATGTAGATGAGGGATGCGCCGTTGTTACTGACAATTATTACACAAGCGTGTTATTAGTTAGGCATTTGCTGCTCAGCAATACCAACCTTGTAGGTGCACTGAGGGAAAAAAAGAAAGCATTTGCCCCCCCCCCCCCCTCACCACCACCACAATGTCACAAATAAGAAAAGACCAACTGACTGGAAGAAAGTCTAATGGAATAATAGCAGCAAAATGGCAAGACAAAAGAGGTGTGATGTTTCTCCCTACTAAGCATGACATCGAAATGTGAACCACTGGGAAGAAAAGCAAGAAAACTGGAGAGAAAATATTTAAGCCTGCTGCCATTTTGGATTATAATGCGGCAAAGAAAGGACTCAATGTGTCAGACAAGATGTCAAATTTTTCACCACTTGAGGCGTGGTAAAAATTGCTGTTTTGAAGAGCGCGCCGCAGCGTGTAGTGTGAGGCAGTCGTCCTCCGTTTCTGGCGGTGGCGCCGCTGGTGTCTCCCTCTGGTGGGAAAGGGGAAAGGTTGCCTGTTCACCTGCATTTAAGGGGCGCTATGAGCTTGCCAGTCGGTCAGTCTGGGTCAGTCTCTCGTCTGCCTTTGTGAGGCAGTTAGTGTCTGTCCGTCATTCGGATCAACCTTTAAAGCCGGCAAAATGAGAGTTTTTCCACTCCGCCAGTAAGAGAACTCAGCGAGTGGTCGCCCGCTTGGGGCTTAGTTGCTGGATCTGAGTCTGCGTGTTAGGCCGCCAGTCTGCTCGAGTTTGCTCAGGCAATGGTCATTGGCGGTTGGATCGATCGATTGGTCGGTCGTGCACTGAGACACAAGATGACTTGTCCGTCTTGTGCGTCGGCGCATGTGAGGTCGCCACGTGAGTCCAGTGGGCCGCGGCGTATAGCGAGGGGTAGTGAGTTCGCGGTCGACACGAGAGCAACAGGAGTCAACCCACGACATCAGTCTGGCCGGTGCGAGTTGTGACGCCGTGAGACGGGAGATCGGCGCGCCTTCCTGCTTCCGTTGAAGCAGCTGGCAGCGGACGGTTCGGGAGAGCGGTTCGGGGGTGCTGCGCCAGGTCTTCCCGAGAAATCGCAGCTTATTAGAAGTTCAGTGATTGCTGATATGTTGTTTGATTTACTCTTGTTAAATTCTACTTGTTTTCTTGATGAGGTCACCAGCCGTTTTGCTTTGGGGTCGTCCCACCATTCTTCTCTGTTTGCCCACTTGCGAGAAGGTGGTTGTTTATAAATCGGGTGGTCTGTTTTTCCATTGTGGAGTAGGGGCAGGTTAGAGCAACCTGCGGTTCGGGTTGTTCGGTAATCTCCCTGTCAATCTACCGTACGTTAGCAGCTGCCTCTGTAATGTTTGTCAGATTTGGTGTGTTAACGAATTTATTGCTTGGAGTGTAACGGCCTAATACCTGGAATATGTTTTGATCTTTGGAAACTTTGATATTATTGCCTATGATCTTGAGAGGCAGTATCTGTGTACTGTAGAGCATCTTAAGTATTATATGACCAACCTTGTAGAATTTTATATATGATTCCATTTCATGGGCTTTTATTTAAATGATCATTTTAGTGTGTAAAGTTGCCACCCTTTCACAGTTAAAATCGAGTTGCAAGGTTAATATTTTAATTGTTAGTGTTTTGTACCATTTCCATCACTCCTGTGGGGGGGGGGGGGTGCACTGTTTGTGTGCTTATGTAAATTGTTAAAACTCTTAGTTTAAAGTTATCTGGTGTGTTGCAGATTTGTACCAGTGTAATCTTTCAGAGGCTGTTGTGAGCAGTCATAATTACGGCCGTGTCAAAAGGGAGCGGGAAGGTTCTCTGCCCGAAAACTCATACAGTTAAAACTTGTTTCTTTCTGCCTCTGAATAAATTGTAACTTTGATATTTAGAGGGTGCTTTCTGATTATAATTTTAAGTCTGTTTCTTTTAAAAAATGCTTTTAGCACTATTAAAGTGAATAAAATTCCTATTTGTTAAAAGGAATTTGGTTATGATTTCATCAGTTACTCCCTGACAACTACTTCCATGCTTACATAGTATGATTAAATGTGTTAATGTTCTTGATGAATCGCTAGTAAATAAAATAAATTCTTAAGAACATTCTTTGAAAATAAATCACGGTTCACCACTGAGGAAAACAACAAGATAGTACCGTAAAGTGGCGTTTGAAATTATGTTCAACGCAGCAGTAGCAAATGCTCACATTTTGTAAGAAATATTTACTGAGACAAATATTCATATAAAGAATTTTAGGGAGGAAATACTCGTGAGCGTCTCGGAGAAGAACATCAATACACCGACTCCAAATCAACCTTCTAAAAGTTTCAAGAGCCATACCGTAATAGAGAGCATGCAGAGGCACAAGCGAAATATAAAAATCTGGAAGAGGTGCAGAAGTTGCCACTTAAAGATTTGAAGAGGTAATTGAAGAAATGAAGTGCAGAAACTTGTAGCAAAAACAACCACAGTCTGTAAGGAATGTCATGAATTTGTTTGCATTTCCTGTTCTTCAAAAATACGCAAATTGTAAGAAAAACAATTGTTGTTCCTATGTTTGTTTACTGTTTATTACATAACCTAATAAATAACAGTCAATTGGATGCATTTTTATATAAATTATATCCTGTTTCTTAATCACATCCTGTAAGGGACTGAGGTAGCTGGCGTCCTCACGGCTCATAATGACAACTTCTTTGAAGCTGGGCTTCACTTCTAGGCCATGAGGTCGCTGGCTACCTCACAATTTAAGCCCTCTTTTGAAGCATTTCGAGCTTTCATACCTTCGAGGTGCACTTCACAACATTAGAACTTATTCAATATGTGGTTAGAAATAAATATTTTTTGCTTTTTCGGCCTGGGGCGACAACAGCCCCTAAGCCGCATTGCAGGGAAAGTGTTATGTTCAGCGAAGTCTTGAACTTCTTGAGCTTTGGTTACTTTAAGGCCATTGTTGAGAGCGGGATTTTGATGCTTTAGAATCTCAGACCATAATTCTTCTATTCTCAGCAAGGTTTCGAGTGGTGGCAACACAAATGATTTCTTTTTGAACTGAAACTCCACCAGTGCAGATACATTTGCAGTTCCTAGTCATAATCTTGAGTTCAGCAATCCATTTCTTGTAACAGTGAGATTTACGACAACGCGCATGAAAAAAGTTGTAACGAGCAGCAGCTTCATGAATCTGAGCTTCGAAGTAGTCGTCTAATGCTCGTATAATGTCTTTGTATGCTAGTGTTTAAAGTTCTGAGGGAACAGATTCCTACAACATTGGAAAATATGCGCTCCTATCCAAGAAAAAAAGAAAAAGCGTTGTGATTCACCTGATACATTGTAGGCTTGAAACTGCTTTTCTAGTTGATGGCAATATTCTGTCAAAAAAAAAAAAAAAAAAAAAAATTATGTTCAAATGTGTGTGAAATCTTATGGGACTTAACTGCTAAGGTCATCAGCCCCTAAGCTTACACACTACTTAACCTAAATTATCCTAAGGAGAAACGCACACACACCCATGCACGAAGGAGGACTCGAACCTCTGCTGGGACCAGCCGCACAGTCCATGACCACAGCGCCTCAGACCGCTCGGCTAATCCCACACGGCTATTCTGCCCATTTTTCTTGTGCAACAAAAGAGCCAAAGAATGTGGGAGTCTGTGTACCTGTGGCCACTGGCATTTTGTGCTTGAGTCGTCGTGCTTTGCTGAGGTTTTTGTGCTTCCATGAATGTGCCAAGAGTAGTGAGCAACGAGATAATTTCTTGGATCTGACACCGAATAAGTGCAGTGAGGAAGTGCTGCCAAGAAGTTTCCATTGCATACACAAATTAAAAACATTTGAAACATAGATGAGTTCCATACAGGATGAAAAAAAAGTTACTCTATGCTCGTCACTGTTACAGCAAAAACAGACTCATCACCAGTTGAAGGAAAAAAAATCACGCTTGTCGCCAGTTGATTGATGTGTTGGTAGTTGAGGTGGCCAATAAACACAATCAGACATACAGAAAAGTTAACACATTGATAAGTTTATTTGTAATAGATATACTTAATAATTGAAATATACATAACTTTGAAGTATTATAAGGTCTTTTGTTGTGTGGAGTTACATACAAAGAGAGTAAGGTCCTTGAGTGTAACAAACAGTCTTGAATGCTGAACCACGTATATTTTGAGGTAACAAAAGTGATGGGATAGTGATACACATACAGACGGTGATAGTACCTTGTACACAACATATAAAAGGGAAGTGCATTACTGGAGCTGTCATTTGTATTCAGGTGATACAAGTGAAAAGTATTCTGGTGTAATTATGGCCGTGGGATGGGAATTAATGGTTTTTAAATGTGGAATGGTAGTTAGGGAATTCAGTATTCGAAGATCCACAGTGTCAAGAATGTGCTGAGAATATCAAATTTCTGCATTGCCTCTCTCTATCGACAACGCAGTGTTCGATGTCATACACTTAACAATCGACAGCAGCAGCGTTTGCATAGAGTTGACACTGCTAACAGACAAGCAACACTGCTTGAAATAAGCACATAAATCAGTGCGAGCTATACGACGAACGTGTCTGTTAGGAAAGTGCATCGAAATTTGGAGCCTATGGTAGGAAATGACCAACGTGAGAGCCTTTGCCCACAGCACCTCTCCTGTGCTTGTGACCATATTGGTTTGACCCTACATGACTGGAAAACCCTGGCGTGGTGAGATCAGTCCTGATTTCAGCTGGTAAGAACTGACAGCACGGTTCGAGCATGACACAAACCCCTCGAAACCATGAACACAAGTTGTCAGCAAGGGGCTGTGCAAGCTGGTGGTGGCTCCATAATGGTGTGGGCTGTGTCTACACGGAATGGACTGGACCCTCTGGTCGAGCAGAACTTGTCATTGACTGGAAATGTTTATGTACGACTATCTGAAGACCATTTGCAGCCATTCATGGACTTCATGTTACAAAACAATGCTTGAATTTTTGTAGCCGACAATGCACCGTGTCACTGGGCCACAGTTGTTCACAACTGGTTTGAAGAACATTTTGGACAGTTT
Source organism: Schistocerca piceifrons (assembly GCF_021461385.2). Classification (NCBI taxonomy): domain Eukaryota; kingdom Metazoa; phylum Arthropoda; class Insecta; order Orthoptera; family Acrididae; genus Schistocerca; species Schistocerca piceifrons. The sequence goes on from NC_060140.1 coordinate 97,035,002, forward strand.
GGGCGAATGATTTGGCCATCGACTCACCTGACATGAATCCTGTCGAACATACACTCCTGGAAATGGAAAAAAGAACACATTGACACCGGTGTGTCAGGCCCACCATACTTGCTCCGGACACTGCGAGAGGGCTGTACAAGCAATGATCACACGCACGGCACAGCGGACACACCAGGAACCGCGGTGTTGGCCGTCGAATGGCGCTAGCTGCGCAGCATTTGTGCACCGCCGCCGTCAGTGTCAGCCAGTTTGCCGTGGCATACGAAGCTCCATCGCAGTCTTTAACACTGGTAGCATGCCGCGACAGCGTGGACGTGAACCGTATGTGCAGTTGACGGACTTTGAGCGAGGGCGTATAGTGGGCATGCGGGAGGGCGGGTGGACGTACCGCCGAATTGCCCAACACGTGGGGCGTGAGGTCTCCACAGTACATCGATGTTGTCGCCAGTGGTCGGCGGAAAGTGCACGTGCCCGTTGACCTGGGACCGGACCGCAGCGGCGCACGGATGCACGCCAAGACCGTAGGATCCTACGCAGTGCCGTAGGGGACCGCACCGCCACTTCCCAGCAAATTAGGGACACTGTTGCTCCTGGGGTATCGGCGAGGACCATTCGCAACCGTCTCCATGAAGCTGGGCTACGGTCCCGCACACCGTTAGGCCGTCTTCCGCTCACGCCCCAACATCGTGCAGCCCGCCTCCAGTGGTGTCGCGACAGGCGTGAATGGAGGGACGAATGGAGACGTGTCGTCTTCAGCGATGAGAGTCGCTTCTGCCTTGGTGCCAATGATGGTCGTATGCGTGTTTGGCGCCGTGCAGGTGAGCGCCACAATCAGGACTGCATACGACCGAGGCACACAGGGCCAACACCCGGCATCATGGTGTGGGGAGCGATCTCCTACACTGCCGTACACCACTGGTGATCGTCGAGGGGACACTGAATAGTGCACGGTACATCCAAACCGTCATCGAACCCATCGTTCTACCATTCCTAGACCGGCAAGGGAACTTGCTGTTCCAACAGGACAATGCACGTCCGCATGTATCCCGTGCCACCCAACATGCTCTAGAAGGTGTAAGTCAACTACCCTGGCCAGCAAGACCTCCGGATCTGTCCCCCATTGAGCATGTTTGGGACTGGATGAAGTGTCGTCTCACGCGGTCTGCACGTCCAGCACGAACGCTGGTCCAACTGAGGCGCCAGGTGGAAATGGCATGGCAAGCCGTTCCACAGGACTACATCCAGCATCTCTACGATCGTCTCTATGGGAGAATAGCAGCCTGCATTGCTGCGAAAGGTGGATATACACTGTACTAGTGTCGACATTGTGCATGCTCTGTTGCCTGTGTCTATGTGCCTGTGGTTCTGTCAGTGTGATCATGTGATGTATCTGACCCCAGGAATGTGTCAATAAAGTTTCCCCTCCCTGGGACAATGAATTCACGGTGTTCTTATTTCAATTTCCAGGAGTGTATATGGGACATAATCGAGGGGTCATAATTATGGACAGCTGCAGACGTATATGGCTCAATATTTCTGCAGAGGGCGTAAAGCGATTTGGTGAGTCCACCCCAAGTCGAGTTACTGCACTACACCAGGCAATAGGGGGCCTGACACGATATTAGTAGATATCCCATGACTTTTGCTACCTCAGTGTATAACTCACTGAAAGACTTGTAGCGTCATGCTATGGCAGTGTACTGTCCTCACTGCAGTATTCTACATCATTGTTACGTCTGTAGATACACAGTATCTGGGTAAGCAGGGGCAAAGCTCTGAGTGTGATTGCTTGAAAAGTCGTGCCAGCCAATCGGGTTTGAAGGCCGTGAGGTTCTGTCAACTCAGTGTCCTCTGGTGACATGTTTGTTAGGCACCACCGCTCGGAGAATGGTGAGTGAAGGAAGAGCAGACTTGTCCAGTGGCATGCTGGTGGGAGTTTAAAAGTGCTGCCTCTCGTGTAACTGGGCAAGGCACGCTGGGTGCGGTCGACCAAGATGCCGTCTACACCGCACAAGGCAGAGTACTGCAGGTAAATAGACTATACCTCACCAAAGGAAGTGTGCTAGTGTCAAATCTAGGCCTTAATTTGTGGAAGAAATTTTTGAGAATATGTGTCTGTTACAACTCGGGTTTGAATCATGGGCCACGAGGAAAGCAAAAAAGAAACAGGGATTTTGAAATTGGACAGACAAAATTTCAAGCTAGCCAATGGTGGCGGCAGTTCTCCATCTGCCAAACGACTAAAAAGCCGTAACCATCCAAGAGGTGATACATTTATGAACAGCGCAAGGAAATATGACATTCGTTAAATAGTGGCCCCTGTGTGGATCACCCCTGACATGACTAACTTGACATAAAATTAATTCCTCCAAACCCGCAACAAAATAAATGACATGATAGGGAATGAGAATGGGTGTCGTTGAAAAATTGTTAACAAGGACCTATGGTGTCACAAAGAGATTTATTAACTAATATCAAGGTCAAGAGAGAACAAACATATAAACAGAAACTTCAACTGTATAACATTGCATTAACACGAACTCAGGTTGGCTGGCAATAGACTTGGGGAACCTAACTGGAATTTACGTGTAGATGAGACTGGCTTCTGTGAGTGGAAGAATGCCAATCTAGTCAAGAACACTCTTCTGTATCGTTCCACTGATTGTTCTCTCGCATCAGATTATAATTAAGCATGCAATGGACACCGGGAGTGACTACCACGGGTACAAGGCCGCTATAAAAAAGAGATGGCCGCGAAAACGATTAATAAGCTGCTGAATTTACCGAAGCTGCGCAACATTACCGATGTGGCTGGTGAAAGACGAGATGCTGTCGTCTGCGTGCGTGCGCTGCCGAAGCTGCTAGGTTCGGTGGCGTGTTGTACCGTGGGAGATGACACCACGTCCGCCGGTGATTGTCTCACGTCCGCGAAAATATAAAGTTTCGCCCGGGTGTCCGGACATGTTTGCAACTAACTGCTCTCTCCGTAGAAACGGAAGAGCTCTAGCGACTCTACTCCTCGCCTCTACCGTTGCTCAAAACCTTCCGAAAAACAGCCATCCCCCCCCCCCCCCCCCCACTCCCTGTCGCTGTTCTTGAACACACCTATCCTGGCCCGGCAGCGGTTACTATTCCAATCATATTTTCTAGCAAGGAGACCCGATCTTCCTCAACCAATCACTGCAGTGCAGTACACATTGTGTTCTCCAAAAAACAGCACACAGTGCCTGGAGGTCCTGCAGCCAAACCCCTGGCGCCGTCCACAAGATCAGGGAAGCTTCCTAGTGAAAACAAGCTCCATTTTGTCCACAAAACGATTTAGAGGGCGGCGTTTTGGCGAGGCGTGGCATCTAAGAAACACGACAACCGGAGAAATTCGTCGTCCAGTGTCACAGGGTACGCTGTTCTTGTAATAACCACATTAGCCGGGCGCCAGCCCGACGTCGCTTTACCTGGACCCACACATGAGATAAGGAGACCAGACTCCCACATCACGCCCACTTTCTAATAAAGCGGTTAAGCCGGCGCCAAGATGCCTGACGCCGCCGGTGTTCCGACCCTCTTGCTTCGGCCGACCACGGAACAAGCCCAACCTCCCGAATGGCAGCCCATAAACTACTGCCCTGCAGGGTGAACGGCCAGTTTTGATGACTACAAAGGGAGGCGGACTCGCTTCCTGCTAGACGAAAGTTTTAAAGCTGCCCCTAATGCAATGGTCTCCTGCAGCGTCCAAAAATCTGTCTCTAACGCCAAATTTAATTGTACTAATGCTACTCAAGTCATGGAAGTACTGTGAGATCAATCAGTGGTTTACCCTAACCCGAACAGTCCATCAGATTAATATCAATCAGGGAAAATTTAGATACGCCAAAGGCAAATGACGCTGTATGATAGTCACCGAAACAAAATGAAAGGGGAAGTGCGTGATGGGTATCACCATGACAGTGGCCTGCCTAAAAGGCACCACCGTCTTCCAAAAATAAGGAATGAAGAGGTTCTGTGCAGAGGCTGAGGAGAGGAATATGTGGACAACACTAGCTTGAAATGTGGACACAATTACAAACCAGTGTTAACAGCCATGACATAGGCTCTACGGACATAGAGGGGAAAGATTCCGGGGGAAGATAGATTAGGATTATTATTGTTGTTATTATAGACAGCAATAAACACTGTATGTCCCACTCTGAGGCGAAGATAATGCCACAGGAGAGGAAATTGTGGTGAGCCACATAAATCCAATCAGACAAATGGTGACCCGTTCTCACGCCCTCTCCCACCCCAAAAGAAACTAAATTATCTTGAGTTGAGGAACAAATAGTGAAAAGTTTATACTTCAGACATTACGAAATGATGAATGTATCATGTGTCATGAATGTATCTGGTGTGTGGGGTTCATGTTTGTAAACTGCTTTAGTTCTTATAACAAACAGCTGCTGTGAAGTTTTTACAGCGCAGTTTTTATTTGTCAAAGAGTTGAGATATTACACACGTTATGTGTATTAATGTTTTGCGAAACACACTACTGGTCAATAAAATTGCTACACCACGAAGATGACGTGCTACAGACGCGAAATTTAACCGACAGGAAGAAGATGCAGTGATATGCAAATGATTAGCTTTTCAGAGTATTCCCACAAGGTTGGCGCCAGTGGCGACACATACAACGTGCTGACATGAGGAAAGTTTCCAACCGATTTCTCATACACGAACAGCAGTTGACCGGCGTTGCCTGGTGAAATGTTGTTGTGATGCCTCGTGTAAGGAGGAGAAATGCGTACCATCAGGTTTCCTACTTTGATAAAGGTCGGATTATAGCCTATCGCGATTGCGGGTTATCGTAACGCGACATTGCTGCTTGCGATGGTCGAGACCCGATGACTGTTAGCAGAATATGGAATCGGTGGGTTCAGGAGGGTAATACGGAACGCCGTGCTGGATCCCAACGGCCTCGTATCACTAGCAGTCGAGATGACAGTAATCTTATCCGCATGGCTGTAACGGATCGTGCAGCCACGTCTCGATCCCTGAGTCAACAGATGGGGACGTTTGCAAGACAACCATCTGCACGAACAGATCGACGACGTTTGCAGAAGCATGGACTATCAGCTCGGAGACCATGGCTGCGGTTACCCTTGACGCTGCATCACAGACAGGAGCGCCTGCGATGGTGTACTCGACGACGAACCTGGGTACACGAATGGCAAAACGTCATTTTTTAGGATGAATCCAGGTTCTGTTTACAGAATCATGATGGTCGCATCCGTGTTTGGCGAAATCGCGGTGAACGCACATTGGAAGCGTGTATTCCTCATCGCCATACTGGCGTATCACCCGTCGTGATGATATGGGGTGCTATTGGTTAAACGTCTCGGTCACCTCTTGTTCGCATTGACGGCACTTTGAACAGTGCACGTTACATTTCAGATGTGTTACGACCTGTGGCTCTACCCTCCATTCAATCCCTGAGAAACCCTACATTTGAGCAGGATAATGCACGACCGCATGTTGCAGGTCCTGTACGGCCCTTTCTGGATACAGAAAATGTTCGACTGCTTCCCTGGCCAGCACATTCGCCAGATCTCTCACCAATTGAAAACGTCTGGTCAATATTGGCCGAGCAACTGGCTCGTCACAATACGCCAGTCGCTAAACTGTGGTATCGTGTTGAAGCTGCATGGGCAGCTGTACCTGTACACTTCATCCAAGCTCTTTTTAACTCAATGCCCAGGCGTATGAAGGCCGTTACTACAGCCAGAGGTAGTTGTTCTGGGTACTGATTTCTCAGGATCTAAGCACCCAAATTGCATGAAAATGTAATCACATGTCAGTTCTAGTATAATATACTTGTCCAATGAATACCCGTTTATCATCTGCATTTCTTCTTGGTGTAGTAATTTTAATGGCCAGTAGTGTATGTAGTCCTTAGAAAGCCAAAGAAATCTACAGAGAAAAGTTAACAGCAGAGAACAGCTGAATTGAAGACATTTACTACCTTACCTGTAGATGAAATCTTGCTGGCCAGGGTATTAAACAATGTTTTTGCACCATCCAGAAGGGTTAGGAAGGAGAAGGACCGCAATAAGCATCGTTACATTTTTGCCCTATGGGATTACGTGAGCTCAGTCATGACTGATGACAGCGCCCTAGCAGCCTCAGTGATTGTACAATATATTTCAGGGATCACTGAGGCTGTGTGACCAAATAATACAGTATGTGTATGGAAGCAGTCACTGCCTTGTCAATTGCTGTGTACTATATGCTGTTGCTATGAAGTTTATATTGCTTATTTTAATTAAAACTTAAATCTACATTTGTAACAGTTGATTTCATATTCTAAATATAAAATTTAATGTCTTCTACCATTTGTATAATTTTGGCCCCAAAAAATTTTGAGACACCTTGTGTATGGATGATGAATTCCTCTATGACAAAACGGTATCACAAGAGTGCCAACTGAATTTTTGTTTTGTTGTCATAAGACATCATGTTTGTCCCAAGACACATGCATCAAGAATCGTAGTAATTGCAACAAAGAAACTTCAGTTCACTGTTAGAACATTGAGAATGTGCAGCAGTATAGTCCAGAAATAGTGCCCAGGTACATCATCGAGCCACGTCAATGTGACCACCAGACAAAACCCTGAATAAAATACCTTCTGCAGTGCAGTCATGCAGGAAGAGAGTCAGTGATGTTCTGGCAGGTACCAACAGGGATATTGAGCAATGCCGACTCCAGTGCTGTGAACAGATGTGATATGTTTCTCGGTTGAGATACCTTGGTGCGAACTGCCTGATCGAGGTAGTCCCATAGATTCTGAATTGGGTCTAAATCCGGCGAATTTGGCAGCCACAGGAGTAAGGTAAGCTCATCCTGGTGCTTTTTTGACCACGCACGTACACTGCGAGCTGTGTGACACATTGCATTGTCCTGCTGGTAGATGCCATTGTGCTGGGGAAAAACAAACTGCAAGTAGGGGTGGACATGGTCCCCAAGAATGTACGCAAATTTGTGCCTTCCAGAATGATGATCACCCAGGGAAAGCAACAAGAATGTTCCCCAACCATTAGCATTCTCTCCTCTGACCTAGACCCTTCTGATGATTGTTGCAGGGCCATACACAACAATGGCCATCTGTACAAGGGAACACAAATTGTGATTCATCTGGAAAGGCATCTTCTAATTTTGGCATTGACGTGCAAATTCCATCCTTCGTCACTGATCAACAGCAGTCACCGTGGGTGCATGAACCAGGCACCAGCTGCATAGTCCCTACGCAGCAAGATTTGGTGAATGGTCATTGAGGAGACGCTCTTGGAAGCCCCTTCGTTCAACTGGACATTCAGGTGATCATGTCTTTTTGCCGGTACACACTTCCGCAGCCGTCTTTCACTTCTGTCATGTATGGCCTATGGTGCGCTGCAGCTGTCTCGGTGCCACTTTTGGATAAGGCCATTCTGCTATGCACGGTATACTTCAACCATGGTGGTACGCGAAAAGTTGACGAACAAAGCCATTTCAGAAGTGCTTCCATCCTTGATCCGAAAGCCAGAGATGATGTGATATAATCGCTCTGTTTCCGCATTATGACAACGATTATACCGTTTTCTGTATCTGCCTGGCACGCTTTTTATAACTTCAACTGCTACTGTTGCGACCTGCCGTGTTTGAGTGCTTACTGCATGTTGATATTGGATATAGGCAGGGCTCATATTAATGTGACTGGACAGTGTAGTTACCGCGTGACGTTGATAACCAGAATATAGATGTATATGTAGTATAGATTTAAAGAGAAAAATAGCACTGTTGGATTCCGATTTGTTCAGTTATTCATTTTAATCTTTTCCTAGGGACAGTATTACTAAAAGCACTAAAAAAGCCTGGACTCCAGCTGCCACAATTTCCTAGAACTTGTTGATTATATGAAGACACTGTAACACAGGAGGGAGGTTCCTATACAACTAATCCTGCTAGGGCATGCTGAAAAGTTAGGCTTCTGATGTTTTTTATGCGAAAACGCTTGAAGCTTTTTAAATAAAACAAACGTCACTAACGTCATGTGACCAGATGTGGCTTAAATTCAAGGAAATAGTATCGGCAGCAATTGAGAGATTTATACCAAATAAATTAACAAACGCGGAGCTGATCCTCCTTGGTACACAAAACGGGTTAGAACGCTGTTGCAGAAACAACGGAACAAACATGCCAAATTTAAACAGAGGCAAAACCCTCAAGATTCGCGATCTTTTACAGAAGCTCGAAATTTAGCGCGGACTTCAATGCGAGATGCCTATAACAGTTTCCACAACGAAACTTTGTCTCGAAACCTGGCAGAAAACCCAAAGAGATTCTGGTCGTATGTGAAGTATGTTAGCGGCAAGAAACAATAAATGCCTTCTCTGCACGATAGCAATGGAGATATGGAGATACTATCGAAGACAGTGCTGCCAAAGCAGAGTTACTAAACACAACCTTTCCGAAATGCCTTCACAAAAGAAGACGAAGTAAATATTCCAGAATTCGAATCGAGAACATCTGCCAACATGAGTAACGTAGACGTAAATATCCTCGGAGTAGTGAAGCAAGTCTTCTGGTCCAGACTGTATACCAATTAGGTTCCATTCGGAGTATGCTGATGCATTAGCTCCATACTTAACAATCATATACAACCGTTCGCTCGACGAAAGATCCGTACCCAAGGACTGGAAAGTTGCACAGGTCACACCAATATTCAAGAAAGGTAGTCGGAGTAATCCACTAAATTGCAGGCCCATATCATTAACATCGATATGGAGCAGAATTTTAGAACATATATTGTGTTCGAACATAATGAATTACCTCGAAGAAAACGATCTATTGACACACACTCAACATGGGTTTAGAAAACATCGCTCTTGTGAAACACAACTAGCTCTTTATTCACATGAAGTGCTGAGCGCTATTGACAAGGGATTTCAGATCGATTCCGTATTTCTGGATTTCCGGCAGGCTTTTGACACTGTACGCCGCGCGGGATTAGCCGAGCGGTCTCAGGCGCTGCAGTCATGGACTGTGCGGCTGGTTCCGGCGGAGGTTCGAGTCCTCCCTCGGGCATGGGTGTGTGTGTTTGTCTTTAGGATAATTTAGGTTAAGTAGTGTGTAAGCTTAGGGGCTGATGACTTTAGCAGTTAAGTCCCATAAGATTTCACACACATTTGAACATTTTTTTGACACTGTACCACACAAGCGGCTTGTAGTGAAATTGCGTGCTTACGGAATATCGTCTCTGTTATGTGACTGGATCTGTGATTTCCGGTCACGGTGGTCACAGTTCGTAGTAATCGACGGAAAGTCAGCGAGTAAAACAGAAGTGATTTCTGGCGTTCCCCAAGGTAGTGTTATAGGCACTTTGCTGTTCCTTATCTATATAAACGATTTGGGAGACAATCTGAACAACCGTCTTCGGTTGTTTGCAGATGACGCTGTCATTTGTCGACTAATAAAGTCATCAGAAGATCAAAACAGACTGCAAAACGATTTAGAAGAAATATCGGAATGGTGCGAAAAGTGGCGTTGACCTTAAATAACGAAAAGTGTGAGGTCATCCACATGAGTGCTAAAAGGAACTCGTTAAACTTCGGTTACACAATAAATCAGTCTACTCTAAAAGCCGTAAATTCAACTAAATACCTAGGTATTACAATTAGGAACAACTTAAATTGGAAGGAAGACATAGAAAAGGTTGTGGGGAAGGGTAACCAAAGACTGCGTTTTATTGGAGGAGGAGGAGGAGGAGATTAGTGTTTAACGTCCCGTCGACAACGAGGTCATTAGAGACGGAGCACAAGCTCGGATTAGGGAAGGATGGGGAAGGAAATCGGCCGTGCCCTTTCTAAGGAACCATCCCGGCATTTGCCTGAAGCGATTTAGGGAAATCACGGAAAACCTAAATCAGAATGGCCGGACGCGGGATTGAACCGTCGTCCTCCCGTGCGTTTTATTGGCAGGACACTTAGAAAATGTAACAGACTTACTAAGAAGACTGCACTACGCTTGTTCTATTTTAGAATGCCCGCCGCGGTGGCCGTGAGGTTCTAGGCGCTGAAGTCCGGAACCGCGGGACTGCTACGGTCGCAGGTTCGAATCCTGCCTCGGGCATGGCTGTGTGTGATGTCCTTAGGTTAGTTCGGTTTAAGTAGTTCTAGTTCTAGGGGACTGATGACCTAAGATGTTAAGTCCCATAGTCCTCAGAGCCATTTGAACCATTTTATTTTAGAATACTGCTTCGCGGTGTGGGATCCTTACCAGATAGGACTGACAGAGTACATCGAAAAAGTTCAAACAAAGGCAGGACGTTTTGTATTATCGCGAAATATGCGAGAGAGTGTCACAGAAATGATACATGGTTTGGGATGGACATCATTAAAAGAAAGGCGTTTTTCGTTGCGATGGAATCTTCTCATGAAATTCCAATCACCAACTTTCTCCTCCGCATGCGAAAATGTTTTGTTGACACCGACCGACATAGGGAGGAACAATCACCACGATAAAATCAGGGAAATCAGAGCTCGTACGGAAAGGTATAGGTGTCGATTCTTTCAGCGCGCTATACGAGATTGGAATAATAGAGGATTGTGAAAGTGGTTCTATGAACCCTCAGCAGGCACTTAAATGTGATTTGCAGAATATCCATGTAGATGTAGATGTAGATGTCTACATACCTGTTCTCCTTTGGCACTAGAGGGCTCTGAGTAGCAGAGTGCAACATGGCGGTGCGTGAGAGACAGCCGGCTGTAATCGAATTTCGAACTGGAGGAGTTCGTACACAGCATAACAACGCAAGACGACACAGGAGCGCTGCAACAGTCCTAAGGTTTGGGATCACTGTCATCGATTATCCTCCATACTGTCCCGACTTGGCCCTATCAGATTGTCATCTGTTCCCAAAATTTAAAGAACAGGTTAGAGGACTTCGCTTTGATAATGACGAAACCCTAACAAGCTGAGGTGAGGTTGTGGATTCGTCAACAAAGTCAGAGATTCTACAATGGCGGTATCAACGAATAGCTCTCTCGTTGGGTGAAATGTGTTCGTCGCCAGGGGGGCTATGTTGAGAAATAAATACGTAGACGTGACGAATAAATACGTAGAATGTTAAGAACATTGGTCTTACTTAAAACGCTTTATAAGTTTTGACATAAAAGTTTTTGAGGCATTACTTCTTAGTATGCCCTCGTAGTTAACCAAATGACTTGCATAGTAGATTTTATATTCGCTGATACTTCAATTCCTTATTGTAGGGAAAGAAAGATACAAATAGGTAAACAACGATCATACGTATGACTAGATATTAAACCGGTTCTGCTGTTGAGGATAAATGTCAACACACGCACACAAGTCATCAAGGAAAGTATCCAAGTGATCAATTACTCCTCGTTTTTACATCGAACTTCTTTCCAGAGAGACCAAGGTAAGACTAAGCCACACCACTTATTTGTGAGCAAGTTAAGTATAGATAACCTCATGATGTGCAAAAACACGGCGTTGAGTTTTGTCACCACTTACCTTTGTCACTCCTAGCGGCATCTAATTCCGAATGTATCAAACTGAATAAATCAGGCTGGCCAGTATAGCCTGCTCCTTTTCAGGAGCTTTGTAACTGTATTGGGTGCATCTTTGTGTTGCATCCGGTCACTTTGATAGGGGCGAGCAAATGCACCTCTGCCAGGCAGGCGCCGTAGTGAGCGGTCGGGCGAAGTAGCGTGAAGACTGAAGCTAACAGTCCGCAGCTCGTGGTGGTGCGGTAGCGTTCTCGCTTCCCGCGCTCGGGTTCCCGGGTTCGATTCCCGGCTGGGTCAGGGATTTTCTCTGCCTCGTGATGACTGGGTGTTGTGTGATGTCCTTAGGTTAGTTAGGGTTAAGTAGTTCTAAGCTCTAGGGGACTGATGACCATAGATGTTGAGTCCCACAGTGCTCAGAGCCATTTGGACCATTTTTTTTTAAGCTAACAGGTGTACGTCTCGACCAGCCAAGGGCTGAGACTCGCGAGCGCCTTGCGCTCGTTGTAAAGTATTACAGAATAAACGTATTTTTATGTAACAGGTCTCAACAGTAGAGTGGAAATAAGGAAAGGGCAATGAGTGTTCTTGCACTGAACATTCATAAGATATAACTGTACCGATGCAGGACCAGATGCCTGCAAGTGAATTGCGTAAACTTTTGCCCCTCCTATCTAGATATAGCGAACACGGGGAACAGTTAAGTTCGCGCTTGTTTGTTTCTTCTGGTATTTATGAACATATATTAGCTGCGAGAATAATGACATGTGAGCTGTACTTGTTTTCGGCTCCATCTTTACACTGAGGTGACGAAAGTCATGGGATACCTCCTAGGACCGTGTCAGGCCTCCTTTTGCCCGGTTGAGTGCAACAACTTGACGTGGCATGGACTCAACAAGTCGTTGGAAGTGCCTAGCGGAAATATGCTGCTGCCTCAATAGCCGTTCATAACTGCGAAAGAGTTGTCGGTGAAGGATTTTGTGCACGAACTGACCTCTCGATTATGTCCCATAAATGTTCGATGGGGTTCATGTTGGATGATCTAGGTGGCCAAATCATTAGCTCGAATCGTCTAGAATGTTCTTCAAACTAATCACGAACAGACGAAATAAATCTCGGGCGAGCAGCCTGGTATGGGTGTGTATAGGACACAATATTTCGGCAATCTACCACGTTGCCATCATCAGGTGCGCTGATGTACTGACAGGCGGTGGGCCGGCGCCATGTATATATAGGACAATCCCCCTCCCGCTCCTCCCTCAGGCGCTTCCTATGAGTCGGTGCGGTCCAGGTACAGCGTCCGTTCTCCCGCCGTCTGGGCGCTGCGTCCTACGTCTTCTCGTTCAGGAGGGTCTGCCGACACCGCTCTCGCTATTCTTCTCTCCTCCCCCGAAGTCGGTACACTCTGGGGAATATCCTTTTCCTTCTGTACCGGGCGATCGCGGGTTCCCACGCCTTGCTAATGATGTAACCGCTGTCACGATTTAGCGGCTACATCCTTAGCAAGGCGTGGGAACCCGCCATCACCCAGATTATTTATCACTACAGTTGATAAATATATTGTCTGTATTGAGGTCGAAAATGAGAGAGACAGTGAAGTTATCTGGTCGCATATAACAGGTCTAGGTGAAAAGAAGTTACTTGTTGGATGCTTTTACCAGCCAGCTTATTCAAATGTGACAGTTGTAGACTCATTCAAAGAAAGTCTACGATCAGCTCTGTGTAAGGTAAAGTACCCAAATGTGGCGCATTACCTAAATATGGCCATGCTATCTAAACTCTTTGGCAAGTGGTGCACTCATGCAGAGGCGGTGAGTGCTTGAAAGAAGAAGACCTGAATCTTGTGTTTCCTTTTCAGAAAAAAATGATTTTTTGGTACATGCTAGCTAGAGAACGTACTAGGAGACCAGTTTTTTAATAACAGAAAGTCAGCATTCTTTGCTTTATATTCATTTGTTGTGTGTATTTTACATCAATCGTGGCTTTGGAAATCACGTGCCATTTGCAATTCAGGTCATTCTCCTAATATAGTCCCCAGGCTGGATCTAATTATGTTCTCATATACATTCTATGACGTACTAAATACCTCAGAGCTTTCTACTTCGGGTTTCAGCCAGCTCTCAGTCCCAAGAATAATTGAGCGCCATGTGGCCATAAATTCGGGATGTTTGTTACGAATACTTCGGCAGTTTACTGATAAAATTTTGGCAGTTGAAGTATCCTTACTCTGAAGACGATCTAATTTCACTATATGCGTATCGACTCGCGAGTGTTCATCAAAGTATTTCAAACTAGAGCCTAGCCTGAAAATCCATGTACACACCCCACACGTACTCTGATACCGAGTAATTGCGTCCTTGGTATAGTGCACCCCTAACCTATCAAGGGGAGTCCTCCCATCCACCATCCAATAATGCAGGTTCAGGAAACCGCACCCAAGATTGTCACAGATTTGGTGAAACTTTTGGTTGAGATCCTCAACTCGGCTCCAAACCAAAGCATCCTTGTCAACTCTGGGAACAATCCTGCAAATTGCGAGGTCTGGTAGCAGTCGATACACGAGGCCAGCAACCTTCAACACTTCTGCCAGCCACCTTTATGAACTGAGGATGGCCTCACAACGCATACAGCAGGCCTCATTGGCGCCGAAATGAGGCAGAGCTTGCAGATGACTACATCCTCCATGCTCAACAGCCGCAGGCAAGGCCGCCTGCACATCTCGAATGGGGAACCCCAGCAGACATACCGAGTGCACATCGGCTTTCTTTCCACCAGCCCTGAATGGTATCTTCGTAAGATGCTCCCTAATGTTGGAGCTCCCGGTAACTAGAAAAGCCCCGCTAGACGGCCAGGCTCCACATTGGCCCTCCACCTCGAGTGACGCGAACGTGTTGCCACCTGTCACTCACTCCGCTGCGAGTACTAGTACTCTCTAGTAGTTACATTGGATAGTTATGGATCTCGCCGCGTCCTTATGTGTAATACATTACATTCATTCACACTGAAAGCCAATTGTCAGTCGTAGCATTAAGGATCGATTATGTGCAGGTAGTCCTGCATTTCTCTACAGTTTTCTGGCATTGCGACTCTCCTATTTAAAGGCTCATATAAGTTTTCCATCAACTGCATATCTACAAACATGTTTGCACGAAAATGTACATCTGTGAAATCATGAATTTACTGGTGGGTAATATTCAGTACCATGTTCCTCGTCTTGTGCATTGTAGCGTGTTTCGATCCTCTTTGCATACTGTTCACAAGTAGTGATGGGAAATGGGAACAACCAAATGAGAACAATCGATTCCATGGGTTGTGGGAAAACAATCGACTCATTTTGTTGTAATTTTATGTATCGATTGAATTATTCACCCATTCTTTGAGTGAATCCAGTATGTGGGAGCAACCATACGGAAATTATTGATTCAGCAGGTTGTAGTTCTTCCTATATGTAGGATTATTATTCATTCATTTCTTTCGAGTGAAATCAGTCTGTGAGAACAAGCCACATTGTCCCATTAACGATTGAAGATACATCGTGCTCTGGTCAACTGCTTTGAGTATGCAGACTTATTTTTGCCTCCTGCACACCGATGGTTTTACATAGCGGTTTGCAGACAAAAGCGTGTTGAGAAAGGGGTTTCTAATAAAAAGACTCTCATAAACCTAGCAATCAATGAGGCTGGTGCAAACAGCTTTTTGAACTTGATCTGCAAACAGCCTGACAGTGCTTTAGACGATATCTGCCACATTACACAAGAGCTGTCCCAAAAGTAAGGTCTCCTATCTTTTTTAGGGATGTAGAGAAACTGTTAATTCCACTGTTGTTCACACCATTGTGGGCAGTACCGCCTCTGCTCCCAAATACGAACGTACGCGCTCTCAGTCTTGACTTGGCAGCCATTCGAAATGGTGCTCCTATTGAACGCTACTGCCATGGTTATTCGATTTTTGAGCCAAAAGGCATTAAACCAGTTGAAATTCATCACCTGTTTGACACTCGTGCATGGATATTAAGAAAAAAATCGCAGGTGATATAGAAAGTTTACAGCCAGTCGTATTGAACTTCACGACGAAGAAAAGGGCGGTTGGCCATCACTTTCTGACGAGACAGTCAAGAAAGTTGAGGATATCACGTTTAAAGATCGGATGACCACTTAGGATCCCCTCTGCAATTTGGTTCCTGAGGTTTTCCGAAGCACCATCCACAAGATTTTAACAGAAAAGACGCTGTCTTGGAAAGTATGTGCAGTATGGGTACTTTGTATGGTGGACAGAAGACCACAAACGGCAATAAGGTGAGTAGCAGGGAGATGGGGGTGCTGGCGCAATTTTGATATAAAATTTTTATCAAATTGATATGTAAATTAATGAAATTGAGCAATTAATTATCCACCAAGCACAACCGCCCCACACCCACCACCACCTCCGGATGACGTTCTGTGTTTTCCTCAGCCTGCACGTGGGTTTCCCCGCCATTTCCCTTCCCTAGCCCTCCCCCTCCCCTGCCCCACCTATCCCATTAGCGGAAATTTCGAATTTTGGCCGGAATTTCGAATTTCGGCGGCAGTTTCGAATTTTTGCTGTACAACTAAATTGTCAACTCGGAGGATGTAATATTAACGGAAATTTTTGATGGAAATTGTTTATAAAAAGGAAATCTATCTATATCCGAATCCCGCTCCAGCTACTGCCGGGTCTGGGTGCTGACGAGTCCTCTCCATTTGGCTTGGTCCTCCCACCACTTTTCTTCCTCCACTTGCTGCCAGGTCACACCTCTCCTTTCAACAGATATTCTCACTCCCATTTCCATTGTGTTCTTGGGCGCCCTCTAGGTCTTTTCCCATCCATCTTTAGTTCTTCCATAATTTTGGGGAGTCTCTGCCCATGCATCCTCTTAACATGCCCATACCATCTTAATCTCTTTCTTTCAATTTCTTCTCTCATACTTTTTTGTTGGAGGTCCTTTCTAATCTCTACATTCCTTACTCTGTCCATTCTTGTTTTTCCCTTAACTGCTCTGAGAAATTTCATTTCCCCTGCTTGCAGTCTGCTCCAGTCCCTTTCTGTAATTTTCCATGTTTCTCCACCATAGGTGACAATAGGGATGTAATAATTCTTATACGTAAGGAGTTTTGCTCTTTCTGAAACTTCATTATTCCAAATCAAATGTTTTATTGTTTGGTAGAAATTGCCTCCCTTCTGTAACCTCCTATTAATTTCGTTAGTTATTCTTCCATCCCTAGATATTTCACTCCCTAAATAAGTGAAACTTTCTACCACTTTGAGGGGTTCTCCATTCAAGGTAATATTTCCGTTGATTCCTTTCTCCCTTCCAAATACCATTACTTCACTCTTATCTTTATTTATTTTTTATCCATACCTTTTCATTATTTCCTTCCACGCATCAAGCTGTAACTGTACATCTACCTCTTTATCACCCCATATTACCATATCATCTGCAAAAATCATCTTTTTATCTTTTTCTTTTACTATATCTTTAACTGCCCTATTCATTCCCTCCATCACAACATTAAAAAGAGCAGGAGATAGAATACTTCCTTGCTTAAGTCCTTGTCTTATTTCGAAGTATTCAGAGTTCCCCAGTGGTGTTCTAATTCTACAATTGTGGCCTCTGTACATTGTCTTCATAACATTAATGTATCCATCTTCTATATCTATCTTCTTCAGTTCGTCCCAGAGTCTTTCCCTGTTAACTGAGTCATATGCCTTTTCTATGTCTATAAAAACCATTATCACCCTTTTGTTATACTCCCAACTTTTTTCCATCAGTTGACGGGTGGAAAATATCAGGTCGATCGTGCTCTTTCCTTTCCTAAACCCATGCTGTTCTTCACTCAGCTCCTTTTCTATCTTTTCACTTATTCGATTTAGTAAAATTCTTTCAAAAATCTTGGCTGTATGGCTCATGAGCGTTATTCCTCTGTAGTTTTTACAAAGTCTTTTATTGCCTTTCTTGAAGATGGGAACAATGTCTCCTGTTCTCCAGTCGTCAGGTATTTTACTATTTCTCCACACGCTTGATAGTACTCTATACAGCCACTGCATTCCCACTGGACCTGCTGCTCTTATCATGTCCACTGATACTTCATCAGGTCCTGGGGCTTTCCCCCCATTCATCTTCTTCACAGCTTTTTCCATTTCTTCTCGTGTAGTTTGTCCTAATTCTGCTTCCCAACTTCTCTCAATTTCTTCATTATTTGTTGTTTCCTCATGTACCTGCTCCTCAGCGTTTAACAGCTTCTTAAAATGTTCTTTCCAGAGATCTTTTATATTCCCTGGATCTTCAATAATGGTACCGTCCTCTGTTTCCATCTTTACTGGTACTTCAGAAGCCTTCCTTTTATTTTTCATCATTTTATAGAACATTTTCTTATTGCTCTTCACATCTTCTTCAAGTTTTTTTGTAAACTCTTTCCATGCCTTTTTCTTTGCTGTTTCCACTATTTCTTTGCACTTCTTCTTTTCCTCTATATATCTTTTATGGTCTTCGTCATTTTTAGTTTTCCACCATTTTCTCCATGCTCCATTTTTTCTTCTAACTGCATAACGTTCAAAAAGGAAATAGGTGGTAGAAATCGAAAAATAAAATTCAGAGGACGGGAAATCGCTGAATTATGCCTAGAGAAGGACATAATTTGCGTTTTCTAGGACAGGGATGCTCTTGTTTAACTTCCAATCACTTCATCGTTTAGTATAGTGCGTTCACAAAGTCATTAAGACATTCCGCAGTGTGCCGCCAGGCACGAGCGCACTGCTGGTGTGCCTGGCTCTGACCCTCCCCCCCCTCCCCCCCCCCCCCTGCCACCCTGGATCACATAACCTTGAGGGGCTCAGTCCATCCCCCACCAACCGCTTTTATGAAGATTGCTGCAGCTGCCTCGCATCGTATGACGTTAAGGGACCTACCTACCTCCGCCCTGCTCGGAAGGCTTGAGATGAAAGGGCACCACATCACGCACGTTCATAACTCTCCACAGGCTTTAGATGACACAATCTGCGCCATTGCATTGGTTTGCATGGTGTCCGGCGAGCTGCAGGATGACCACCCACACTTGCAGCCCCTTGGCTCCCATGTCACAGGGAGCAGCAGCCAGCAGTTGGAGATTGGCAGAAGACTGTAATGTACAATGTCGTTCTCGAGGTGTGCTTTGTTGGACACTTACCACTAACAGTAGATTTGCTTGTAAAGGTTAGCGCCTTTCCCCGCAGCTCTGTCCTAACAACAACAAATATTTCGAGGGATGCAGCTGGCATTGGGTGTCTCAGAATGACCAAAAAGATAGCAGATGCTTCCAATTTTCCTTCCACTTGGTGGCAAACAAAGGATATTTTCAGAAGGAGCCTCTGTTTCACAGCGTCCTGTCCCCACAGCTATAGCCTGACTATCAACATGTACTTCGAGGGATGCAACTGACATCAGGAGTATCTCAAGCTATCTGTTTGCCTCAGAATGAACAAAGAGTGTTTTTCTAATGCTTGCATCTGCGTCCAATTTTACAGTCACTTGCCAGCAAATAAAGGATGTTTGTTGCAGATTTTTTTTTATTCACAGCTGCAATCTGTACCTCAAACACCTGCCCCAAGCCTGATTGAAGGAAAAAAAGAAAGCAAGTTATAACTTGCTGGTATGGCACTCTGAGTTCCTATTTGTCCTCTGCAAAATAAAGGAGGGGGGGGGGTCTGAACGTATATAAAGCCCACCTCCCACCACAATCATCATCAGTTTTTGACAGTGCCTTGTTGTGTCAGTGTGATTCCTACAATATGAAACGGTCAGTCAGCAGTGATGCCAGCTGTAGTGGTGGTGGGAAACGGCCAAACTTGAGTCAATTGCCATATAAGTGATTATAAAAAAGTTATGAGTTCAAATTGCGATAGCTACAAAACTTCGTAGCGGGTGGTACATTTTCGTAACAAGTGGTTGTTAAAGTTCTTTCTTCTTGCTATTGCAGCATCCATTCCCGAAATTCTGGCAGAACTAGAACGCCAGCTGGAAGCTGAAAGTCGCCGGCAAGCTGAAGAGGTTGTGTTACCATCATGTAAGTACATCTCCAAATTCTGTGTGACAGTTTACATGTTGAGGAAACAGCTCTTGACGTATTCAGATCGTAACGAGTGTTTATAAAATTTTTGTCCTCGCTGTTGCATCATTAGAGCAGTAGCTGACTGACATTGAGCTGCTGCTGGAGTTCGAAATGCAGGCTAGAATGTAAGTACATTTGTAATGTATTTCCATTAGACTTTTTTTCATCATATACAGTTGTGTGATGCATATATTGTCCATTATTGTAGATGCTGCTAAAGAACAAGAGGATAATGATATTCTAATAGGGGTATTTAGATTAGATTAGATTAATTATTCATTCCATAGACCCATAAATAGGGAATCCTCCTGGGTGTGGAACATGTCAGATAAACACATTACAAAAATGTAATTAGAAAAACTTGTGTTTCATTAATTTTAATGATCCTCAGTCAATAAACAGTAAAATTATGTACATGAATTAAATTTAAACTACTAATATTTACAGGTTTAATACTTACACCTGCTTTCATGAAACCCATCATTCAGACATTTGCTAGTTTCTTGGCTATTACAATCAAGTAATGTCAAAAATTAAAGTAAATTATTCATTTCAGTGATCCTCAGTTAAGAACAGTCAGATTATGTACAAGATTTAAAATTAAACTTGCACTATTTACAGACTTAAGACTTACATCTGCTTTCCATACATCCATCATTCACACAGTAGGTAGTTACTTGACTGTTACAACCAAGTATTGTCAAAAATTAAAGTACAATAAATTTTCATTAAAATGGTCTGCTGCACTTGTTGAGAAACTCATGGATGGAATAGAAGGAGTTGGCCACCAAAAATTCTTTTAAATTATATTCAAATTGTGCTTTGTCTGAAACTAAGCTCTTAATGGTTGCTGGTAACTTATTGAAAATACGCGTTGCTGAACATTGGACTCCTTTCTGGGCAAGAGCAAGTGATTTTAAATCTTTATGTATATTGTTCTTATTCCAAGTATTGACACTGTGTACTAAGCAGTTGTTTGGAAAAAGAGATGTATTATTTACAACAAACTTCATTAAGGAATAAATATACTGAGAAGCTGTGGTTAATGTGCCCAATTCTTTGAATAGGTTTTGACATGATACGCTTGCATTTACACTACTCATTACTCTTATTATACACTTCTGTACTCTAAAAATTTTTTCACTGTTTGGGGAGTTACCCCAAAATATGATACCATGTGACATAATGGAGTGAAAATTAGCAAAATATGCCAGTTTTTTTTGTATTTATCTCTACCATGTCTGACATCATTTGCATTGCAAACACAGACTTGTTTAGGCGCTGTAGCAGTTCGTTAGTATGTTGCTCCCAACTGAATTTATCATCAAGTTGTAATCCCAAGAATTTTACACTCTCAACTTCTCCTATTTCCATGTCATCATATTTTATACACACACCAGAATCTCTTGGAAGTTCTGAACTGCATATAGTGGGTCTTTTCAAAGTTTAATGACAGTGAATTGGCTATGAACAACTAATTAATGTCAGTAAAAATTTGATTAGCTGCCCTTTCTAAATTTATAATTGATTTACTATTTACTGCAATGTTTGTATCATCTGCAAATAAGACAAACTTGGCATCTGGTAATGTAACAGATGACAGGTCATTAATATACAAAATAAACAGTAGTGGACCTAGTATGGAACCTTCGGGAAAACCACATGTAATTTCTTCCCAGTCAGATGATGTCAAGTATGATGATCAGGCGTCATCACTTCCATCTGGTATGAAATTCTTACTTATTTATTTTTTCGTAATTATGTGTAATCAGTATCTCGCTGTAGGCAAATTCAGTGCAAATTTGTTGTTGTTTCTTCTAATCAATATCTTGTTGTACACGACTTCATGTGAGATGGATCGATGGCCCCACAACAACAACAATTCCGGCGAGGGTGAAATACTGGAGTGGGAGCGTGAAATGGCGGCTGCTGAAAGGCAATGTGATCTCTCCCTTCTGGAATAGGAGATGGAGTTATTTGACTGGATGGAAGAACTAGCAGAAAGATAGACTGAGCTGCTCAATCCTGAGAACCAGAGTGTAAAAGGTGATCAGCATATAATTATTATTCTGGAATGCTGATGTACTTAATCGTTGTTATTTGTTTAAAGCATGTACAGGGTGGTCCACTGATCGTGACCGGGCCAAATATCTCACGAAATAAGCGTCGAACGAAAAAACTACAAACAACGAAACTTGTCTAGCTTGAAGGGGGAAATCAGATGGCGCTACGGTTGGCCCGCTACATGGCGCTGCCATAGGTGAAACGAATATCAACTGCGTTTTTAAAAAATATAAACCCCCATTTTTTATTACATAGTCGTGTAGTACGTAAATAAATATGAATGTTTTAGTTGGACCACTTTTTTAGCTTTGTGATAGATGGTACTGTAATAGTCACAAACATATGGCTCACAATTTTAGACAAACATTTGGTAACAGGCAGGTTTTTTAAATTAAAATACAGAATGTAGGTACGTTTGAACATTCTATTTCGGTTGTTCCAATGTGATACATGTACCTTTGTGAACTTATCATGTCTGAGAACGCATGCTGTTACAGCGTGATTACCTGTAAATACCACATTAATGCAATAAATGCTCAAAATGATGTCCGTCAACCTCAATGCATTTGGCAATATGTGTAACGACATTCCTCTCAACAGCGAGTAGTTCGCCTTGCGTAATGTTCGGACATACATTGACAATACGCTGACGCATGTCGTCAGTCGTTGTCAGTGGATCACGATAGCAAATATCCTTCAACTTTTCCCACAGAAAGGAATCCGGCGGCGTCAGATCCGGTGAACGTGCGGGCCATGGTGTGGTACTTCGACGACCAATCCTCCCTTCATGAAGTATGCTATTCAATACCGCTTCAACCGCAAGCGAGCTTTGTGCCGGACATCCATCATGTTGGAAGTGCATCGCCATTCTGTCACGCAGTGAAACATCTTGTAGTAACATCGGTAGAACATTACGTAGGAAATCAGCATTTAGATTGCCATCGATAAAATGGGGGCCAATTGTCCTTCCTCCCATAATGCCGCACCTTACATTAACTCGCCAAGGTCGCTGATGTTCCACTTGTCGCAGCCATCATGGATTTTCCATTGCCCAATAGTGCATATTATGCCAGTTTACGTTACCGCTGTTGGTGAATGACGCTTCGTCACTAAGCAGAACGCGTGCAAAAAATCTGTCATCGTCCCGTAATTTCTCTTGTGCCCAGTGGCAGAATTGTACAAGACGTTCAAAGTCGTCGCCTTGGAATTCCTGGTGCATAGAAATATGGTACGGGTGCAATCGATGTTGATGTAGCACTCTCAACACAGACGTTTCTGAGATTCCAGATTCTCGCGCAATTTGTCTGCTACAGATGTGCGGATTAACCGCGACAGCAACTAAAACACCTACTTGGGCATCATCATTTGTTGCAGGTCGTGGTTGATGTTTCACATGTGGCTGAACACTTCCTGTTTCCTTAAATAACATAACTATCAGGCGAACGGTCCGGACACTTGTATGATGTCGTCCAGGATACCGAGCAGCATACATAGCACACACCCGTTGGGCATTTTGATCACAATAGCCTACACCAACATGATATCGACCTTTTCCGCAATTGGTCCATTTTAACACGGGTAATGTATGACGAAGCAAATACCGTCCGCACTGGCGGAATGTTACGTGATACCACGAACTTATACGTTTGTGACTATTACTGCGCCATGTATCACAAAGCGAAAAAAGTGGTTCAACTAAAACATTCATATTTCTTTACGTATGACACGAATATGTAATAAAAATGGGGGTTCCTGTTTTAAAAAACGTAGTTGATATCCGTTTGACCTATGGCAGCGCCATCTAGCGGGCCAACCATAGCACCATCTGGTTTCCCCCTTCAAGCTAGACGAGTTTCGTTCTTTGTAGTTTTTTCGTTTGATGCTTATTTCGTGAGATATTTGGCCCGGTCACTATCAATGGACCACCCCGTATTTAAAAGATCTTGAGCATTGTACTTAAGTTTTTTTGCATTATTCGTATGTTACAGAGGTGCCACCAACACCGTCACAGAGACAGCTTGCTGTGGCACATGCACCAACAGCGGTGTTTGTGAGGGCGGGTATGTAAACACTCAGCCGAACGACATGCACTGCTCTGCAAAGCGCCGCTCATTGTCATGCCAGAGTCCACCACGGCTACTACAGTGTCGGCCCCTGCACAGTTGTATACCCTCTGGCGTCTGTGGGCGGTTGAGTCAGAGCAACGATCTCCCACCCCCTCAGGCTGGCGATGGTGATGCAGCAGCATCAACGAGCGCCTTCTCCACAGCCTCGGTGCTCCCACCGGTGCTCGCCACTGCTACATCCTCCTACTCTGGCTCTGGCAGTTCGCCCTCACCGGCTACAAAAGGTATGTATGCCGGGGCGCATATCCCTCCGCCCTGAAGGTGTCTCCTCACCAGCGTCCTTATTCCCCAGTTGGACACAGTCGTCTCCCAGGCGTAGTATTAATGATAATGAACCTGTGGCTAGCGGTAGTGCTCTATCCCATCCTGATACTGAAGGACATCAGATTAGCGGCGTCATGACCCCCCCAGAATACTTGGTGGTCGCTAGGGCCTTTGAGGGGCGTATCTCGTTTACTAGAATTGAGAATCCTGGTGAGGTTTCTAGAAGTGTGTCTTCCAGTGCTGGAGGCAGAGCTCCTCAAAGCCATTGACAATCCGAGATATAATGCCATTAAACATAACAAAATACTCTGCTGTGAGTTGACTCACCTTCCCAAACAGCAGGGTGCTACTGAAGAGAAAAGCCTTCACTCCATCTTGGGTGATAATGGCGTTGTATCTCAGAGTACATCAATTGCTGAGTGGTATCGTGAATCCACCTTTGGTGCTTTACTGATCCAGTTTCCCGAGATGGAAGTGAGAGGGTCAGCGAAACACTATTCCAAATACCACACCTCTACATCAATATTCATGTCTATGACCCGTTAAATGGAGAGTCCAGTTATATCAAACTCCCTAAGGATATATCTGATACGAAGGCATGATTTGTCATTCAAAATGAGCAGGATAAAGCTTGTTTTGCATGTCAATCCTGGCTTGCGAAAGAAAAGCTGAACAAAATCCAGAGTGCACATCTCGATACAGAATAGGTCTTGACATTTGTGGATGTTATAACTTTGACGGTATCAAGTTCCCCGCAAAGGTTCAGGACATATCAAAATTTGAGGCACAAAATCCTGGAATATCAGTTCACGTTTATGGCCTAAGCAGAAGCAGAAAAGGAAGCCAGATAAGCACAACAAGCATATTGTAATTGGACTACTCCATTTTTCGAAATATTCAGGTGAGTGTCATCTTCATGTAAACATGCTGCTCTTCTTTGACGGTGTAATCAGCATTACGTATGGATCAAAGACATGTCCCACCTCCTTGACAGGCAATAAACATAAATATAAGAAACATATTTGCTTTATGTGTCTAAATACCTTTTTAGAAGAAAAGTATTTACTTACGGCATGTGGAGGACTGTGACTCCAAGGAACTGGTACGTGTTGTTACGTCTACAGAAGAAAACAAGTTCATTAAATTCAAGAATGCCCACGATCAGGAATGATGTCCACTTGTTGTATGGGCAAACTTCGAATGTCTTCTTGCCCCTCTCACCTGCTGTGTAGGGAACCCCTTAGCCTCACATACCACCTTCACAAAAAAGTACCATATGTGGTAGTATACCAAACTGCATGTTCATACGTTTCACGTCTTAACTGCTATGAATCTTATGTCGTGGGTAATCCTACAGTTTGGTTGCTCACTGAGCTTGAAAAACTCTCATAGAATGTTGATAGGTTTTACTGCACCAACATCCCCATTACCGAATCGGAGGAGGATAAAAAATTATACAATGATGTGAGTAATTGCCATATTTGTGAGATGCCGTTAGACAGAAAAGCTGAAGCTCCTCTAGAGATCATTATCATCTTACAGGGAAGTTCCACAGTCCAGCTCACAACACATGCAATTTGAAGTATCAGTTACCACGACACATTTACCATAGTTTAAATGGATATGACGCTCACTTTCTTGTTGAGCAATTGATTAATTTCGGTTGGGACAAAAATCAGTCAGTGTCCTGCCTCAGAGTGTTGAAAAGTATATTTCATTCTCCAAAGGAATGACGCCAAAAATTACACTGCACTTCCTTGACTCGCTACATTTTATGCAGGCGCCACTCCAGAAACTCTTTGAAACTCTACCTCAGGAGGATATGCATATCACCCAATCTGCATACCCCGATGAGGAAAAGTTTCAGCTTGTGACTGGGAAAGGAATGTTCCCTTATGAGTATCTGGATAGTAAGGTGAAACTCGACTAAACAAGGCTACCCGACATATCTGCATTTATTAGTTCTCTCACAGGCGACGCCATAACTAGTACAGACAACTAGCATGCCGTGAATGTCTGCCGGGAATTCAACATTACAAATGTAGGTGAATACGCAAGATTGTACATGGACAGCGCCGTGCGCTTGCTTGCGAATGTTTTTGAAAAGTTTCATAGGGTATGCATAGCCACATACTCTCTGGACCCCGCCTTTTATTACACGGCACCTGAGTGGTCCTGGGACGCAGTGCTCAAGGAAACGAGGCACAGCATCGAATTTTTGACTGATGGTGATATGCTTATTATTTTTGATTGCCTGATCCGTAGAGGACTTTGCCAGTGTGTCTATAGACAAATAGTCCACGTAAAGGTGCGCGGTTCAACACATCTCTCGATTCTCAAGTTATATTCTGTATTTGGATGTGAATAACTTATACGAGCACGCCATAATGCAGCCATTGCCAATTTGTGGGTTTCAGTGCGTGCCCGAATACGAATTAGAGGGTTTAGGTGGAAAAACATTGGGTCTGGCGGCTGATTCTGATGTTGGGTATGTGGTGGAGGCAGACTCCATATACCCTGTCAGTTTGCGTGAAATGATAGGCGACTTGCCGTTGTGTCTAGAGCAGGGCTTAACAACTGGCCGGTTTTGAGCGCGAGTACTCGCGTCTGCTCAGGCACGTGCTCGCGAGCAGGTGCAAGGTCGGGAGGGAGGGGAGGGAGGGGAAATGCGCGCGCACGTTTGAATAGGGCCGTAGCGTGCCTATTGAATTCGCGCCGACTGTGTAACGTTTAAAGTACTACGATCAGCTCTTAACAGTCACTTCGCTGGTTAAGAATCATGTGAAGTCGCCGTTGTGTAAACCCAACCATGCTTTCGCAGTTCAACCCACATTGGGAGGAATTGTATCTGTTTACTGAAAAAGATGGTGTTGCAAAATGTTTAGTATGTCACAAAACGCTGAATTCTTTTACGAAATTTAATTTGCAGCGACATTATAAGTCGTACCACGCGAAAGACTACGGACGTGGAAAATGTGATTGACCAGATCGTGCACAGGAAGTTATTAAACTTAAAAGGAAGTTATCCGAAGAAGATCTGGACGAAGAAGAAAAATCAACTGAGGCAGCTCTCAGAGTGGGTTACAAAATTGCTTTGCTTTTAGCAAAATCCCTGCGCCCCTTAACTGATGGCGATTTAATAAAAGAATGTTTGGTAGTTGCAGCGGAACATTTGTGTCCATCTCAAGTTGAACAGTTTCCGATTGTGTCATTATTAACATGACCATTATGCGTCGCATACAGGACATCGCAGACGACGTCCAGAGCCAGCTTGCAAATATCTGTAAAGATTTTATGGCGTATTCTCTAGCTCTGGACGAAAGTGTTGATATCACTGGAACAGCGCAGCTTGCCATATTTATTAGAGGTGTTAATAGAGATCTTCAGGTGAGGGAGGAGCTCCTCCATGTAGTAGCCATGAAGAACACTACAACCGGAGGTGATATTTTAAGTAGTGTTGAAGAAAGTGTTGAAAATATAGGATTGTCGTGGAATTCTTTAGTTTCAGTGTCTACAGATGGTAGAGGCATACACTAAGCTAATAAAATTATGTGGCATGTGTACATTCTCCTTTATTTGTTTCATTTTTCGCAGTAATAATTCGTGAGTGATATCCCTGCAGGTGGCCGCGGATTTACATCGACTGGCGGCAGCTGTTGTGTACCCCACGTGACTCTCCCCACTCTCCGCTCTGGTCTGGTAGTGGGGGTAGCGTGCTCGCACTGCTCCGTGCTCGCGCCTTGCTGCTCACAGCTTGCTCCGCGAGCACGCGAGCACGTATGTTGTGAAGCCCTGGTCTAGAGCAACGAGTTCCGCAAGGAAGTACTATCCCCAAACTGACGACCACTGTTAGATACAAGCAGAGGTATGTAATTCATTAATCTCCAGCATTGTCCCAGCTTAGGGTTGGAGCTAGGTAGACTCACCTGCTACCAGCTAGGTAGAATCACTCCTTCAATCAGTCCCCATGGTTGAAAGAGTATATATCAAATTAAATACCGAAAAGAGGGCGGGCGCGACTAGCGATTTCGAAAAAGATTTTTACAAATTGATGAATAATTCCATTTTCGGTAAAACAATGCAGAATGTAAGAAACGAATGCGATGTTTTGATTATGAGCAAATGCGATGGGCCGTGGGGCGTAGGAAAGTGCAATGCCAGACCAAATTTTAAGTGGGTCACTATTTTCAATGAGAACTTTGTTGCTGTGGAGATGTCGAAGGTTTCAGTAGAGTTTACAAAACCAATCTATGGTATTTGGGTATGTGTATATTAGTCATCTACAAACTACACTATGTTGTTGTTGTTGTTGTGGTCTTCAGTCCTGAGACTGGTTTGATGCAGCTCTCCATGCTACTCTGCAAGCTTCTTCATCTCCCAGTACGTACTGCAGCCTACATCCTTCTGAATCTGTTTAGTGTATTCATCTCTTGGTCTCCCTCTACGATTTTTACCCTCCACCCTGCCCTCCAATACTAAATTGGTGATCCCTTGATGCCTCAGAACATGTCCTACCAACCGATCCCTTCTTCTAGTCAAGTTGTGCCACAAACTTCTCTTCTCCCCAATTCTATTCAGTACCTCCTCATTAGTTATGTGATCTATCCATATAATATTCAGCATTCTTCTGTAGCACCACATTTCGAAAGCTTCTATTCTCTTCTTGTCCAAACTATTTGTCGTCCATGTTTCACTTCCATACATGGCTACACTCCATACACATACTTTCAGAAACGACTTCGTGACACTTAAATCTATACTTGAAGTTAGCAAATTTCTCTTCTTCAGAAACGCTTTCCTTGCCATTGCCAGTTTACATTTTATATCCTCTCTACTTCGACCATCATCAGTTATTTTGCTCCCCAAATAACAAAACTCCTTTACTACTTTAAGTGTCTCATTTCCCAATCTAATTCCCTCAGCATCACCTGACTTAATTCGACTACATTCCATTATCCTCGTTTTGCTTTTGTTGATGTTCATCTTATATCCTCCTTTCAAGACACTGGCCATTCCGTTCAACTGCTCTTCCAAGTCCTTTGCTGTCTCTGACAGAATTACAATGTCATCGGCGAACCTTAAAGTTTTTGTTTCTTTTCCATGGATTTTAATACCTACTCCGAATATTTCTTTTGTTTCCTTTACTGCTTGCTCAATATACAGATTGAACAACATCGGGGAGAGGCTACAACCCTGTCTCACTCCCTTCCCAACCACTTCTTCCCTTTCATGTCCCTCGACTCTTATAACTGCCATCTGGTTTCTGTACAAATTGTAAATAGCCTTTCGCTCCCTGTATTTTACACCTGCCACCTTCAGAATTTGAAAGAGAGTATTCCAGTCAACATTGTCAAAAGCTTTCTCTAAGTCTACACATGCTAGAAACGTAGGTTTGCCTTTTATTATTCTAGCTTCTAAAATAAGTCGTAGGGTCAGTATTGCCTCACGTGTTCCCATATTTCTACGGAATCCAAACTGATCTTCCCCGAGGTCGGCTTCTACCAGTTTTTTCATACGTCCGTAAAGAATTCGCGTTAGTATTTTGCAGCCGTGACTTATTAAACTAATAGTTCGGTAATTTTCACATCTGTCAACGCCTGCTTTCTTTGGGATTGGAATTATTATATTCTTCTTGAAGTCTGAGGGTATGTCGCCTGTCTCATACATTTTGCTCACCATATGGTAGAGTTTTGTCAGGACTGGCTCTCCTAAGGCTGTCAGTAGTTCTAATGGAATGAGTTTGCTAAAAGTCATTTCGTTGAACTTTATATGGTTACAGATAGCTTCGTCTATGGGGTGAAGAACTGTGATCCATATGAAATAATCAGGTGTCACGGTAGTGAATTCGACACATCGGGATATGCATCTGATAATCCTTACGGTATTGTTCCTCAGAACACGAAGGTTATCGGCTTAATGAAAGATGAGGCGCAGAGACTGCCAATTGTGGAGTTTGTGGATCTAAGATCCATAATGTATACATATCGCGCAACAGATAGAGCCACCGAGAGATGGGATACGGGTGTACGACATGCAGCATCACGCGTCCTCACAGTCGAAGACTACTTGCAGTGCTGTACGGTTGTGTTCGCTCCAACCTCTGAATTTGGTACACCAAACTAGTATTCGATCGTGAGGTCACGAGGTGTACATTGCGCTGCAATCTAAAGTCGGATTGTCACCTCATGATGATAAAAGAGCCATTTGTGATGACAATATCGAAACCCTCCTGTACTCACACTATTTACTTGAAGCGTGAGACGGAGTAGGGGACTCCGACGGAGAGAATGAGAGGGAATGAGTGAGTGACTGGCTGAGTGGGAGCTTGTACCTAACAATATGTCTCTTTTATCACAGTTTAAATATTCTATGTGTGATGTATGGCGTGCCTGCATGTGTGAGTGCTTATGTGTGTCTGTGTGTATGCTTGTGAGTGCGTTTGAGTGTGGATGTCTGTGTAAATATGTGTGCCTGTGTGTAAATATATCCTGTTTTCTGTTTTCCTTCTGAGTAAGTAGCATAATATCTAGGTATGAATATAGAAGCAGTATGTGTCGGAAAAAAATTATAAAAATTATTAAAAAAGTTAGTGTAATAAATATGAAAGATTTAAAAAATTAAACTAAATTATTAAAAAAGTTAAAAAATTGTAAATTAAGGAAAGAAATAGTTTACCGTAGTTCTCGCTTTTGTACTTCATGTGAGGTGTGGGTGTATGAGTGCATGGGAAAATAGATTAGTTTTTAAGTTTCAGCTGTCGCTAGCTGTCCAAGTCATACTAGTTTTAAGTGTGATTCCCACCCAGTTCATTTTAGTGCAGCTTTTTGGGATGAACATTTTAGGCCCATCCGCTTCACTGTCTCGATAAATTATTTTAGCCGCTTGAGATGGAAACCGTTTAGAGTCACCCAGTTCAAAATATAAATTAACTCTTCTGTTTGGGTGGAATTTCACTAGTAATAGTATTAGTGTAAGAGGAACTGTACCTCTGCAATTGTTGTAAACAATATTGTAATGTAAAGTAATTTTTTTCAGTCAGTACTATTATTTTTTTAAAAACGAGAACTGTAATTAATAATTACAAACAGTAGAAAGAACTGTGAATTTAAAAGCAGTAGTACTTCGTGTATTGTAAACAACAAGATTTGTGGATGTAAAGCTGTATTACTGCTGTGAGTATTCATGTCTGAATAAAAAATTGTTATTCTGTACCATACGTCTTTGTTGTTATTTCATAATCCCCTACCCTTACAAATGTATGTAAAGGCTGTGCAAGATGCGCAAGATATGAGTTTAAAGTATGAGGGAGGTGACGTTTAAGTCGGAGGAAAATAAAATATATGTAATGATTGCGTGGGATTTCGTCTATCGTGCTGCACGTATAGGTTTCTGAGAACAGGCGGCGCGTGTTCGTGTCCGCTTCCAAAGAAATATAGCAAACATGGATGAAATTATATCTCCTACGCTTGAACAAAGCCACAGCCATAGGACCTGGGCAAAGCTGCATACTATATAAGGAGGAGCTAGGTAAAAAGATAAACACAGGCGAGGTAAAAAATTCATTATTTTCATTAATCCAACTTAAAAGTAATTTTATATTTTCATAAGCAGACACAACACTATTTTCACACATCTTCTTCTTCTTTAACTTATGGATAGCAGGACACCCATAGAATACCAGCTCTTGAATATATGCAAAATTGAAGATTCGGTTCATCCATGTGATCTTTTCCTCGCCTTTGACGTAGATGATAGCCCCAGAATGATCAAATATTCGAAGTGACGTCATAATTTCTTTATGAGATATACTGGGATCGTCCCAATGGAGTCCATGAAAGAAATATGCTAGCCACGTTGCACTCCTCCATGTTTTGGCACAATTCACATCCTAGAAAAGCCTCGGTGATGCAATTCTTGCCGAGAACATCTCTATTCTACCAGCATCTCCTGTATATGCTATGAGTGCAACATCTTTAAATATGAATGGTCTGCAATCATTATCATAGAAACCTTGAATGTCGGCAAAAATGTTCACACTGCAAGTTGTCATTGTCAAATGCTCTGGGTATGCCACAGCACTTGGTCATTGATACAGCACGCTGCACAACACTAGTAACTGGGCAATAGATAATCACACGGTCTGTAGGACTAGAGCATACGCTACAGTGTGTTCGGGGAAATTTGATGAGGATTCAGATTCGATTCGTACATCTATTGGTCCCTATTTAATAATCTTATTCTGCTTAAAACAGTCTGTTTCGATAATGGGTGCATGCTACTTGAATTTCCGTGAACTGAGTAGACATCGTTCCTCTTCAATACCTTCATAGTAAGAAGCACGGAACCTTGCATACATGTCAAATGCTACACTGTATACATTCTGATCCCACTGTAGCAGTAAATTCTCATATGAATAGGGTTCTAAATTGAAATAGACTCTGGCATTAGTTAAATTACAGTTGTCAAATACGGTGGAATCATTTGCTAAATTCCCCGTTCTATTGGTGTGAAATGCAAATATGATGAATCCCGGTGTTTTCGGCTCACGGAGGTTTTAATAGCCCATGTTGGTCTGCTCGCTGTCAGTAGCACCGGGTACTCAAAAAACCTGGTAGTTTGTCGAGAATACCACCTTCTCCTCTAATGCGTCTTCTCCCACGCAGGTTATGCTAGTGCGTTAGTCGTGGTCTGCCCGCCCTGTTATATAGTAAATCGTCAGCGTCGATCCAGCTGTTTTGTGATGCGGGATAACCAAGCCATTTAACTAAGACTCTATGCCCTCGACGCCATATGACACTCTCTACGAGATACACATCTGGTTCCGAACTCTTCTGTGTAAAAGCATCCTGCAATTTCAGTGTCACTGCTGTCCTTTAAGAGGTAGGTTATAGGACTCGTTCTCTGCACTTTGAAAACTGTGAATATCTCGGGTGACGAGTTTGGTATGTATGACTTCTCAAACGCTGCCTTATGTTTTGAAATACGTACAAAATGACCAACATTAAATAGCTGTCTGCTAGGATCTTACATTTTAATACAATTGTATACTTTATCTAGAAGTCTATTATCACGAACATTGATTGGTCTCTTTTTTTATTGCGCGATGTTTAGTTCGCTTATACTGTGCAATTATTTGCGGGAGGATATCGGTCCATTTGTGTGAGCCACGAAAATTGAATCGCATCCACATTTGGGTTTTCACTGTTCTGTTCAGATGTTCCATGATATTCGCCTTTAGGTGGGTGAACGTCGAGTATTAACGTATTTCACACCGCTCCATCACAGTTTTGAAGTATCTATTGTAAAACACGCCGTGATTTGTTTGAAAGTTGTCTGGGCTTCGATTCGTGCCCGTCTGCAGCAACCTGTCAACACATGTCCCTTACCTATTTTCGTCTTCACGGGTAATGCCCAGGCATATTTAGAATAAGTATCAATGACCATTAAAATATTTCTGACTCCGCGATTCACACGTGAATATTCCGTCATGTCGACAAGATCCGCAAGTCGTTCAAATAATTGATACACCTTCTTTAAATAGTGGAACGGCGAGAGTAGCTATTCCTATGACATGATATTCCAAGAAAGCGATTTTAGAATGAAGTATGTATTCAAAAAGACAGCGTAAAATTTCGCGTGATCTTCACTATACGTGTTTCTGTATGGAATCGGGCCCAAATTTACCTCCCATTCTATAAAAAGTCTATGTATTACCAAAACTATGTACCCACAAACTGTTACCCAAAGCCAACTCGTATACTAACCTTTGACTGAACTATAACTGCTTTGAATACAACTTGTGTTTACATTAAATGTGCAGCTAAAGTCAAACAGTTATCTGTCCATAATCAAAATTTCCACTTACCTCACGTCTTGACTACATTGCTGCAGATTTCTCGAAAGAACAACAGCAAACAGCAAGCAGGCAATAGCTAAGCTAGATTTCTATTTTTAAATAAAATTTCCAAACAGTATTGAAACTGTTGCGTACCCTATGGTGCAATGTGGTTATGCGTAATGATACACCTTCTTTAAACAGTGGAACGGCAAGAGTAGCTATTCCTATGATATGATATTCCAAGAAAACGATTTTAGAATGAAGTATGTATTCAAAAAGACAGCGTAAAATTTCGCGTGATCTTCACTCTTAACATTGGTCTGAACAATACTATGCTTAAAAAGCGAACAATGATTTTTAAAAAATGTACAATGTTAACAGAGAACCAAACAGCTTAATCAGTTGATGTCATATTGCATGACACAAGGAAGTGGGGTTGTTTTTCTTTCAGGTCTGAGCAAGTTAACTAACTGACGATAATCGTTCTGATAAACTCGTCAAAAAATAATAGCATTATTCTAAATATGTGCACCCATGCTCATAAATTAAGGATAATTACAGAATGTGGTGCCACACAACGTGGCACTACACAAAACTGGCGCTAATAGCATAGGCACATAGGGAATACACACGACACAGATCTGTAAGTCCACGGTATTGGTGATAGGTTGAGAAAACCGTCTCGAAACACATGTGCTACAAAACGCCACTGTTTCCTGCGCATGTACTCGCCCATCAGTATGGGATATGATCACCATGCACACATACACAGGCCGCACAACGGGTTGGCATACTGGTCGAGCAGCTGCTTGGGTATAGCCTCCAAATTCTTGCACCAGTGCCCGTCGAAGCTCCTGAAGTGTCGTACGGGTTTGAAGACGTGCAGCGATATGTCGACCGAGAGCATTCCAGACGTGCTCGATGGAGTTTAGGTCTGGAGAACAGGCAGGCCACTCCATTCGCCTGATATCTTCTGTTTCAAGGTACTCCTCCACGATGGCAGCTCGGTGGGGCCGTGCGGTATCATCCATCAGGAGGAAGGTGGGACCCGCTGCACACCTGAAAAGGCGGACATACTGGTGCAAAATGACGTCCCGATACACCTGACCTGTTACAGTTCCTCTGTCAAAGACATGCAAGGGTGTACGTGTACCAATCATAAACCCACCCCACACTATCAAACCACGACCTCCATACAGGTCCCTTTCAAGGACATTAAGGGGTTGGTATCTGGTTCCTGATTCATGCCAGATGAAAACCCGGCGAGAATCACTGTTCAGACTATACCTGGACTCGTTCATGAACATAACCTGGGACTACTGTTCCAATGACCGTGCAATGTGTTCTTGACACGAGGCTTTATGGGCTCTCCTGCGACCAGGGGTCAGTGGAATGCACCTTGCAGGTCTCCGGGCAAATAAACCATGTCTGTTCAGTCGTCTGTAGACTGTGTGTCTGGAGACAACTGTTCCAGTGGCTGCGGTAAGATCCCGTGCAAGGCTACTTGCAGTACTCCGTGGCCGTCTGCAGGCACTGATGGTGAGATGTCGGATGTCCCGTACTGCAGCGCCTGGACACGTTTCCTGTCTGCTGGAATCGTTACCATAATCTTGAGATCACACTTTGTGGCACACGGTAGGCCCGTGGTGCGACCTGCTGTGTTTGACCAGCCTCCAGTCGCTCTAGTATTCTACCCTTCATAATATGTGTTCTTTGAGCCATTTTCAACACATAGTCACCATTAGCACGTCTGAAAACGTCTGCATACTTACTCGCTGCACCGTACTCTGACATGCACCAACGCACCTCTGCATATGTGGACTGCTGCCAGCGCCATCGTGCGACGACCGCAGGTCAAATGCACCGCATGGTCATACCCCGTGGTGATTTAAACCCGTGAACCGCCCATCAGAGCGTTGTTTCACCATGTTTAGCGTTATTCTTAATTTATGAGCATGAGTGTATACATCTTTTCACCTTCCAATATATACATCATATTCATCTTTGCTGTCCTTTGCAATGAATTTTTCTTTTTCTAATAGATACAATGGCAAGTCAACACACTTACCAAATTTCAAATAAGAATGTATCAGACTCCGGAGAGGTAAAGCCTGCGCCACAACGAGACCAAAAACTGTTTAACAGTAACATAACTTCCTCTCTCTCTAACGTGCACATCGATAAAAACAAAAAACATGGTCAACAGCGCAATTTTTGTGTCTTTTTACAGCCACAAAACCATTTGTAGGAGGAGTATCAAGATTCTTGAAAATGTCTGACGTAATTATAGTTACTGTATTTAAATGTGGAAGATTTAATGTAGGCCTTCTCTAAGACTTGGCGTAAGTCGTCCCTGTTTGATCAGGCCAGTTTCCCCTCAAAACTAAGTCCTCAAAATGGATTTTTCCACCGACTTTCCAGCACACATTTACAATCTGGTATGTTTGTATCGTTGGAGGAGCCTGCTACTTAGTCCATATTGCTTCAACAATCCAACTTCACCCTTACGCAGAAACTAATTCAAAATAATAAAAAAATATACTTGTTCATTAATACTATAATGAATGAATAAGGATATGTACTAAAACACTATGGAACACTAAAATATACACCCTGATTTATATCTGAACACTTTCAGCACTGTAGCGTGCAAAAGAATAGCTCTCGTCTCTTCAAAAGAACTAGAGAATCGTAGGCGCTAACACGATTATCAACTGCCTTTTACAGCTGCACAGCTCTATCAGAAGGAAGAGGGGAGATGAACCTTTCAGAGGGATGCGCGCGCACTGTTAATGGCTGTTGCTGAGAAGTTAACAGGAGTGTAGCGTGTAGCTGACCAGTCCCTGTGGCTTCCGAATTGGCGCCCGCCACACTGCCGGCCGCAAATGTCTTAAATGCTCCGGATTAACAGTGCGTTTTGTAACGATGAAGTATGTCTGCAACTGAAATTGTAGAAAAATAATAATATCAAAAATGTTTAAATGTGAAAAATGCGTCTTATCTGTAACTGTAATTGGCGATTATAGAAGTTACTAGCACGCCTCGCCCTTGGGTTGCGGAGTTTCAAAATATGTTCTTGACACATAATTTTGAAGAGAAATATTTAAATAAAAATTACTCTGTCCCCAAAATTAGACATTAAGAAGAAAGAAAGGTAGGTTAAGGTTTAACATCCCATCGATCATAACTTCACTAGTTTTTGTATATCTGAACCACAGCCACAGACTGAACAAGTAATGTGCTGGAAACTGGTCATAGCATTTTTGAAGGAACCAGCCCGTTATTCGCTTGAAGTAATCTAGATAAATCCAGGACAATGTAAAGCTGGATACCGGGAGCAAAATTTGAACCTCGCCGCCCTAAGTACGGTCTCAGTACCTGACTACGACTCCCAACTCCAGAAACAAAATTTTTAATCCTATCAGCTGTTATTTTGTTAACTAAAGGTCATGCACATCGCAGTAACCAGAAAATTTATGTTAATCAGCTCAGTGTAAAATAATGTATTAATAACTATGGATGTATATAGTATGGAGCTTGTTTAAAAACATGCAAAAGATTCAAAATGTCAAGCACTGATCAATGACATAATTATATCATTCCATGACGGGGCTAATGTCTAACAAATTCGTCTTTACCTATTTCTTTTGCTTTAGCCAACAGTTTCTTGTCATTCTTAACAATTTAAAAAAGTCCTGATAACTGTAAGTGTAAGTTACAACTTATTCATTTCACCTTGAGCAAATTATTATTAATATGTGGTAGGAATAGATACGTATTTTTCTCAATTTTCTAACCGTTTAAGTATCTTAGGAGGTGAATCGTTCATTATTATTTCAATATTATTCGTATTCTTATAACAAATAACTAATATCGAATGTTGACTGCTGACGATTGACATTTTGTCAAGGCATAATTGCCATTGTTTCCGAGCGGCAGTTTGTCTTGGCTTGTTGAAATAAACTATCGTTCATTGCTGTCGCAACTGTTCAAAGTATTGTTTAGTAAGTCAGATTGTATTATTTACGTTACTTTGGCAACTGATTTAGGCAAGAGCCTACACAAGGCAAATTCAAACTTAAATGCATTGTGTAGTAATAAACAAATAATTTGATGTACCATGCCACGATTCCGAAAAATGTGTTACAAGTCAAATTAATACTTCAGTATCTTGACCAGCGACTTATACGCCAAACATTTATGTAATTTTGACAAATGAGGTTCATGAATAAGTTAAATCAGCGGAAAAATATTAAATACGGGATTTAAGCGTCCCAACAAGTCGGTAAGGGATAGTTTATTTAAACCTCAAATACGGAAATACTATACGAGACGGTTGACAACACTAGGCTCAACTAGTTCATTACGTCCTTATTCATAAACAATAGTGCGTGGTCATTATTCTTGTATGTTCTTACAATAACGACTAGAGTAGTTCATATTAACTTGATAAGGTAGGTAGTTACTAGCGCCTGATAACCGTTGACACTAACTCGGCCTGTTTTCAAAATATCAGTTACCTTCTAAATGAGACATTGAGTTTCAACTAAAATCGTGAAATACAAACTGACCTACACAGCGAGATCAGACTGCTTTAAAACTGTCATAGTATTTAGCTAACAAAACTAATGCTGTCAGACAATGTTGTCCTTCTCGCTACGGTAGTGAAAAGTTAGAATACTTGTTGAAAGGAATAGGATTCACAGTACATATTGTGGATTAAGTATAAACAAACCAAAGACGAAAGTAATGAGGAGTAGTTGAAAGGGAGACAACAACTCGTTTAGCACCAAAAAGTGGGAACGACACAGTAGTGAGGAAGTGAATGAATTATGCTTTTTAAGAAGCAAGGATGGCTGAAGCAAGGAAGATGTGAGATGCAGTCTAACACAGTTGAGGAAAGCTTTCTTGATAAAAAAAAGGGCTCTCTGCCAGTGTGAGAGACTGATGTGGAAATGATGAAGTTCCTGAAACTGTAGGAAAGTGAAATATAAATCCAGGGAAGAAAAAAAGGAACGACTGGAAATGTGGTACTATCGAAGAATGTTAAAAATTAAATGGACAGATAAAATATGAAATGAATATGTACTAAAAGCAAGAGGTGAGAAAAAAAGGCTACGCAAGGCCTTTACACATGTGTTACGACTTCCAGTGACATTTAAAGCGGCTCTGGGAGGAGCAATAGAGGGGGAAACTAGTAGGAGTAGACAAAGGTGATACTGTGTAAAACGAATTATGGAGGATGTTGGGTGCAACAGTTGGTTAACTAGTTACGTTTTCACAGATCAGTTTCATGGTAAACGGTGTGATATGGTACATGTCTGTGGAACAAACACAGAACACATTTTAAAAAAAGGAGAAGAAAAATATTTATATCGCTACATGCTGGCCATTTACAGGTCTTCACTGTATAAACGACTAATTATTTCTATCTAAGTACAGGGTGATTCAAAACGAAAACCACAACTTCGAAGATCTGAGTTTAATCATAGAAACGTGATGGAACCTTGGGTAATTAATCAACTTGAAGAGTACTTAACAAAGATTTTTTTCATTGGACAACAAGTTCATAAATGTTCAACACGACCGCCTCCAGAGACACTCGGGCGACATCAACGCGATACTCGACCTCGATCCACGCTCTCTGTAGCATCTCCAGCGAAGCTGTTAGGATATCTGCAGGTATTCCGTCTGTTAGTTCCTCAATATTAGCTTGAAAGTTTGACGTTTATGATTGTGCTGTG
Source organism: Schistocerca piceifrons (assembly GCF_021461385.2). Lineage (NCBI taxonomy): Eukaryota > Metazoa > Arthropoda > Insecta > Orthoptera > Acrididae > Schistocerca > Schistocerca piceifrons. Next base: position 97,074,678 of record NC_060140.1, read on the forward strand.
TGCGTACACAAACTCTGAGATATCATTGTGGCGAGTAGTAGCGAGCGAGCGGTTGTCGAGGGGAGTGGTCGGACGCAGGGTGCGGTTGAGAGAAGCCGCGCGACACGAGAGGTCGCAGCCTACCGTGGTCGTGCTAGTGGCGCCGGGAGAGACTTTGGAATTAATTGAGGATTTTTTGGCAATTTGCCTTTTCGCTGCACGTACTATTTGGTTGTTTGCGCACTGGACGGATTTTGACAGATTTGTACACTACTGGCCAATACAATTGCTACACAAAGAAGAAATACAGTTGATAATCGGTTGGACAAATATATTACACTAGAACTGACATGTGATTACATTCTCACGCAATTTGGGTGCATAGATCCTGAGAAATCAGTACACAGAACAACCACCTCTGGCCGTAATAACGACCTTGATACGCCTGGGCATCGAGTCAAACAGAGCTTGGATGGCGTGTACAGGTACAGCTGCCCATGCAGCTTCAACACCATAACACGGTTCATCAAGAGTAGTGACTGGCGTATTGTGACCAGCCAGTTGCTCGGCCACCATTGACCAGACGTTTTCAATTGGTGAGACATCTGGAGAATGTGCTGGCCAGGGCAGCAGTCGGACATTTTCTGTATCCAGAAAGGCCCGTACAGGACCTGCAACATGCGGTCGTGCGTTATCCTGCTGAAATGTAGGGTTTCGCGGGGATCGAATGAAGGGTAGAGCCACGGGTCGTAACACTTCTGATATGTAACGTGCACTGTTCAAAGTGCCGTCAATGCGAACAAGATGTGACCGAGACGTGTCACCAATGGCACCCCATACCATCACGCCGGGTGATACTCCAATATGGCGATGACGAATACACGCTTCCAATGTGCGTTCACCGCGATGTCGCCAAACACGGATACGACCATCATGATGTTGTAAACACAACCTGGATTCATCCGAAAAAATGACGTTTTGCCATTCGTGCACAGGCGCCCCTGTCTATGATGCATCGTCAAGGGTAACCGCAGCTACGGTCGACGAGCTGATAGTCCATGCTGCTGCAGACGTCGTCGAACTGTTCGTGCAAATGGTTGTGTCTTGCAAATGTCCCCATCTGTTGACTCAGGGATCGAAACGTGGCTGCACGATCCGTTACAGCCATGCGGATAAGATACCTGTCATCTCAACTGCTAGTGATACGAGGCCGTTGGGATCCAGCACGGCGTTCCGTATTATCCTCCTGAATCCACCGATTCCATATTCTGCTATCAGTCATTAGATCTCGACCAACGCGAGCAGCAGTGTCGCTATACGATAAACCGCAATCGCGATAGGCTACAATCCGAAGTCGGAAACGTGATGGTACGCATTTCTCCTTCTTACACGAGGCATCACAACAACGATTCACCAGGCAACGGCGGTCAACTGCTGTTTGTGTATGAGAAATCGGTTGGAAACTTTCCTCATGTCAGCACGTTGTGGGTGTCGTCACCGGCGCCAACCTTGTGTGAATGCTCGGAACAGCTAATCATTTGCGTATCACAGCATCTTCTTCCTGTCGGTTAAATTTCGCGTCTGTAGCACGTCATCTTCGTGATGTGGCAATTTTAATGGCCGATAGTGTATATGGATACATCGAGAGTAATATTCGTATCTTTGTTGTGGTCATAAATATGTTTATTGAGTATAGACAATGTGTAATAATTAAAAGCCTGTGGAAAGTTTGTCAGCTTTTAAATCGTCAATTTTCTGAATATAGTACATTAAAAGTTGTTATTGGTTTCTTTTATTTTTCTCTTAGATCGTTTAAGGTTAGTTGACCAAACCCCTCTTGATCATTCAATTTATATGTATGAAACTGTGCCAATAATTGTTGCAACTAGTCCATGCATAGCACTCTGCATGGATCGCTATTCTGATTTTTGAAATATTTTAGCATTTTTCTGATCACGCAGTTGCAGCGGCAAGACGAGGTAAGTTGTCTGTCGCGTACAGGAGCATTGCAGAACAGTTATTAATACATGTTAGGGGATATTTTTAAAACTCGCAGTCAGATGGTTGAGAATTGATTTCTTTGTAATTCGTGGAAGGAGTAATTAATTTTCTGTTCCTGTTTCTCTTTGTTCTCAGTCAGAATTCAATTACTGTCAGAGACGGAACGTCACATGCACATTTCCTTACATATCTTTTAAAATAACAATACAACTCGTTTGAAGCTGGTAGAGGTGGTCGAAACATCATGTCTTTAACGTACCCGTACAGAAAAAAAAAATCACAATGGCTCAAGTCAGTGCTTTTTGGCGGCCTGTGATGAAGTGCTCTGTCCCATGCTGTTGGTACCTTTCGTTCCAATAGGCACGGACTGATAAGTGCCAGTAGGTTGGCCCCATCCTGATGGAATATCAGTTGATGTGCTTCTTCTTCGAGTTAAGGGGACAGCCAGTTCTATAACATTTCCAGATAAGTTACCGCAGTTACAGTTGCACCTCCGAAGAAAAAAGAACCAAAAACTTTATTGCCTGAAATGGCACAGAAACGTCCATGTTGAATTGTTTCCCGCGGATTCTCAGCTACCCGTAAAAGGACATTGTGTCGATTCCCTGTTGTGTGAAATGTTGCTTCACCGCTAAACACTAACTTCGAAATGAAACGGTCAACTGTTTCCATTTGCTCAGAGACAAACTCGCAGAACTCCATTCTTTTCATCTTATCCCTACGGAAAGGGTTTGCACCAATTGTAGACTACAAGCTTTCATTCCCCTCATGAGCCATGGACCTTGCCGTTCGTGGGGAGGCTTGCGCGCCTCAGCGATACAGATAGCCGTACCGTAGGTGCAACCACAACGGAGGGGTATCTGTGGAGAGGCCAGACAAACGTGTGGTTCCTGAAGAGGGGCAGCAGCCTTTTCAGTAGTTGCAGGGGCAACAGTCTGGATGATTGACTGATCTGGCCTTGTAACATTAACCAAAACGGCCTTGCTGTGGTAGTACTGCGAACGGCTGAAAGCAAGGGGAAATTACAGCCATAATTTTTCCCGAGGGCATGAAGCTTTACTGTATGTTTGTGTAGCATGGAGAGCTGCATCAAACCAGTCTCTGGACTGAAGACCACAACAACAGCAAGCTTTCATTACTAACCTTTTCCTTAGAACTCTCCAAATGGTCGGTTGCGGAATTTGCAGCCGTGCTATCACTGGGGGTTGATTTTCCTGTACTGCGAACTAATGCTTTCTGAATGCGGCCAACACTTTCTTCACTACTGCACGGCCGTCAGGAACTTTTCCCTCTGCACAAACACCCTTCCTTTGTGAATTGTTTATACCAACTTACGATACACCACTTATCAGGAGGTAGAACACCATACTTGGTTCGAAATGCACGCTGAACAACTGTCGGCGATTCACTTCTGCCGTACTCGATAACACAAAAAGCTTTTTGTTGAGCAGCCACCATCTTTGCACTGACAACAGAAATGAAGGTTACGTGGCCAACAGCGCTCCTAGCGACCAAATGAGCAAACTTCAGGGCTTCCTTCAATCGACGGCAGAAACAGCGTAGCTCTCCTTTCCTTCTATGCGGAGTTCTCGATTTTCAGATTTGTGGTATTGTTGTTGAATCACCCTGTATTCCCCTATGGTATAGGAGGAGTCGGTAAGAAGAAATATTATAATACCACATTTGAAAATAGTGCAGACGTCTATGAGGTATCTTAGTTCCACGCGTGGATTGTCAAAGATCATATTCCACCCATTTCTGTTCCATATTTAGAGTCATTAAAGTGTAACGCGAATCATTTTTCCTTTTAGTGTTGTACTTGAGAATGTCTTCGTTAGTCTCAAACACCGTTAGACTGGTGATAACAAATTTCATAAGTGAATAAACGTGCTGATAGGCTGCGGTTAATATTCCGAAATGTTTAAAGAGATGTTTGCTAGAGGTATGTGTGTGAGCCTCACACCTAATTTCAGTTGCGATACTGTTCTCGGGTTTGCACCGGATCAAGTTAAGTTGGCACCATATTTCGACGGCCCAACTGGCCGCCATCTTCCTGTGACACGCTGCTGTTCCCGAGTCTCGTCGAACTCGTCTCGTCGAGGTACTCGGCAGTTGCAACTGAAGATGCTGGGCTAGTGGACAGCCGGAATATTGTGTCAACTTATCTTGAAGCTCCGGTTTCAAACCTGAGACGAGTAGCACAAGTTATTCCACCGAGAAAACTTATCAAATCGCATAATTCTGATTACTTTCTTCTGTGTACTGGATACTTTCTACCTGAGGAGTTACCCTAAAATATAAGGGGCGTTCAAAAAGAAACGACCAGAGCGTGGAAGTTCACAGCCCGTCGCTAGAGCGCACGCGCGCACTTCACGTGACTATAAGAGCTTGCAGCAACATGCATCAATCGTAAAACGCTGTCAGTCGCATTGCAAACAGTGACATGGAGGCGTCAAAAGAAGAGCAAAGAAGTGTTGTTCGTTTTCTGACAGCGGAAGGAGTAGGAGGAACGGACATTCATTGACGAATGTCATAGGTGTACGGCAAGCACTGCGTGTCCCTTGCAAGGGTCAAGGCGTGCCACAAGCCATTTGGGAAGGACAGGTGTCGCTAGCCAATGATGCACGGTCTGGAGCACCACACTGGATTACCGATGACATCGTCCAGCTGGTGGAGGCAATCGTTACCCAGGACTGCTCAGTCGGAAGTGTTCACACCATCATGAAGGAACGACTGCACAAGCGCAAAGTGTGTGCCCACAGTCTTCAACCACACCAGGAAGAATGTCGAATGGCCCACTGTCTTGCTCATCTGCAGCGCTATGCTCGGGAAGGGAATACATTCCTGACACGAGTGGTGGCTGGAGATGTGTCATGGTGTCATTACTTCGAATTAGAATCAAAACGAAAAAGTCTCCAGTGGAAGCATCTGTGGTCACCACCACCAAAAAAAGCCAAGGCGATCCATATGAGTGCAGGAAAGGTTATGCTGACGTTCTTCTTTGAACAAGATGACCCCCTTCCGGTTCACTTCCTGCAGAACGGGACAACTGTGGATGCCCAGCGTTACTCGCAAACCTTGACTACCCTTCGCCAAGCGATGAAATCAAAACGACCAGGCAATCTCACTCGTGGGGTCATTCTGCTCCACTTCAATGCAAGGCGTCATATGGCCAAGACAGTCGCGGCACTCCTGCAGAAATTCAAATGGGAGGTTGTCGGCCACCCTACATACAGTCCGTACCTCTCTCCCTGTGATTACATTTTCGGTCCCCTTAAAAAGGTTTAGGGGCAAACGATTCATCTCGGACGACACACGTGCGGAACTGGTTGACATGGCAGCTCTGGGAATTTTATGAGACAGCCATTCATCGCCTTGTGTCACAGTGGGACAAGTGTTTCATCAGCCAGGGTCGATGCTTCTAACGTACAGGTACTGGTTTCTGTAATTATGCCTCCGACACCTTTCTGTTTGAACGCCCCTTGTATAAGGAGACTGTCAAAAAAGTTATCTTTCGAAGGCCGTACGGTCCAGAACCGGTATGCCAATAAGGCAAAATCGGCCTGAGCATTGAGGCAATCGTCCCAGCGATGAAACACGTTACAGGAACCCATCTGGTAAATGGCTGCCTTTCTCGTCCCACAGGAATCGTCCACCCTTGAAGGCCTTTTTTCAAGGGACCGAAGGTGTGATATTGCATGGGGAGAGATCGGGTGCTGCATATACGCTGCAGAGACGCACTCAAATGGAAACTTTTTGATCGCCCCCTATATAATTCCATTAGACATCACCGAGTAAAAATAGGCAAAATATAGTGTTAAATAGTATTAAGTCAGTCAATAGTATGTGTGTTGGTGAAAGATACACACACACACACACACACACCCTTATATAATTCCATTAGACATCACCGAGTAAAATAGGCAAAATATAGTATTAATACTATTTAACACTATATTTTGCCTATTTTTTATAGTATGTGTGTTGGTGAAAGATACACACACACACACACACACACACACACACACACACACACAGAAAGAGAGACAGAGAGAGAGAGAGAGAGAGAGAAAGAGCGAGAGAGAGAGAGAGAGAGAGAGAGAGAGAGAGAGAAGCTGTAGTGTTTTGTTTATTCAGCTAGTATAGTGTTAAATCTCAGAACATGGCCTATGAAAATTGCGACTAGTAAAGGAATTACATATTACGTATTTAGGAAACTGTATCTATCATCAGGTTACCTTCCACTCAGAATAAAATTTTAAAAAGGCGACTGATCACTGAAATCTATGATTTACAAAAGTGTATCTATGGTTTCTTCTCAGAAACGAGCACCTCTCGAATTGTTTGTAAGAAGCTTTTTGCTTCGGAACATACGTTTCCCGTGCTGAAGTTTCTGCCTGTAATTCAGTTACCAGAAAGTGAACTGCGCTGCCCTGGCCCTCTAGTGTCAGCAGTGCTGTAACTGCAGTCGCATTACATCGACCTGAAGCTTCCCAGCTGGCGAGGAGCAACGCTTTTCCAATAATTCGATACCGACTGCATCTCCTCAGCAGAAGCACCAAACTGAATCTGATTTACTGAATTAGTAGAAAGGTTTGAATCGGGGCAGAATCGAAATTCTTGAGTCGTTATAACTGATACAGTGACTTTGTTCATAATAATCCACTTTCATTTTCTATGTCCAGCTGTCGCCCAAACCCCCCACCACTCCCACCCACTTCTACCGCCAAAAAGAAACAACACACTGAACAGCAGCAGTGGGAATTTCTTCTTGCCGTAAAATACTGCAACTGAATAATAGAGATTTTGCTCAGAAATAAATAGCACGGATTAAGGAGAAAGCTCTAGGAGGAAACACGATCACAGATGTAAATGAAATCACAAGTGAACACGTAACTTCTATATTTCCAGAATTTCGAATGATACTTTACTGTATCATGGACTACCAACCAATATGCGATCATACGAAGTATCTTCAGTCATAAGTTACGCGACTAGCAGGATGAAATATTGGCCAATAGAACCCAGTAAATTACACCACTGGCCATTAAAATGGCTACATCACGAAGATGGCGTGCTACAGACACGACATTTAACCGACAGGAAGAAGATGCTGTGGTATGCAAATGATTAGCTTTTCAGAGCATTCACACAAGGTTGGCGCCGGCGGCGACACCTACAACGTGCTGACATGCGGAAAGTTTCCAACCGATTTCTCATACACAAACAGTAGTTGACCGGCGTTGCCTGGTGAAACGTTGTTGTGATTCCTCGTGTAAGGAGGAGAAATGCGTACAATCAGGTTTCCGACTTTGATAAAGGTCGGATTGTAGCCTATCGCGATTGCGGTTTATCGTATCTCGACATTGCTGCTCGCGTTGGTCGAGATCCACTGACTTAGCAGAATATGGAATCGGTGGGTTCAGGAGGGTAATGCGGAACGCCTTGCTGGATCCCAACGGCCTCGTATCACTACCAGTAGAGATAACAGGCATCTTATCCGCATGGCTGTAACGGATCGTGCAGCCACGTCTTAATCCCTGAGTCAATAGATCATGGACTATCAGCTTGGAGACCATCGCTGCGGTTACTTTTGGCGCTGCATCATAGACAGGAGCGCCTGCGATGGTGTACCGAACCACGAACCAGGGTGCACGAATGGCAAAACGTCATTATTTCGGATGAATCCAGGTTCTGTTTCCAGCATCATGATGGTCGCATCCGTGTCTGGTCACATCGCGGTGAACGCACATTGGAAGCGTGTATTTGTTATCGCCATACTAACGTATCACCCGGCGTGATTGTATGGGGTGCCATTGGTTACACGTCTCGGTCACCTCTTGTTCGCATTGACGGCACTTTTAACAGTGGCCGTTACACTTCAGATGTGTTACGACCCTTGGCTCTACCCTTCATTCTATTCCTGCGAAACTCTACATTTCAGCAGGATAATGCACGATCGCATGTTACAGGTCCTGTACGGGCCTTTCTGGATACAGAAAATGCTCGACTGCTGCCCTGGCCAGCACATTCTCCAGATCTCTCACCAATTGAAAACGTCTGGTCAATGGTGGCCGAGCAACTGGCTCGTCACAATACGTCAGTCACTACTTTTGATGAACTGTGGTATCGTGTTGAAGCTGCATGGGCAGCTGTACCTGTACACGCCATCCAAGCTCTGTTTGACTCAATACCCAGGCGTATCAAGGCCGTTATTACGGCCAGAGGTGGTTGTTCTGGGTACTGATTTCTCAGGATATATGCACCTAAATTGCGTGAAAATGTTATCACATGTCAGTTCTAGTATAATATATTTGTCCAATGAATACCCGTTTATCATCTGCGTTTCTTCTTGGTGTAGCAATTTTAATGGCCAGGAGTGCACAATGGACGGCAAACGTACAGAAATGTGAGCAACGTCGGAAGTGCTCCAAACAAGCGTAATAGGACCGATAATTTTCTCGATATACACTGAGTTGACAAAAGTCGTGGAATTCCTCCTATTGTCGTGTCCAGCCTCCTTCTGCCCGGCGTAGTGCAACAACTCGGCGCCGGTCGGAGTGGCCGTGCGGTTCTAGACGCTACAGTCTGGAGCCGAGCGACCGCTAGCGGTCGCGCGGTTCCAGACTGTAGCGCCTAGAACCGCTCGGCCACTCCGGCCGGCAGCTGACCATCATTTTGCAGGAAAACGCTCTAGCACGTACAGTGCAAGCTGTTATTTGTCTGACTGATGGGGCTGCTAAGTGCTATACCGCCTACTGCACTCTCCTGACTTAAGCCCTCGTAAGTTCAAATCGATTTCTAAATTGAAGGAAACTCTTCACGGCATTCGCTTCAGAACTGCTACAAATTTGTCGAGCAGTAGACCGTGTCGCTCAAACTGTCAACACAACTGGCACTGCTAAGAGTATCCTACGACTTCCACATCGCTGGCAACGGGTTATACACAATGCTGGTGACTAAATGGAAGGTCAGTAAAACTGTGAAGCACGTATCTATTTTGTACGAGCTGTAAATAAATAGTTGGCACTATTAAAGTTCCGGCCCTTGCATTTATTGCTTTTTTACCAGTAGCGAGATTTGCACATGTTTGGTTAGTTGTAACGCAACGAATAGTTCTGTGCAGCCTGGGTATCCAATCCCGCGCACATCGTCGTTGTTGACACCACACAAAGAGGTGTCAACTATCAAATTCTCTTTCACTAGTAGTTGGGATCGCGCCGTTCGTAGAGACCTGGAGGAGTTTGCCGTCGTAAGGAAACAACGAAATGCTGGAACAGTATCATCTAGAAGGGTTCAAATCCACAAAAAAACTGGAATTGGAGCTCGAATATATGCCCAGTGCCAACATTTTCAAAATCTCACCGACCTAAAATAAGAATTGAAGGCCCTATTACCTTACATAACGTTTGGTTCATGAACTTAAATAAAATTACTAGGGTAAGAAAACGTACTAGAGACAGTGTTTCTGCAAGCAGCGTCATCCACCTCTGACAGCCCAGTCAGTAGCGAATGGACATGTTTATTGCTGATCTGGAACGACGGCACAGACTTGTGTTCTTTACTTGGCGGTACTAGAGGTGAAGAGATATCCTCTTCACCTCCAGTTTGTGGCTGTCAAAAACTGGTACCTCCAGCGGGAATCGAACCGACACCTCAGCCATTACAAGCTAGATTCAGTCCAACCAACCATCGAATTTCACATGTGTTAGCTTCATCGTTTTGTCATAATGGTGTACGCAGCACACGATACGAAAAGTGTTGATTTCCACTTCAGCTGTAGCTGTGGATAACCTATTCTTGGTCTAGTAGTCAATGTCATGCAGTGTGTACGCAAAGCTGTGATATCAAACCCTTCCTTTCCTTTATAAGCTGTATCCCGTCTATCTGCTAAGAGTATCAGTCAGAGACAACTACGTTCGTTTTCTAACCAGCCAGTGTCAGAGAAACCTTGCTGAAACATGTTTGTGGAAGATCTCATTGATGCCCGTCGCTATAAGACCAGTTTCAGCGCCATCAGTCAGCGGTCGCTTGATACAGACTGGCGTCCGGCCAGGTGATGATGACTCATTGGGCATCGAACCTATGATCTCCAGCGAACCTTTCACTCTCGAATTAGCAACTATTGCGTTATGTAACGTTTCGTATCATGTAATACTATGCTTCCGCGCACTCCGTGGCGATTTTGTGTGACATATTGCTATAATCGGTTTTAACTATGGTCCTATTTTGTTCAAGTTTGTAGTATATCTCGTCCCTTGACAACTTGAATACTTCTCATTTTTGACGTTATGAGGAGCGTCGTTTACACATGTGTGGGCCTAAAACGGAGTAAAGTTTAAAAATTGCTACACTGTGTTCTGATTTTGTCTAATAAAAGGGTGAGGCAATACGAAACACATGTGCCCTGTATGGAGTGAGTGCTATCGAGAAAGTAAAGCTGTATCATTTCAAGTACGATCGTTTTGAGATAAATTAATCACACAAGTTGGAAAGAAAACATGGTTACAAGGAAGGTTCAAAAATGGTTCAAATGGCTCCGAGCACTATGGGACTTAACATCTGTGGTCATCAGTCCCTGAGAACTTAGAACCACTTAAACCTAACTAACCTAAGGACATCACACACATCCATGCCCGAGGCAGGATTCGAACCTGCGACCGTAGCAGTCGCGCGGTTCCGGACTGAGCGCCTAGAACCGCGCGACCACCGCGGCCGGCTACAAGGAAGGTAACAGCGAAGAAACCATGGGTAACAGAGGAAATACTTCAGTTGATCGATGAAAGAAGGAAATACAAAAATGTTCAGAGAAATTCAGGAATACAGAAATACAGGTCGCTGAGGAATGAAGTGCAGGGAAGCGAAGGCGAGATGGCTGGATGAAAAATGTGAAGAACTAGAAAAGGAAATGATTGCCGGAAGGACTGACTCGGCATATAGGAAAATCGAAACAAGCTTCGGTGAAATTAAAAGAAAGAGCAGTAAAATTAAGAGTGCAACGGGAATTCCACCGTTAAATGCAGAACAGAGAGCGCATGGGTGGAAAGAGTACATTAAAGGCCTCTACAAGGGGGAAGATTTGTCTGATGATAGAAGAAGAAACAGGAATAGATTTAGAAGACATATGGGATCCAGTATTAGAATTAGAATTTAAAAGACCTTTGGAGGACTTAAGATCAAATAAGGTAGAAGGGATAGACAACCTCCGACAGAATTTCTAAAATCATTAGGAGAAGTGGCAACAGAACGATTATTCACGTTGGTATGTAGAATGTATGAGTCTGGCGACGTACCATCTGACTTTCGGAAAAATATCATACACAAAATTCCGAAGACTGCAAGAGCCAACAAGTGCGAGAATTATCGCACAATCAGCTTAACATCTCATACATCCAAGTTACCGACAAGAATAATATACGGAAAAATGGAAAAAAATTGAGGATGTGCTAGATGACGATCACTTTGGCTCCAGGACATGTAAAGGGACCAAAGAGGCAATTTTGACGTTGCGGATGAGAATGGAAGCAAGACTAAAATAAATAAAAAAAATGACACGTTCATGGGATCTGTCGACATGGAAAAAGCGTTCGACAGTGTCAAATGGTGAAAGGTGTTCGAAGCTCTGAGAAAAATAGGGGTAAGCTATAGGGGGAGACGGGTAATATACAATAAGCACAAGAGCCAAGAGGGAATAATAAGAGTGGACGACCAAGAGCGAAGCGTTCGGATTTAAAAGGATGTAAGACAGGGATGTAGCCTTTCACCCCTACTGTTCAATGTGTACATCAAAGCAGCAGTGATGGCAATAAAAGAATGGTTCAGGAGTGGAATTAAAATTCAAGGTGAAAGGATACCAGTGATAAGATTCGCCGATGACGTTAGTATCCCGAGTGAAAGTGAAGAAAAATTACGTGATCTTCTGAATGGTATAAACTCTATAATGAGTACATAACGTGGATTGAGAGAAAATAGAAGAAAGACGAAAGTAATGAGAAGTAGCAGAAATGAGGTCAGCGGGAAACTTAACATCAGGATTGATGGTCACGAAGTAGATTAAGTTATGGAATTCTACTAAGTAGGCAGCAAAATAACCAACGACGGACGAAGCAGGGAGGACGTCAGAAGCAGACGAGCACTGGCAAAATAGACATTCCTGGCCAAGAGAAGTCTACTAGTATTAAACATTGGCCTTAATTTGAGGAAGAAATTGCTGAGAATGTTCTTTTGGAGCACGGCATTGTATGGTAGTCAAACATGGACCGTGAGAAAACCGGAACGGAAGAGAATCGAAGCATTTGAGATGTGGTGCTACAGACGAATGTTGAAAATTAGGTGGACTGATAAGGAATCTGTGGAAAACACTGACAAGGAGAAAGGACAGGATAATAGGACATCTGTTAAGACATCAGGGAATGATTTCCATGGTACCGGAGGGAGCTTCAGAGGACAAAAACTGTAGAGGAAGGCAGAGATTGGAATACATCCAGCAGATAACTGAGGATGTGGGTTGCAAGTGCTAATCTGAGATAATGTGGTGGGCCGCATCAAACCAGTTAGAAGACTAAAGAAAAAAAAATCGCCACATTCAGAAAGACAACCAACAGGCCCTGATGAAGGTCAATAACAGGGTATGCGATAAGTGGCAAGTATAGCTATGTCACACAGCATGGAAAACGTTACTGTCGCGCCAGTTTGGAACTGAGAGCAACTGACTCTTTACAGTACGTCGACAATTTCATGAAGCAAGCGACCAACTGCTGCGTTAACCGCTCCCTCTTTGCCGTTATGATGACTGATGCAGATAATTCGCAATGTAGACAACGAGATTAGTTTACGGTACAAAATGTGACAATTGACCCTGAACAATAAAATGTGTGGGCTTCTCCACACGAACACCAAAACAATTCCGTTAAAGTTCACTTACACGATAAACCAGTCGCATTTAAAGATTGTCGATTCAGGTAAATATCTAGCAGCTACGCTCACGAACAACTTCAACTGGAACCGTCATAAAGAAAATATTGTGGGGAAGGAAACCCAAAGACCGCGTTTTATTGATAGGATACGTAGAAGGCGCAACAAATCAATTAGTGAGACCGCCTACAACACTTGTGCGTCCTCTTCCTACCCAGTATTGGATCCCTACGAGGTAGGACTGACGGAAGACATCGAAAAAGTTCAAAGAATGGCTGATCGTTTTGTATTATCACGAAATAAGGCCGATTGTGTCATGGATATGGTAAATGAATTAGGATGGAAATCATTGAAACGTAGGCGTATTACATTGTGGCGAGACGTTTTCACTAAATTCCAATCGCCAGCCTCCTTCACTGAATGCCACGGCATTTTGTACGTAGGGGACCTGACCACTGTGATAAGAGACATCAGCGCTTGCAGGGTAAGGTTTGAAAGTTCATTATTCCCACGAGGTTTTTGCGAGTGGAAGGGTAGAGAAATAATGTCACAGTGTGCTAACCTCTTAATTCTGAACTGCAGAGTATTCATATAGATGTGGATGCAGATGTCAAGGGAGGGGTAGTAGGAAGGATGGGGGGAGATCTAGGAATGGATAAGAGTGCAGAAGTGCAAAATTGAAGAATTGAAAGCTTGCAAAGTGTTCCTTACTGAGGCGTACGCCACAGTTCGTTTTATATTACGGCAGACAGAAAGGAAGGGATGTTTTCCGAAATGTTTGGTCTCCCGCCGCAAATACTTCGCGTTCAGAAAGGGATTTTCTGTGCTTTTAAACCCTAGCTCCCTGTGCTCCTGCTGTGAGCTGACTCTCTTCCTGCCTGAGCTACGAGTTCTGCTGGTTGTGCCTCTTTCGAGGTAGTTCCACCACCACCTTGTTGCAGTGGTATGTGGCACGCCAGACCCTCTGCTAGGTTCTCTGATGGAACATCCACCTCCTTGAATAAGAGTGATTATCTCGAGAAGATCTCTCCCAGTGAGTCATTGCAACAGATGGCCTGTTGGGTATTTCTGCTTGCCTCTCTTATCTACATCTACATCTACATCCAGACTCCGCAAGCCACCTGACGGTGTGTGGCGGAGGGTACTTTGAGTACAGTAATGCCGGAAATGCATATCCTGCTATTTCCATCTATTGTACTATAAATTTTTTCCTTATTTTGTTACCTGAAGATATGACATTTCTGTGTCTTTATATATTGTAATTGTTTTACAATTTGTATATATATATTTATGCATTTATTACGATGTATAACTGGTTTGTTTCCTAAATATTATTTGTATTTTTACGCTGGGTCTTGCCTAGGGAAAATTATGCTATCGAACGATTACATCGATAGGTCGTGTGGAGAACCAAAGTGTTTAGGATCTTTGGTAGTGTAAACTCTGCCGCGTGGAGAGCGGGCAGAGCGGAGTCTGGCTGGAGTAGGGCGGTGGAGCAGGTGTGTTGAGTGACGCTCCTGCTAGTTGCCGCGCTTTCGGGGTTTGGCAGCATGTAATTGCGCTCGACTTGCTATGATAGTTTCTGGCACGATTCTGCAGACGGGAAACATTAGCTGGCACACATCAACAGCCCGTTACGCCTGGTGGCCATGTCGAGAAGAAGGCGCTTCAACATCCAGCTTCTGCAACAGCGACGGCCGACAATAAGTGATTGTCGCCACCTCCACGATCGACGACTTCAAACCTTCAATCAACCAACAAGGAAGACCGGAAGCACGTAAAGTCTTAGAACTATATGGCAGACCTCAGCTTTTCAAACTGTTCCATTTGCATCATAAAAATACAGCAACTTAGCATGAACCTTTGTTGCTCATTGTCCGAATTGCATTATGAAGCAGGGTCCCTTCCTTTTTCGGAATGAAGCCAACTGTCGTTGAAATTCAAACGCCAGCATTAAAGTAATATCATTCCATTTCACTGCTTTAATTTCAAAGTTTAGTTAAAGTATTCATAGCTGGCTACCATAACCAAACAGAATTATATTTAGATTACACAAGCACAAATTAAGAGTGCGTGTTTTGTTACCATATTTTAGCTTACCTGTGACTGCAGTTCAGCTTGGTACGTACTAAATTTTACTATTGTTAATTGTTCAAAATCATTTAATTCAAGTTCAAAGTTAAATCTCTTATTTATAAACTGCGTAGATTCAAGTTGCTTTTGAGATGATTGTTGAGGTAGCCCAAGACTAACCTTATTTTATTTAATTTCGTAGTGCTTCAGAAACAAAGTTCACTATTAATTTCAGTCACTAAATTAACTTTCAATTTTCCGGTTTTATTAATTCTTCTGTTAAATTTATTACTTCTGACAAACATTCAGTTTTCACACAACACATGTCAACCTTCAGTTGCCACGCTTTTAGCTCTAATTATATGTGCATTAACCTTTCTTTTTCAGTTATTATAGCAGTTGTCCATAGGACTGGCGACCGTAATTTTCCCCAGATCTCAAATATTTAATTAACGCCAGTTAATTGTTAACGTAACGACCGCACATTTATTTCTTTATTAACTTTACCCTTTTTCAAAATGAATTTCCACCAGTTTCATTTGCAATTTTCCTTTCATTTAGATGTAATCCTTTCCTCCCTCTATACCGACAGATTAACTTCAGTGACGATTGTTTTTCCCAAATTTCCATTAGGTACACGCAGTTTAATTTTTCACTGTCATTAAGGTCGATAAGTGAGTGGAAGGTTACAGTACCTCTATCGGTTCTCCTTTCCCTGATGTTAGGAAAGGAAGTAACATATTTACATGAAAACGAGCGACAGAGGCAGAACTATGCGCTGCGGCTGTTGGCCAGCCACCGCCACCGCCAGCCCGATTGCTGCGGTCTCAGTATTAGGCTGTAACCGGCTGGCCAGCCCCACAGCTATCCAAGCCCGACTGGCCCGTAGTTCGTGAGTCGCGGCCAGTACAGGCCCAGACCGCAAAGCCACGCACATTCCTTGAAGGAACAAACGTTTCGCCTACCCTACCCAAGTCTGTAGCATAAACTGACGCAGCGAGAGCTACATTGAAGAGCCAAAGAAACTGACACACCTGCCTAATATCGTGTAGGCCACCCGCGAGCACGGAGAAATGCCGCAACATGACGTGGCATGGACTCGACTGATGTCTGAAGTAGTGCTGGAGGGGACTGACACCACGAATCCTACAGGGCTCTCTATAAATCCTTAAGAGTACGACGGGGTGGAGATGTCTTCGGAACAGCACATTGCAAGGCATCCCAGATATCTACATCTACATCTACATCCATACTCCGCAAGCCACCTGACGGTGTGTGGCGGAGGGTACTTTGAGTACCTCTATCGGTTCTCCCTTCTATTCCAGTCTCGTATTGTTCGTGGAAAGAAAGATTGTCGGTATGCCTATGTGTGGGCTCTAATCTCTCTGATTTTATCCTCATGGTCTCTTCGCGAGATATACGTAGGAGGGAGCAATATACTGCTTGACTCCATGGTGAAGGTATGTTCCCGTACCGAGTTACTGAGCGTCTCTCCTGCAGGGTCTTCCACTGGAGTTTACCTATCATCTCCGTAACGCTTTCACGATTACTAAATGATCCTGTAACGAAGCGCGCTGCTCTCCGTTGGATCTCTTTTATCAACCCTATCTGGTACGGATCCCACACTGGTGAGCAATATTCAAGCAGTGGGCGAACAAGTGTACTGTAACCTACTTTCTTTGTTTTCTGATTGCATTTCCTTAGGTTTCTTCCAATGAACCTCAGTTTGGCATCTGCTTTACCGACGATTAATTTAATAAGGTCATTCCATTTTTAATCACTCCTAATGCCTGTTCCCAGATAATTTATGGAATTAACTGCTTCCAGTTGCTGACCTGCTACATTGTAGCCAAATGATGAAGGATCTTTCTTTCTATGTATTGGCAGCACATTACACTTGTCTACATTGAGATTCAATTGGCATTGCCTGCACCATGCGTCAATTCGTTGCAGATACTCCTGCATTTCAGTACAATTTTCCATTGTTACAACCTCTCGATATACTGCAGCATCATCCGCAAAAGCCTCAGTGAACTTCCGATGTTATCCACAAGGTCATTTATGTATATCGTAAACAGCAACGGTCCCATGACACTCGCCTGCGGCACACTTGAAATCACTCTTACTTCGGAAGACTTCTCTGCATTGAGAATGACATGCTGCGTTCAATAATGCTCATGTCTGGGGAGTTTGGTGGCCAGCGGAAGTGTTCAAAATCAGAAGAATAATCCTGGCGCCACTCTGTAGCAATTTTGAACGTGTAGGGTGTCGCATTGTCGTGTTGAAATTGACCAGGTCCTTCGGAATGCACAACGGACATGAATGGTTGCACGTGGTCAGACATACGTTTCTCCTATCATAGTCGTATCTAGACGTATCAGGGGTCCTACATCACCTCAACTACACACCATTACATAGCCTCCACCAGCTTGAACATTCCTCTGTTGACATGCAGGGTCCACGAAGTCATGAGGTTGCATGAAGTTGTCTCCATATCCATACACGCCCATCCGCTCGATACTCTTTGAAACGAGACCCGTCCGACCACGCATCATGTTTCCAGTCATAACAGTCCAATGTCGGTGTTGACGCCCAGGCGACGCGTAAAGCCTTGTGTAGTGCAGTCATCAAGGGTACAGGATCGATGTTGTTTCGTTGAATGGTTCGCATGCTGACACTTGTTGATGACCCAGCACCGAAATCTACAGCAATTTGCGGAAAGGTTGCACTTGCGTCACGTTGAACGATTCTCATCAGTAGTCGTTGGTCCCATTCTTGCAGGATCTTTTTCCGGCCGCAGCGTTGCCGGAGATTTCTTGCCTTATATATACTCGCCGACCTCAACGCCGTATTCTGCCTGTTTACATATCTCTGTATTTGAATACGGATGCCTATACCAGTTTCTTTGGCGCTTCAGTGTATTTTACTACAACATAAGCAGGCAAATGTACTTTTGATGTTTCACTGAAATATATAAAGAAAAATAAGTTAAAGAATACACTCATGATAAACGTAGCTACCATAACGAGCGATAAATTGCATGGCGCAGAAACTATTCTATCTTGCATGCGCTCTCCATTAGATTTCACCTTAAGAAAGTATGTATTCTACCAAGATAACTATGTGGATTTTGAAAGTGGACAGTTTTGGTGGCAATCTTCCCAAATAATGGCGTATACATAGTATAACATTCACATTTTGAGCACTTATAAAGTGTACTTATTGTCTCAGAAACAATAAGTGCAGCACGACGGAAATTACGTTCTGCTGGGGCACTTCATTTGCATCGCAATGATACATAGTTACTCTACAATTCGCACTTAAGTGTTTCGTAAAAGGTTCACAGAATCACTTAAATTTATCGACCTCTCCACTCACGTACGAAGCTCGAGAAAAACGAACACCAAAATCTTTATGTGCGAGTTCTAATTTCTCTTATGCTATTACAGTTATGCTAACATCCTTCGTACGGTAATGGCAACAAAAACTGTTTGCATTCGGAGGAGAAAGACGGTGGTCGAAATATTGTGGAAAGCGTTTATTTTAATATTGCGTCCTCAATTCCTCCCGCTGCCCCAACCAAAACGCGACACACTCTCCACTAATACTATACTACAAAATCAGATGCCTTTTGACAATGTTTTCCGTCAGTCATGTCACGTAACCATGTGACATCTGATTGTGCTTAGTTAACAGTTCATACACACTATGTGATCAAAAGTACCCGGAAACCTGCTTGAAAATGACTTACAAGTTCGTAGCGCCCTCCATCGGTAATGCTGGAATTCAGTATGGTGTTGGCTCACCCATAGCCTTGATTCGGCTTCCACTCTCGCAGGTATACGATCAGTCAGGTGCTGGAAGGTTTCTTGGTGAATGACAGCCCATTCTGCACGGAGTGCTGCACTGAGGAGAGGTATCGATGTCGGTCGGTGAGGCCGGGCACGAAGTCGGCTTTCCAAAACATCCCAAAGGTCTTCTATAGGGTTTAGCTCTGGAGTCTGTGTAGACCAGTCCGTTACAGGGATGTTATTGTCGTGTAACCACTCCGGCACAGGCCGTGCATTATCAACAGGTGCTCCATCATGGTAAAAGACGCAATCTCCATCCCCGAATTGCTCTTCAGCAGTGGGAAGGAAGAAGTTGCTTAAAACATCAATGTAGGCCTGTGTTGTGGTAATGCCACGCAAAACAACTTGGGGTGCAAGCCCCCTCCATGAAAAAATCACGACCTCACCATAACAGCACAGGCTCCGAATTTTACTGTCGGTACTGTACGCGCTGGCAGATGACGTTCAGTGGGCATTCGCCATACCCACACCCTGCCATCGGATCGCTACATTGTGTACCGTGATTCGTCACATCACACAACGTTTTTCCACCGTTCAATCGTCCAATGTTTACTCTCTTTACACCAAGCGAGGCGTCGTTTGGCATTTACCGGCGTGATGTGTGGCGTATGAGCAGCCTCTAGACCATGAAATCCAAGTTTTCTCATCTCCCGCCTAACTGTCATAGTACTTGTAGTGGATCCTGATGCCGTTTAGAATTCCTGTGTGATGGTCTGGATAGATGCCTGCCTGTTACATATTACGACCGTCTTCAACTGTCGCTAGTCTCTGTCAGTCAACAGACGAGGTCAAAAAATTGTTCAAATGGCTCTATGCACTATGGGACTTAATATCTGAGGTCATCCCTTGTGTCACGTTGAATAATTCTCTTCAGTCGTCGTTGGCCTCGTTCTTGCAGGATCTCTTTCCGCCGTGTCCCGGGATACTGGCGCAGCCAACGTGCTCGGCTGTCACTTAGATATGGCGTGAATAGGAGTGCTACGTCTGCAAGGCGGCGCGGCCACATACCGATCCAGCAGATTTCGGCATCGTCACTGGCCCTGACTCACGCACGTACGCCACGCGGCGCCATCGCTGGTATCAGCGGAAGGCCCGCTGTATACCTTTGATGCAGTAATGTCAATGACACACTTGCCGGTGTTTCCCTGCACGGTTCCGAGTGAGTCACCCCTCTCTCCCAAATTGTACCTCTCAATCGTTGTGACATATTACAACAGCTGAGCTCAGGGGGTTGTAACACCATTGTTGATTTCAGATTTTAGTAATGCTATTACTAGTCTTAAATGAAAATGGTCAAATAAGAGTGCAGGGCGTCCTGTGTAGAAAACTGTGAGAATATATAACGACTGGGAATACTAGAAAGGTTCACTCCAAAATTTGTGTTTAAATAATTTTGAACTCCCCCCGTTTTGGAGCCATATGCACTGAAGATTCAAAGAAACTGTTACACCTGCTTAATATCGTGTGGGACCCCCGCGAGCACACAGAAGTGCCGCAACACGACGTGGCGTGGACTCAAATCACGTCTGAAGTAGTGCTGGAGGGAACTGACACCATGAACACTGCAGGGATGTCCATAAATCCGTAAGAATACGAGGAGGTGGTGATCTCTTCTGAAAAGCACGTTACAAGGTATCTCAGACATGCTCAATAATGTTCATGTCTGGGGAGTTTGGTAGCCAGCGGAAGTGTTTAAATTCAGAAGGGGCTTCCTGGAGCCGTTCTGTAGCAATTCTGGACGTGTGGGGTGTCGCATCGTCCTGCTGGAATTGCCCAAGTCCGTCGGAATGCACAACGGACATGAATGTATGCAGATGATCAGACATGATGATTACGTACGTGTTACCCGTCAGAGTCGTATCTAGACGTATCAGAGGTCCCATATCACTCCAACTGCACACGCCCCACACCATTACAGAGTCTGTACCAGCTTGAAAAGTCACCTGCTGACATGCGGGGTCCATGTATTCTTGAGGTTGTCTCCATACCTGTGCATGTCCATCCATTCGATATAATTTGAAATGATGCTCGTCCGACCAGGCAACGTGTTTCCAGTCATCAACAGTCCAATGTCGGTGTTTATGGGACCAGACGAGGCGTAAAGCTTTGTGTCGTGCAGTCATCAACGGTACACGAGTGGGTCTTCGGCTCCGAAAGCCCATATCGATGATGTTTCATTGAATGGTTCGCACGCTGACAGTTGCTGATGGCCCAGAATTGAAATCTGCAGCAATTTGCGGAAGGGTTTCACTTCTGTCACGTTGGACGATTCTCTTCAGTCGCCGTTGGTCCCGCTCTTGCAGCGTTTTTTTCCAGCCACAGTGATGTCGGAGATTTCATGTTTTACCGGATTCCTGATATTCACGGTACACTCGTGAAATGATCTTCGGTGTCCGTTCAAGAACTGCGTGTAGGCCTTTGTTCAGGTGTGTCGGAATTCAAACTCTGCTGTTATTGAATAAAAAATGATGCACGTTTGGATAACACTTTCAAATGGTTCAAATGGCTCTGAGCATTATGGAACTTAACATCTGTGGTCATCAGTCCCCTAGAACTTAGAACTACTTAAACCTAACTAACCTAAGGACATCACACACATCCATGCCCGAGGCAGGATTCGAACTTGCGACCGTAGCGGTCGCGCGGTTCCAGACTGAAGAAGCGCCTAGAACCTCTCGGCCACACAGGCCGGCTCTGTTTTCCGATGAAGCGTCTTCACGATAACTGTGGACAGCAAGGTTTTGCTGGACTAAAAATAGTGGGCAAGGGTGAAAAAAAACCCACCCGGAATAAGATTTCCGAGAATGGAGCTTGCCTAGTACGCTAGAAGTGTGTATAGCAATTCATTGCCAGTTCAGTGCAGCCTGTGCTGGCGACCTGGCTTGTTCCGTTCATCTGCAGTGATTGTTTTAGTGCTGTTTTGTTCTTATTTCATTTTTACGATGTCAAGTTTAAATGAACAACATGCAGCTGCGAAATTTTGTTTTCTACTCGCTAAAAATGCTGCTGAAACAGTGTTAATGGTATCGAATTGTGCTGTGTGCACTTTATTGCTGACACTCGCAAATAATACGGTAGGCGTAACCTTCTAGAGAAGGGCACTAAGTGCACGAAAATAGTCAAGAAATTAAATTTCTTATATGGAAATGGTTGCTTATTATTTCATTACAAATAATAACCTAATTAGAAAGGTAGGTACCCACGTTCTGGGTCTTCTTAGATACACGGCAATACATTCACTGTTTAAGTTCACCTAACACTCCACGGCTAAAATTTAGAAAAAGAAATTCTCTGTTGTTGAAGATCTATTATTTATTTTTTGCGCCGAAGCTGCCATAGAGCAGGTGGGGTGCACCCCGTAAGGCGCTGACTATAACTACATTAAGATTTATGTGACATTGGGGTATTCAGCAGGAAAAACTTTACGAAAAGTTTTTCTACGGTTAGTTCCTGCGTGTCGAGTATAGATGAATATAGTTTTGATCTTGATGTTTACAGTTAGTAAAAACCGTTACTTAAATCTAAAGGGTGACTTCCCTACTGTCTGGACTGTCACAAACCGGCTAGCAAGTTTCAGTGCCGTCAAGGAACTCACCCACTACAAGCAAATATAACACGCATCGTACCTACCACTTAATCAGGTTGAATAGGCCAAAATAGCGTTGGTATGGAAGCTTGTCAAAATACGATATCTCGTAAACGACTCGCACTAGAATCCTGCCACAAACACCACTGGATTTCTAATGTACCCTACTTTTAGTTTTTGAATGTCAATAGGCATTGTTCCATTTAAAAAACGTATATTTGCACAAAAATACACTTTCTAAGTATTATTACAATCTGTTTATTGGTTAACAATAAGAGCTCCAGACGACCAATCCATTCTGTGAAAACCGCACCTCGGTGGCACTTTCCATTTTCGCATTATTTGCGGTGTAACTTTTAAATGATTCAACCTGAATATGACTCTAGTTCATCTAGTTGTGAAGAAATGTTGAGAACAAAGAAGTTAACGTAACCCAGGCCAGGTGAGTGGCGAGAACCAAGGACTGTTCAAATGTGTGTGAAATCTTATGGGACTTAACTGCTAAGGTCATCAGTCCCTAAGCTTACACACTACTTAACCTAAATTATCCTAAGGACAAACACACGCATCCATGCCCGAGGGAGGACTCGAACCTCCGCCGGGACCAGCCGCACAGTCCATGAGAACCAAAGACTTATTGTAACGTCTAGTTCGAATTTCATATTCACAAAATATCCTATATAATAATTACGTATAAACTTTTAAAAATTTTTAGAACCTAATACTTCAGTAAATACTAAATCACTTGTAAGTTCTTCACTGCACTTGCGCACTTATTATTAATCTGTTCTTGTAGTACACTTGTGTAGATGGCATAGGTATCAAAAAGCGTCTGACGTAGAGTAATTGCGTCTAGCAGACAACTAGTTATCATTCTATAGCTTCTATGTTGTATGCAACTTTTTACAAAGATTCTAAAATATCTGAACGCACCTGTTGACAGATTCCATGGTCTGCTAACAGGTAAGTAGATACCTACGCTTATGTTTTGCATATGTTTGACGCTCGAACACCAAACTGTCTCTTATTCACTGAACATATATTGGCCACTTTTGGGATTTGATTAAAAATGGTCTGGTACTGTGGAAGAGGGGCCTCCAAACCTCTAGGGCCGCGAGATATGGAAGTCCCTGAGGACTAGAGGCCCGGGATTGGCCGCGCCTGCCCCGCCCTCTCCCCCTCTTTTGTCTGTCGCTGCCCCACACCTGACTCCCCAACCAGCCCTGGAAGTATTCCTGTAACACTCTCTCCATCATCAGTTACAAGTCATCAATGAAGTCATAAATCCGCCTTACGAAAAATAGAGACTGTCTAGTGGTTGTCGAGCATTGATTGCCTCTGCTTTCTCCAGATACTCCATGCAGACAATTGCGGCAACACTCGTATGAAGGCGATGGCATGTCGCCACATCTGCTGGCTTGAATCAATAGAGAGTCGAGCGCACGTCTGCAGCACGCCAGTCCAATCCACCACAGCGCTACAAAGCGTGGTTCATGCCACAATCACTGGGGAACCGCATTTACGTGAATTTCTGCTAGACCGCTTCTTGGTGACATGTGGATGACTGAAGTTGACGCTCTATCAAAACTGCCATATGTTTGCAATCTTCTACTACTCCCGCTACCAATTTGACCCTCAAAGTAATTTTTTTTTCTCTTGAATCGGTGCCTCGGGCTTTTGTATCAGATGATGGTCCGTTATTTGCCTCTCTTGAATACTCTTCTTTTTGCCAGTCTTTTTTGATCACATATTCGTACCCATGCTGCCCCGCTTCAAAGTGCGAAAACGACTTTAGAAAACAGTGCCTACATACTGCTACAAAAATGGAATGTCCTGGTGGGATTCCTCTCGTCGTATCCAACATATCCAATTTTAGGTGGTTCATGACCTAGATACACAGTTGGCACTGCCAACGAATCTTGCTAGACCTCTTAGAAGCCACGACACATCCTCACCACAGCCTACTCGCCTACACTACTGTTTGGACTCCACAGTGCTGGCCCGCCCATATAGTGGAGGCGAACTTGCGATGCCATGAAAATCATTATCGTCCTGGCAATATGCCCTATCCTCCAAACTGGGATGCGTCTCCCACACCACTTTCATGGACTAACTGCCAGCCATCCTGTGGAGCATCTGCACTACGAACCTCCACCACTCCCATTGTGCTTCTGTAGGCAGTGAAGCATCCAAGGAGGCGGGCCTCTGCTAACGCTGATCGACGTTCCTGAACTGCAGGACAGCTTCCCTAAGGAGCTGGCCGCACTCGCGATATGCAAACAGCAGAACGCGGAAGCTGGCGTCCCTGAGGACTCATTTCGGTCGAGATGGGTCCATCCCTGCAATCGGAGAATTTAACCTTGCTATCGATCCCCAACTCCCCCTTTCCGCTGCGTTGCTGCAGCCACTGGTAGGACATTTTCGGCCGTACTGGCCAAACATATGGGAGATATTGATCCACGCTCTGATTCGGCGCTCACAAGACAAAGTGACTGTTGCCGCAGAACGCTCGCAGTATAGTGGTTTCCTCAATTATGGTGAGTGGCAGGTTTTTAGGGAACAATATCGGCCGTGCCACTCATCCACTTGTATAGTCTAGCAGCTTGTTAGGTTGCCTGTCTCACTGAGAAGACCTGCGTTCTATTGGACTCGGATTCTATGGGATTGCTACTTTGGAAGTCTTTGGTAGTTGCGTAACACTATTTCGCTGTGGATTCCTGGATTTCCTGCTTAAACTATCTTCTTCGGTTTTGTCTCTAGTGGATTTTGACTCGACGTAGACAGTTCACAGTCTGTTTCAATTATTGTACCTTTGTTTCCGTTGAGAGGTACTTGCCATGTCATTGTAGAATACCTGAATGAAGCCCATGCTTCAAAGAAACTTACGATGTATATACAACTACAATGAGGTGGCAAAAGTCTTGGAAAAGCGATGTGCCCATTTAAAGACAGCAGTAGTATCACGTGCACAAGATATTAAAGGGTAATGCATTGGCAGAGTTGTCATTTACACTCAGGTGACTCATGTGAAAAGGTTTCCTATGTGATTCTGGCCGCACGACGGGAATTAACAGATTCTGAACGCGGAATAGTAATTGGAGCTAGACGCATGGGACATTCCACTTTGGAAATCGTCAGGACATACAGTATTTCGAGATTCATAGTGTTGAGAGTGTGTCAAAAAATACCAAATGTCAGGAATTACCCCTCAGCAGGAGCAACAGAGTGCCTGACGGCCTTAATGACCGAGAGCAGCGTCTTTTGCGTAGAATTGTCAGTGCTAATAGACATGCAACACTGCGTGAAGCAGCGGCAGAAATCAATGTGGGACGTACGACGAACGTATCCGTTAGGACAGTGGCGTTAATGGGCTGTGGCAGTAGACGGGGGCGCGAGTGCCTTTGCTAATAGCACGATGTTGCCTGCAAGGCCTCTCCTACGCTCGTGACCATATCGGTTGGACCCTACTGGAAAACCGTTGTCTGGTCAGATGTGTCCCGATTTCGGTAGGTGTTGGCTGATGGCAGGGTAGGAGTGTAGCACGAACCCCATGAAGCCATGGATCCAAGCTGTTAGCAAGGCAATGTGCAAGCTGGTGGGCGCTCGACAATAGTGTGGTGTTTACATGGAATGGACTGCGTCCTCTGGTCCAACTGAACCGATCGTTGACTGGAAATACACTACGGCCATTAAAATTGCTAAACCACGAAGATGACGTGCTACGGACGCGAAATTTAACCCACAGGAAGAAGATGCTGTGATACGCAAATGATTTGCTTTTCAGAGCATTCACACAAGTTTGGCGCCGGTGGCGACACCTACAACGTGCTGACATGAGAAAAGTTTCCAACCGATTTCTCATACACAAACAGCAGTTGACCGCCGTAGCCTGGCGAAACGTTGTTGTGATGCCTCGTGTAGGGAGGAGAAATCCGTACCATCACGTTTCCGACTTTGATAATGGTCGGATTGTAGCCTATCGCGATTCCGGTTTATCGTATGGCGACATTGCTGCTCGCGTTGGTCAAGATCCAATGACTGTTAGCAGAAAATGGAATCGGTGGGTTCAGGAAGGTAATACGGAACGCCGTGCTGGATCCCAACGGCCTCGTATCACTTGCAGTCGAAATGACAGGCATCTTATCCGCATGGCTGTAACGGATCGTGCATCCAAGTCCCGATCCCTAAGTCAACAGATGGGGACGTTTTCAAGACAATAACCATCTGCACGAACAGTTCGACAACGTTTACAGCAGCGTGGACCATCAGCTCGGAGACCACGCGGTTACCCTTGACGCTGCATCACAGACAGGAGCGCCTGCGATGGTGTACTCAACGAGCAACCTGGGTGCACGAGTGGCAAAACGTCATTTTTTCGGATGAATCCAAGTTCTGTTTACAGCATAATGATGGTCGCATCCGTGTTTGGCGACATCGTGGTGAACGCTCTTTGGAAGCGTGTATTCGTCATCGCCATACAGAGTATCACCTGGCGTGATGGTATGGGGTGCCATTGGTTACGCGTCTCGGTCACCTCTTTGACGGCACTTTGAACAGTAGGCGTTACATTTAAGATGTGTTACGACCCGTGACTCTACCCTTCATTCGATCGCTGCCAAACCCTAAATTTCAGCAAGATGATGTACAGCTGCATGTTGCAGATGCTGTACGGGCCTTTCTGGATACAGAAAATGTTCGACTGCTGCCCTGGACAGCACATTCTCCAGATCTCTTGCCAATTGAAAACGCCTGGTCAATGGTGGCCGAGCAACTGGCTGGTCACAATACGCCAGTCACTACTCTTGATGAACCGTGTTATGGTGTTGAAGCTGCATGGGCAGCTGTACCTGTACACGCCATCCAAGCTCTGTTTGACTCAATACCCAGGTGTATCAAGGCCGTTATTATGGCCAGAGGTGGTTGTTCTGGGTACCGATTTCTCAGGATCTATGCAGCCAAATTGCGTGAAAATGTAATCACGTGTCAGTTATAGTATAATATATTTGTCCAATGAATACCCGTTTATCATCTGCATTTCTTCTTGGTGTAGCAATTTTAATGGCCAGTAGTGTAGTTGTGTTCTGTTACTTAGAGACCATTTGCAGCCATTCATGGACTTCATGTTCCGATCAACGACGGAATTTTTACGGATGACAATGCGCCATGTTACAAAGCCTCAGTTGTTCGCGATTGGTTTGAAGAACATTCTGGACAGTTGGCCACCCAGATCGCCCGACATGAATCCCACCGAATATTAACGGGACTTAATGGAGAGGTCAATTCGTGCACAAAATCCTGCACCGTCGACGTTTTCGCAATTGTGGACGGCTATAGAGGCAGCGTGGCTCGATATTTCTGCAGGGTCTTCCAGTGACTCGTTGAGTCCACGACACGTCGAGCTGCTGCATGAATCCCATAGAACATTTACGGAACATGATGAGAGGCCAGTTTCTACACGAAATGCTGCAGCGGCAACACTTTCGCAATTATGGACAGCTATAGAAGCAGCATGGTTCAGTATTTCTGCAGGGGCTTCCAATGGCTTGCAGTGTCCACGACACGTAGGGTTGCTGCAGTACACCGGGCAGAAGGAGGTCCGACACGATATTAGGAGGTGTCCTATGACTTTTGTCACCTCAGTGTGCTGGTTTCTCAGAATTGCGGTTGGTGTCGACGTTAGCTGACTCCTGAGTAAGTGCAAGCAACGAGTTACAGGAGGTCATGTGACCGGCATGCGGGTAACAGTGTTCGACTGCCGAATTCTTTTCTCGTCTTTAACAACCATTTAGATTCCGCGCTACAGTTTGTGTATTGTATCAAATTATTTTGATTCACCAATAGCTGAACGTACAAAGATCGTTATGACTGGAATGTTCTCGGTGGCGAGAATTTTAAAATTTTGCCATTGCCTTAAGTATCTGGGCTGTGGGCGAATGAGTTGATGAAACTGTTGATGCCTGTCTGGCAGTCAAATGATGCTTCCTTCTGGCGATTTTAATGTATCATTTGCTAACGATCTGCCTCGTGGTACTTGCTGCCGTATCATTTAGACTAAGGCTAGGCGTACGTAACAATGAGTGTTATCCTCCCAATCCCATTTTGCGTATCTATTATTTATGGCATCTGATTGGTACAGAGTGCGGCACTTTGCACTGATACTCCGATCATCGACGGAGAGAGTGGCAAGGTATAAATTTGTTTTTATGTCAGTTCTTTCCTGGCTGCAATGCTGTGTGGGATCTGTTATTTCAACGTGCTGGTACTAAAATTCAAATTGTATTACGATAACCTTAAAAAATTCTAATGTAGTATCCTCAATTTCTTGGAAGAATGTACTTAAAAAAATTAAAGGTTTTGTTAACTCGGAGATGTAACAGGTACAAGCTCCTGTTGGGGTAGGCCTGCCCATGTCTTCCTTGAACTGAGTTCCACAGCCTATAACACACTGCCTGACGAAAGAAGTTAAGCACCCAGAAGAGACAGTCGGATGCCAATATAGCTTTGTGTGCACGCACACATCTTCGACGGGTGTGTGAATGATTAGAGTTGCAATTGTTTGTGACGGGTAGAACGGCCACGAAATAGCACTAGTGCTGTTCATGTTTGATGTTGTTACCAGGCCTGGTAGGGTGTATAAGGGGCGTGAACAGTGTTAGGTGTTAAAGTGAACACTGTGAAGGACACAGAGTTTTCGTGTACTCATGTCAGACAGCGTAATCAGAACATGACACACTTTGAAAGAGGCCTCATTGCGGGTCTCCATTTATCCGGCTAGTCGAGTCGTGAAATATGCAGATTTGTGTTGCATTAAGATGTGACAGTGAGCAGATGCTGGACTGCGTGGGAACTTGAGAGCAGTTATGTTCGTCACCAGGGACTCAGTCGACCATATCTGAGCACCACAAGGGAGGATCGCACTACTGTGCACCAAGCAAATCGTAACCCCTTCAGATCAACGATTGCTATCCGAGAACAAGTAATGAACTCTCTGCGAAATTCTGTGTCATCTCGCACGCTGCGTTTGGAGTTATGGAGCAGTGTTGCTGATTAGTGGTGTCGCATTGTGTTCAGCGATGAGTAGTGGTTCCGTAATCCCCCGGATACCCATCATCTGTGAGTATGGTAGCTACCTAGGGAAAGCTGCACTCCTCCAATGTTTTTCAAGGGGAGGCCGCCAATTGTGAAATTCAGATTCGATTCATACTGCGCATAATAAAAGCTCATGGCCAGAGGTGTAATGTGGCAAAGCACCAAGATGCACTTCTCAGCCGTTGTCGAGAAAATCGACAGTTAAAAGAAACCGTTGCGGTGAAATACTCTCTACGATTAATAAGTTTCTACAGCGTCGTGGCGCAGCGGTAAGCGCTCGGGTTCGTAATCCGAAGGTCGCCGGATCGAATCTCGCGCCATGTACCCTTTTTTTTAGTATTTGTTTTTTGTAATTCTAATATATATATATATATATATATATATAATTCCCGGCAATCAGTTGAAACAATTATGCATATAATAAGTTTTTGAAAGTCGTTTGTCGTGGAAAAACTGGCGACTTCGAACATCATTATGTTTTCCGCAAACAAAGTTGTATTTCACAAATGTTATTAATTGTCTTCATAATGTTAACCACGTATAGTTAACGGAAGAAGAAGAAACGATATTCCGAAACGAACAAGTATACCGTAAGTCAAACGTTCGAATTAGAATAGAGACCCCACGAACACAAATTTGTTGTGGCAGGTGTGAAATATAAACTCCGTTACTCGCTCGTTACACTTGAAGAACAGACGTTGAATGGGCCGAAACGAGCCGCCGCATAACAGCGTAGTTGCCTGCTAACTTCGAAAGAAGGTAGATGCGGTCCCTAGCGCAACTTATAACATCGTCGAAAATCAGTGCGGACGGGAGAGCTTTGGTACACCCTGTTAAACAAACGGAAACATGGAGGCGGTACAATTGGAGAATGATCCGCCTTCACCAACATGCATAAGCAATTCATTAATAGTATATATATATATATATATATATATATATATATATATATATATATATAAGCGCTCGGGTTCGTAATCCGAAGGTCGCCGGATCGAATCTCGCGCCATGCAATTATTTAATTATTAGTTTTTTGCAATTATATATATATATATATATATATATATATATATTTGAATTGAAAAAAACTAATAATTAAAAAAATTGCATGGCGCGAGATTCGATCCGGCGACCTTCGGATTACGAACCCGAGCGCTTATATATATATATATATATATATATATATATATATATATATATATAAAATTGCAAAAAACTAATAATTAAAAAAATTGCATGGCGCGAGATTCGATCCGGCGACCTTCGGATTACGAACCCGAGCGCTTACCGCTGCGCCACGACGCTTTAGAAAATCATTAATCGTAGAGAGTATTTCACTGCAAAGGTTTCTTTTAAATGTCGATTTTCTCGACAACGGCTGAGAAGTGCATCTTGGTTCTTTGCCACATTATACCTCTGGCCATGAGCTTTTATTGTGCACAGTATGAATCGAATCTGAATTTCACAATTGGCGGCCTCCCCTTGTTAGAGAGGAACAGCGGAGTTACTCTTGACGTCATGGTGCGGGGAGCCATCGATTACGTCTTCATGTCACGACTGGTGATGATTGACGGAACTCTGCTGAATAAAATTACGTGAAGGATTTCCTGCGTCCTCTTGTAGCATGCTTCTATGCGACAGTATCGTGGTGACGTTTTTCAAGAGGACAATGCTCGTAGACATATGTCACGTGGTGTGTGTGTGTGTGTGTGTGTGTTTGTGTGTGTGTGTGTGTGTGTGATCCTGAAGTGCTCCGATGGCCAGCAAGACCACAGATCTCCCCCGATAGAACATGTCTGGGACCAGCTTCGATGTTAACTCCGTCCCATTTAACAGTATCCGGGATATTAAAGACCAGTTACAATAGTCGAGGGCTAGCTTGCCGCATGAGAGGGTACAGCTTTATGACACCATTTCCAATGGAATCAATGCATGCTTTCAGGCCAGAGGACTTTCAGCGTCGTACTGCAAGTGGGCTCATACTGCCAAGTTCTTTATGGATTTGACTGGAATTTGAAATCAGTGCAGTAACGTCACATATCATTTCGTATTCACCTTCCCTTCAGGATGTTTCAGTTTGCTTGTCAGGCAGCGTAAACGGTTCTATGGTTTAACGTGAACTCATAACCATAAAGCAATTTGGCATTTCCTGCATACACAAATGACTTCTCCAGATCAAAGAAACGATAAGTGACTAAATAAGGCTTGAGTCCTTGACCATTGGACTTGTAGCGCGACACTTACCTGCTTAACACGTAAGCCTCACAGAATACGTCTCGTGTTAATGATAAGGAAAGTACTGTTTGCACTTAACAGTAACTCCTGTTTTTGTTGATGCACTTTTGCAGAATTACTGAAGAAATGTTCCATTCTCTATGCTTCCACTCGGTTTTGTTTTATCTTTTCAATTTTTCCGTGGCGAAACGGGTGTCTTGCTGACTGCAGTTTATAACTTGTTATGGTACTCTTAAAGATGTGCTTTTAGAAGAGCATTGGAGGACAGTTTAATTTCCTTCTGTTAGATGATGACTGTAAAGGCAGTGAGACAGGGCTGTAGCCTGTGTCACATGTTACTCAATTTGTGCATTGAGCTAGCAAATAAAGGAAACAAAGTAGAAACTGTAGAAGTTCAGGATGAAGAAATGAAAACTTCTAGGTTTCGTGATAACACTGAATTCTGACGCACACGACAAAGGACCTGGAAAAGCAGTTGGACGGAATAGACAGCCTCTGTACGTCTATCTTTTCGTAGATGATTGCAGGGCTCGGCTGTTCAGTACAGAATGTCAAGTGAAACACCTTTTACCCATCTAATTTTCAAACTGTTATTTTATTGGGCTACCAGTTTCGGCGATATATTACGCCATGTTCAACCCCTTGATCGACGTGTAGGAACATCCCAACCCCGGTTCCGGTCAAAATAGGGGCCACCATTCAAAGACTGTTATCTGCAGATTTCTGTTTGATACAGCGATCACTTCCAAATAGTGTTTTGAAAAGGAGATTGTAAGATGAACATCAATAGAAATGAAACAAGGGTAATGGAATGTAGCCGAAATAAGGCAGGTGACGCTGTGGAAACTGAATAAGGAGATGAGACAATAAAAGTAGTGCCGATAAATGAATTTCGTTATCTGGGCTGCGAAGAACGCTGATAGCGGCTGAAGTAGAGAGGATATAAAATGCATACTTGGAATAGCTAGACGATCATTTCTGAGAAAGAGGAATTTCTTCATTTAAGTGTTAGGAAGTCTTTTTTGAAGGTGTTTGTCTGGAGTCTAGCCTTGTAGGGAAGTGAAACGTGGACAATAAGCAGTTGTGGCATGAAGAGAATAGAAGCTTCAGAAATGTGGTTGCTGCAGAAAAATTCTGAAAATTAGATGGGCAGATTGAATAACTGACGAGGAGGTGCTGAATCGAAATGGGGAGAAAGGGAATTTATGGCACAAGTTGACTAAAATGAGAAACCGATTTATAGGACACTTCCCGAAACATCAAGGAATTGCCGGTTTGGTACTAGTGCAATATGTGTGTTTGTGTGGTCGGGAGAAGGGGAGGGGGGGGGGGGGGGAAGAAACACTGATAAAGAGAGAATAAGGCATGAATACAGTTGGCAACTTGCGCCG
Organism: Schistocerca piceifrons; assembly: GCF_021461385.2. Taxonomy (NCBI): domain Eukaryota; kingdom Metazoa; phylum Arthropoda; class Insecta; order Orthoptera; family Acrididae; genus Schistocerca; species Schistocerca piceifrons. The sequence goes on from NC_060140.1 coordinate 97,107,797, forward strand.
TTGCGCAACCGGAAGTGAGTTTGCCAGCAACACGGGCCTAGTAATACTAGGGCCCGTGTTGCCCGGCTGCCTCGATCAGCGGCTAAGTCCCACTGAAGGTCACGCGCCTTAGACAGCAGTATACAGTATATGCACACAGCCATAGAAAACAAGATATATTTTGCCGTTCTCGTCAACTGTAATATTTTTATACTACTATCTTTGAGATCTTGCACGGATCTGGTACATTACATATCGATGCAGACGCTTTCGCATCCTCTTTGCTAAGTCACTGCAGCTGTGTTAAGTCTTTGGCGAGTCTGTTGGATCGACACCCCCGGGATAACAAGGCCGCCCAGCAGTGTTAGTGACGTCACACTAAGCGGCCCACAGCCGACGCAGCAGTCCACGGACACCTCCGTACAGACGCGCCTGATGCTAACCATCTTCTGTCCGTCATACAGAAAGGAGCCAACTATAATTCGAACCAAACACCAAATTATATATATTCTTGTAAACAGCATAAAGGTTCATAACGATATACCGATTACATATACGGGCAGGAATAAGTTTAATCGATTGAGGAACTTTGCCACTATTTTATAATTGTCAGAACACTATTTAGCTTTAAAACTCGCATACAGGTGGTGACAAATGCCAACTGACAGCAGGACTTAATATTTTCAAGCTATTACACTGAAAGTAAATTATCTTAAACACGGTCATACATAGCAAAACCCTCACAACTTTCGTTTACAATAAGGTAACAAGAGTTCGCTTTATCTCATAAAACACATGACTATTGTGAATTTACTCATATGTTCATGGTGACAGGTCTTTTCAAGAATTTTTACAAGTGTATCCCCAGTAATAAAGAATGGAAACAAAAGATAGATATCAAATATTCTCCTTTTAACATAGACATCACTGAACACAAGATTCTGTCTTGCACTGTGATACTAAGGGACTGCTCTTTCCTTTAAGAAAAGCCTGACAATTTGAAGTTCACTCTGCTATTGAAGATACACTTCTTGAAACAATATTAAAAATGTTATGAAAGGTAAGGAAATGAAAAACAACCAATTGCATTACATGTAAGAATGTGAGCAAAAGGCTGAGGCTCTCTTTACTTACCATTTTCAATCTCTCTACAGCTTTTCCACGTAGAAATCACCAACTGAAAGTCTCATTATTGCTGTCTGTTACGAACAAAGTGATTTTCTATGTAGAAAACCTGACAATTTGATGTTCATTCTGGTACTGAACATAAACACTTTTCAGAGGAGTTCTAGAACCTATTCCTGCCCGTATATGTAATCGATATTTCGTTATGAACCTTTATGCTGTTTACAAGAATATATATAATTTGGTCTTTGGTTCGAATTACAGTTCGCTCCTTTCTGTATGACGGACAGAAGATGGTTAGGACCAGGCGCGTCTGTACAGAGGTGTCCGTGGACTGCTGCGTCGGCTGTGGGCCGCTTAGTGTGACGTCACTAACACTGCTGGGCGGCCTTGTTATCCCGGGGGTGTCGGTTGGATCTTAGCCAGTAGCGTTCGTTGGCGGTTTTGCAAGCCATATGGATTCCTTCTTCAAAGGAAGTTTGCCATTATACTACAGTACACTGAAGTGCTACATCTAGTCTGGTTCGAGTCTTATTTTTAGTGCGTGAACGCCCTAGGCTTTTGAAATAAAACATGCGCTATTAAGATTGTACATATTTTTTCTTCATGTCTGCATAAGTATTTTTCAACATATTCACACTGGCGACGCGCACGTTTCTGCCAACGAGAGACCAGTTTCTTGGTATCGTCATTGTAGAATGTTTGACTTTATAAACGGAGTCACAACCTCAGCATTTCTCGCAACACTTTAGCACTATCAAATTGAAGCCCTCGAAGGTGTTCTTTAAGTTTTGGACGCAGATGAAAATCGAATGGGGCCACGTCGGTACCGTATGGAGGATGGCAGGGAACCCAAGGTGTCGGATTCTTGATGATGTCGCAGCGCTCGTGTTTGTTCTGTCAATGCCACGCTGAAGAAGAGGGTGCGTCATGTGTGGACTAACTCTTCGACTTCGAAAGTCGATTACAGCACGTCGTCTCTCACGCTTCGATATAGTTAAGTTACACACTGCCATGTTACACGTTAGAATCCGGAGCCCTCTAGCGGCAGTGAGCCGCAAATATGTAGGCACGAAGGATAAATATGTAAAATTTTAAAAACGTTTGTTTTATTTAAAGAAAACTTCTAGAATTTTCATATAAAAATTCGGAAGCATTACTTTTCAGGACGCCCTCTTACTTTCGATGTCAGATGCCGGTCTGATGAAGTCACCTTTGTTTGATGGAGAGTCGTGTTGTTGAACAATCTTCAGTAAGTGTAAGACGTCTGGAAAGATCAATTCATACAATCTGTGCTGAAGTACAGTTTTTGCTGGTTTTGTTTGCTAGTATTGCACCGCGCACTACTTTTGGTTGCCTGCAGTGGAATAGGTCAGAAGAGACTGCAAATTTGTAATTACAAGGGAACTGGTTATTGCAGCATTGATAACTTCGTTCCATTCCATATGTTGTTAAGTTCTTCAATGTTAACTGTTCATGGAGTGTTACGATTACATTTTATACTGACGATATTGGATTAAGTTTCCGAAGAGATTGTTTTGGTTTGTATTGATAAGTTGTGGGTCGTATTATCCCTACGAGGTATTAAACTATGTCAGTTGCCTTTAAGTCAATATACACGACTGAATGAAATCAAGTGTTGCGAGCTTATTAAGCAAAAACGTATTATCCTGCATACTTGCTTTGTATAAATGTGCCATAACAATGAGCTGCCATCTTGTCTTGCTGTGCAACTCAAGTATACGGTTCGCAGTCATTTTTATGAATCGCCACTCAGCGCAGAATGGATGCTGATTATTATCTTGAACAAAATGCAGAAGCTCTATGCTTGCTAGTTAGTTTTCAGGCATTACGTGTCCGCCCCCGGTAGCTGAGTGGTCAGCGTGACAGATTGTCAATCCTAAGGGCCCGGGTTCGATTCCCGGCTGGGTTGGAGATTTTCTCCGCTCAGGGACTGGGTGTTGTGTTGTCCTAATCATCATCATTTCATCCCCATCGACGCGCAGGTCGCCGAAGTGGCGTCAAATCGAAAGACCTACACCAGGCGAACAGTCTACCCGACGGGAGGCCCTAGCCACACGACATTTCATTTCATTTCAGGCATTACGTAAGGCGAGGCTACATAGGGTGCTGTGTTACTGGACGCTGGTGTGAGACATGTGATGGCACTGCTTCACTGAACTGCTACAAATAATTCGTCTACAGGAACTGAGGTTTCGGATAAATGATATTTCAGCTAGTTAAATGCTTAATGCAACCTCAATTTACGTGCACACAACCAAGGAGGCTGCTCCATAGCGCGGCAGGACGCTATTAGCATAAAATTAACTCATATATTCAAAGTAATCTGTTGCTTCTATGAAACTGTTTATTCCTGTAACACATACGATAGTTCGATATGCAGGTTCATTCTTTCCGTTGCGCTGACTTCGTGTTGGTACGTTATGTGTGAATATTTTTCATACATGTTCGAGTTAGATGGCGTTACTTTGGTTTCTTGCGATTACGTATTTCTATTCCGACTATCATTTAAATATCTGGGCTTATTTCACTATCTGTGAGAGTAGTCCACGGTATTCAAACAGAAAGCTTACAAGATGTACCGTCCCCAGTAGAAATATTACAAAAACTTGAAAGTGGTATTTGAAAAAAAAAAAAAATATTGGATTATACGTGAACATTAACCGCTCAGGCGATATGTAATTTTCTCTCGTGTGTATTATCATATACAATTCTGTGCGTCATTTTCGAGTGCAAAGAATAAAACAGATGCACTCTGACAATAATGGACCACATAGATGGAAAAGGAACCATCTTTTGTCATTTTTTATCCGTCATCACTCTCTCTCTTGTCTTCGATGCGAGTAGTCGGACATCTTGGCAACAGCTCTTGAATGTAAGCATTATTGTACTTGTAATCAGATAATATATTAGTTTCATGCTATTATCAACTTTTAATTGTAAGAGGTGAGCCCTAATTCATGTCCGCTTCCTTTGAATATCAGAAATTCCAGTTATTTTCAGCGCAACAATTCCAGCCGTCGTTGCAGCCACAGCCGCCATTACGTGGCAATTTTAATTTATGAAAGTAGCGGAAGCGAATTATTCGCCCGCTTCCATTACAGTACACACTTTTTTCACAGCCGCCAGCGGCTGCAACGGAAGACATAGCAGGAAGATTTTTATTTTCGATTTAAAGGCCGAGATCCAGAGCCACGACTCAGACTACAATGGCAAGAAATTATTCTCTCGCGCGTGTGTGGGCAATTGCAAATAATATTCAGAGATCTCGCGTGTGAGCAGAAACGTTTAGCCGAGGCAAGAACCTAAAAAAGTTTATTTCATTTTTCAACTTATATGTAACGTGTTACAAGATCAGTGTGTCTTAAGGTGCGTTTACACTGCCATTTGTATCGGCACATGTATGAGATACATGTATATGCGACTTTGCGACATGTATCGCGACTTGTATGAGTTGACATGTATCAACCTCATACATGTATGAGCGTGCGTTTACACTGATTGATATGTATCACTGTGCGATAGCTTTCGACGACGATTTGGAAGATTTCACATTTTTATGTGCTGATACACTTGCTCTTTTGGAAGATGATAGGAAGAAAAGGCGGAGGAAGCGTAGATGGTGGCAGAGTGAGTTTCTCGCGAATTAACGCTAAAGGATGGCGCATATTTTAGAAATTGTTAGGATGAGTATGGAGGATTTCCGCGGTTTGTTATCACTTGTGGCTCCTCTTGTGTCCAAAACCAACACAAACTTTCGGGAAGTGATTCCACCAGAGGATCAGTTGGCAGTAACACTCCGTTTTTTGGCCACTGGGGATTCCTCTTGAAACGAAGATTTCATTACAAAACATTTGCATTGTCGCGCGATTGCTAATGGCAACGTCTCACACACGATTGTCGGCATCCGTTGTCAACATTATCACGCGAGGCCGCCGGAATAATAGCAAAAAATTGATATACGTGCCAGATGCATGATAAAATTGTAGAATGTATTACATACCGTGATATATATAAAACTTTTACCTTCACGTCTTGGAATAAAACTTGCACAATGGCCTCGCAAACACGAACCATAATGTTGCATACGGCACATTTTGATGTTCTATGCAGATACATTAACGTCGAAACGATAGTCGGCACCTCCAAAACTCAAACAGCCGCCAAAGAGCCTGGTACTACGCATGCGCTAATCGTCAAAATAAGCGGCAGGCGACAAGACGACAGGAAATGATAGTACTGCGCATGCGCGAGTTCTTCAAATGTCGCTCATACATGTCGCGTATATGGCCAAAAAGCGATATACAAAATGTATACGCGACATGTATGAGCTGGAGGGTCCGCATACAAGTTCCGTGAATTTTTGTGTGAGGTGATGTATCGCGACATGTCAAATTGACATGTCGCTCATACATGTCGCGATACATGTATCCCAGTGTAAACGTACCTTTACAAGTATTAACCTTACAAGTATTAATCTTACAAGTATTAACCTTTGCTATGGATTAGCTTTCATTGAGCAAACCGTCTTACAAAAAGCAATTTAATTCAAATCAAAGAAAAATTCAAAATTAAACTAATAGCCAAATTAGCAATCAGTTTTGAGAAAATCCCATCACGTAATAACGACATTCATATAAAAAGAAAGAGAAAAATATTTTATGTTATCATAAATCACGCAAGAAAGATTAAAAGGGATGTAGCTATGTAGAAATGAACAGACTAGCGTGGAGAGCTGCATCAAATCAGTCATCGAAGTCTAGACCAGAGTAGCAACAACAACAAGAACGTTCAATTTTCTGAGAAGTTTGGTAGGCAATTAGGAAATCCGAAATACTATATTCGTTTGTGCAATGAACGATCGAAATGTGGGTAGAAGCAGGTTGAATACTCGTCAGCACGCTCTTACAATGAGGGCAGGGAGAAAACACAATACTGCAGCAAGTCTGCACGTTGCGAGCAAAATATCTCACACATCTACTTATTTTAAGATTATTATGCCGACGAGACTGTCCGCGCACAGGCTGCGGTAAGCTATTGTTGTACGTAAGGGGAAGAACGCCACGCGCTAAAGGTGACACTTCTCTTGAAGACCCAATGACCTACTTCGCTGGTACAAGGACTTAAACAGGATAAGACGCATGAGTAAGCGTGTAGTGAGGAGGGATCGGAGAAAAAATATCCACGAAGCCAAACAACAAAGGAATGCTTACGTAAACTGGCTGAAAAATGCTTTGCCCACGGCAGTGCCGTGTGAAGCGCCTAGGCAGTTTCCCTGAAAGGGTCACTATTAGTTTGCTTCACACTCCTGTCCAGCTGGTGTAGCATATACATCTATATTTACAGCCCGGAATGTGCGTGGCGGAGGGTACTTCCGGCATCGCTAGCAGTTCCCCCTTTTCCCTGTTCCATTCGCGAATAGCGTGTGGGAAGAATGAGTGAGCCGTAATTTTTGTGATTTTCTCGTGACGACCATATCGCGAGACGTGCGTAGCAGGAAATTGTATGTTTCCCGAATCTGATCAGAAATTCAATAGTAAACCTTCCTTTGGTGCACCATGCCTCTCTTGTGACGTCTGACGGTGGAGTTTTGTTCCTTTTCCGTCACGTCCTCCTGCTTGCTAAACATTTCCTTGACGAAAAGTGCCGTTCTTCGTTGGGTCTTTTCTGTCGCTTGTATTAATCGAATCTGATAACGGTTCAAGAGTGATGAGCAATACTCAAGAATCGGTCGAACTACTGTCAGTACACAAATTCTTTCGTGGATGAATTACATTCCTTCCAAAGAATCTCAGCCAGTCATGTGTCTTTCCTAGTTTCACGTGGTTATTCAACTTCAGGTCGCTCTGGGCAGTTACTCCTAGGCGTTTTCTTGTTATATTTCGTAAACAGAACGTTGTGCCGCACGGCTCATATATAATTTTAAAAAGAAATCTCATAGTCCACTGCCAAGAGCTTATAAAGGCACATTTGCATGCCGTGCGTGAGTTTCCTCGGAAACGCGAAATCTTAATCTGTAAGAAATAAATAAAGCCTATGGCACACAACTGCAGCGCTGTGTCGCTGATAAAACAAAAGCACAATTACGTTACTCGTATGTTCGATTAAGAAAAGAGAGCTCTGGTTGAAGTGGTGCGAGAAGCACGTATTTTAGTTTATTGTCTGGCACACCGCCATATTTCATGTTATAGAAAATTACTGCGAGTTGCAATCTTACTAGGCACTCGAATCTGTAAAGAATTTATATTTATGAAAGTAAATAGAATTATTTAACTGTAGGCTTAATCGTTGAATATATTTGATTTAACTAACTGTGTAAACTTTTTATGTTTAGTAGACAGTCACCTCTGTACGACGTATTGACATGGCTGGCAAATTATTCTAATATTGAGATTTAGATTTGAGTCCGCACCTACCGCAGCAGTCTTTGGAAACGATTTAAATACGAAGTCCGATTATTTGAGTCTTATTTCACGGTCAACTACGAATAACATTACATTTACGAAAAAGCCATTGTCAAGCGTCTGATACCGAATAATTAAACGTCACGCAAGTATTAATTACAACCAATCACTATCATACAATAATACATAATTAATATTTTATTTTATTTTATTTATTTTATATTGGCGACTGCGTGTCGGACTTGTTATTTTGTCATTTGTTACACTGTTCTCTTTGTTTCATGTGAAAAATCAACTTTCTGGACCTGGACGTGAATGTATGAGAAATAACAAAGATCTGAAGATATTTTCCAATTCTAAAATTTTGCGGGAAGACGCAATGAAGCTTCCAGCAAAATAAGGTAAGACGCAGCATCTTTGCATTGGCAGGCTTGACCAGACGCATAATTCAGTGTATTAGCTCTTCAGTAGATTCTGTAGTATTTCTTTTGCGCGTAGCAGTTTTCAGTGATAAATTTCATTCTCAGTACTTTTCCTTAAACAATAACTTCTGCAACAATACCAATACACGAGTGTACAATATGGCCGACTTCTGTACGATACGTTGTAACATGGACAGCAGCCATTAACAATAATCCCATATTCAGTTTACATTTTTAAATTAACAAACAGCCATTGTTGCTACGAGCGATTCATGCTCAACTGCATTTTATTTTAAAACCAGTGTCAAACATTAATTTCTTGAAATATATATCACGTGTGGCATGGTCATAACTAGAAAACAATACGCAAAGATGGAACAGCAAAGACATACTATTCAGACGCAATCCGACTCGGACGAGAGACAAGTGTTAGAAAATGACTTTACGACAGCAACCGGTAGTGACGATTCATCAAATATTGACGCAAGTGTTAACGGAAGTTTTGACAATAGGCCGTCCACCACAAAAATTTCAAAGTCTCAGTCAGAGCCCATATTAATACATGACGTCACGTCTAATGACGCGGCGGGGGCAGAGACCTTGCAAACAGTAAACATTGCCAACATGTTACAAGTGCTACTGAAACAGAACGCGGAAAACATGGCAACCTTAAAGACACAAAATGACGAAATTAAATCTGACCTCATAGCAATCAAGGCATGTAATGACACTTTGTGTAAACGTGTGGAACTTATAGACGCCACACTGACCAAACAGATGACTGAACTCAGTACGAAATTTTCCAAGCTTAATACGAGACAAGAAAAGACTACAAATGACGTAGCACTTTTACAGACACAATTAAAAAACCTTAATGTCACGTGTGAAGCTCTTACTGAACAAATTCAAACATATCCTTCAGTACACGACAACCTTGAAAAACGAATTACTGATGTGCAGAATAAATTTGACGATGTTGAACAACACCTGACTGACATCTTACAATCTGATGCCACAGCTCATTTTCAAAATATTAATAAAGAATTTCATGATTGGGTAGAGAACAAAGACAAACATTTTGATAGATGCATACGTGAAAATTTACCAACAATTGTGCACGACTCCGTAGCGGAATACATCACTAATAACAAACAGCTGATTAGTGATGCAGTACAATCCGTCACTGCACCCATGAGACAATTCACCGATCAACCACAGTCTGAATGTAACGAAAATATCAGTCAAAATGTACAGTTCAGAAACCAATATACATACGAGTGTGACGCACACATACCGCACACAACATACACACAAGAACAAAACACACCACGACAACAACACATACCACAACGTGCAAACACAAACACAAGCTATTATCATGGTAAACTACAGCAACATTATCGTAATTACTCGCCTGCTGAGCATTGCAGTAATTACAGTGGTACAAATCCATATCATAATGCAAAGGAAGAAGAAAGCTTAATAAAACACAGGCAATTTCAGGCTTTTATCCCAGAAAAACGAACCATTCATCCGGTGATTTTTCTTAAATCTTTTAGTAACGCATTTCCACGCACTTGGAGTGACCGGAAAAAGATTTCATATATTGTCGGTTACATCCAAGGCGATGCAGCTGTCTGGGCATACAGTCAAGCTGACGTATGTACCACGTACAGTGAGTTTGAGCGTGCTTTTCTGAACAAATTCTGGTCGCAATCCGTCCAGGAGCGACTCAGAAGACAAATTTTAGAACCTGAAACTTTTAACAGTAAAAATGGTAACTTACGCCGATATTTTGAAAAATACTTGAACATGGGACATTTTTTAGACGAACCAGTCGCAACGCGTGATATACTCCGAGCGTTGAAGGCCAAATTGCCTTTCAACATTAAGGAAAAACTTCTACATGTCCCGGATGACGATTCAGATTATTTTTTAACAGCTTTAGATTCGGTTGACATGTTACTTGAAGATCAGCGCTCCGCGCGGCAAAACAGCAGCCACAATGTTTACACTAGTGGTATGCAAAACATGCAGGCTTGCCAACACAATTCTGGCGCGCCCACAGTTGGATACGCGGTACAGCAAAAACAGCAAACTCACGTGCCGTCTCAATACGGAAATCAAAATCAACACGCGTATTCCAATACAAACAACAATTACAACAGTAATAACACTTCATGCGGCAATCCATACAAAAGGCACCGCGGTAATAACAATAACGGTAACAACGGATACAAATGTAACAACAAAAACACAAACAGAAATAGAAATAATAATAACTACGAGCCAAGACAGCATCAAGGCTGGACTCGTAGCGATCAATACTATCATTCAAATACTGCTTTACCACAGCAGCCACCAGGACAAAATTGGAGCATACCTTACGACCGACAGGTAAGTTATAAAGCGCAGCAGCAACAACAACCGCAAAAGTTTGGAGATCATAATAGGCAATATCCGAATGTGAATATAATAGAAATGACACCTGATGCACAACCCCAATCTGTGTCAGTACCTAGTACAAATGATAATCCAACAAACTAGAAACAGTCACTACTTTGCCCCAGGTCGTGGGTGAAGAATTCTTGGGGGGCGACTTCAATGTTAATCAGTTATTTGACACCACAATTGAACAACAAAATATTGATGTGCCTAATAATTCTAAACAAAAGCTACCTGTTTTATTTATAAGATACAACCACAATGACAATATATCAGATGAACTTTTACAAGACAGTACACAATGTCGTTTAAACACAAATGAAATTGTTTTAGCATCTACTACTGGTGTAGTAGGTGGGATTCCAACTACTATTATCTTAGATACAGGTGCAGCTGTGAGCGTTTTGTCTTTTAATTTCTATAAAAAGATGTGTGAATTGGAACCTGTGCCTGAGTTTCCTGCCCAAAACTGTAAAATAACTACCGCTCTAGGTAATAAGTCATGTAGGGTTACAAGGCAAGTTTTTGTAAACGTTAAAATAGGTAATGGAACCGTACAATGGCCATTCCTGGTTGTACAAAACCTTGTGACAAATTGCATATTAGGAATAGATATTATGAGCGAGAAGGACTGCATTATAGACTTCTCCAAAGGTAAATGTATTTTAAATGATAAAGGCAGTGTAATTATTATTGATTTGGACAGGAGAACTCTAAAGCATGACAAACACTGTGCAGGGTACAAGGTTCAGTTAGTACTTGACAAAGACATTCAAGACATGCAAACACACTCATCTGACACAGAGCTAATGGACTTGAAAACATTGCTTGATCATAAGATAAGTGAAGCTACAGCTCTCAGTGTACATGAACGTATAAAACTACAGGAAGTATTATCCAAATATTTACAAGTTTTTACCAAACGATTAGGTGTTATCAACACGTATGTGTACAAGATTGAAGTTAAGCCTCACAAGATCTTCTACCATAAGACATATAACGTACCGTTATCTCAACGACCTGCTGTGTGGCAAGAATTAAAACAAATGTTAGACTGGAAGGTCATTGAACCATCCACCTCACCTTATTGTAGTCCTCTACTTGTTGTCAAAAAATCAAATGGAAGCATTAGGTTAGTGTTAGACGCACGAGCTATTAATGAAATAATTTTACCGGTTCACACTAAACCTGAAAATTTAGAAGAGCAATTACAGAAATTTCTAGATGCAAAATATTTTTCCACAATAGATCTCGCTAATTCGTTTTGGCAGGTGGGTATCACTCCTGATTCTCGGAAATATACTGCATTTATGTTCGGGGGGCGAACCTATCAGTTTTGTGTTCTACCCTTCGGACTGAATGTCAGCTCTGGGGTATTCATTACAGCCCTGGATACCGTGCTTGGCGACGATTTAGTTGAGACAGTCACACACTATGTAGATGATATACTGATAGCTACACAGTCTTGGAAGGAACACGTTGACACACTTCAAAGAATTTTAGAAAAATTTGCACAAGCTGGAGTCACAGCCAACCTAAGAAAATCAAAGTTTGGTTGCAGTGAGATAAAGTATTTAGGACATATCATTAATTCACAGGGCATACGTCCGGATCCCAGTAAATTAGATGCTATCAGAAACTTTCCTAGCCCTCGAACTAAAAAGCAGTTAAAATCATTCCTTGGGCTATGTTCATTTTTCAGACGTTTTTTGCCACAACCACTTTTGAACAGTAAACATCTGCTAAATCTACTCAGAAAGAATCAAGTTTGGATCTGGTCGGAACAGTGCCAGAATGACTTTAATACAATTAAACATGCTTTAGTGAATGCTAACATATTGAGCCATCCAGATTTCAATTTAGATTTTTGTATGACTTGTGACGCTTCACGTACTGGCTTGGGCTGTTGCTTATTTCAAGTTGTAAAGAATAAAGAGGAGGAACAGATAAGAATTATTGGGTTTGCGAGTCGCACTCTAACTGAATGTGAGCGTACATACTCCACTACTGAGTTAGAAACACTTTCCATAGTATGGGCATTCAAGAAATTCAATTATTATTTATTTGGAAAACATACGGTAATTTACACCGATCACCAGGCTCTGACATTTTTGTTAACTTGTAAACTTGTACATCCTAGACTATCACGATGGGCAGTTACACTTCAGAACTACTGTTTTGAAATTAAGTACATAAGAGGTAAGGACAACACCATTGCAGACACTTTGTCTAGACTTCCACAAGGTATGAATGATACCAACAGTGACTTAGAAAATATAAATGACTACAGGATTCTCTTAATGCAAGACAAGCAGTATCACCAATATTATATTGATATGTGCAGAAACATGGCTGAATTACAAAAATCTGATCCTCACTGGTATAAGATAATAACATTACTGGTAGAAAAACACAACCATCCTTTGACTAAGTATTACAAGTTACACAATGATGTGTTATTTTACCGCCGACATCCAAATGCTACTAACTGGTGTGTATGCATTCCCAAAGAGTCTGAACGTAATCTAATTTGGCACACACACTTAGTTTGGGGTCATTATGGGACGAAAAAGTGTTTGGCAAAGCTCAGTACATACTGTTATTTTAGCAATATGAGAAGAAAAATTTACAGGGAACTGAAAACATGTGTCATATGTCAAAAATCAAAACCTCAGAATTTATCCACAAAAACAGATTTACATTCTATTTTACCTAGTAAACCCCTGGAAATTCTGTGTACTGACATCAGTGGACCGCATCCAGCAAGCTCTGGAGGCGTCAAATATATCTTAGCTTTTTACGATATATTTTCTAAACATGTAAAACTTTATGCTTTAAAATTCGCCTCTGCAAATGCTATAATACGAAGATTCTCAAGTGATTACCTGACGCACGTGGGAAAACCTAAAGCAATTCTGTCAGATAATGCAGCATACTACTCTGGGTACAAATGGAGAAATTTCTTGAAGGACAATAACATTGAAAGTATATTTATTTCAAAGTTTAGTCCACAATGTAACGCGACTGAGAGACTTTTCCGAGAGTTAAATCGTTTCATGAGGACCTATATTTCATCAAAACATACTAATTGGGTGTCCTACCTAAGTCTTTTCGAGGACGTACACAATAACTTAAATATTTACAATACAAATTACACACCTAACGAGATCATGTTCAGTTGCAAACAGAACGATCAATGGATAGAACCATTACCTAAGTTGTCAGACAAGGAAATCACACCTGAACAGAAAATAAAAGAAGTATTGACTACATTGACACATCACGCACAGATACGAAACAAACATCACACAAACATAATAAAAAGAAAACAAAAATTCAAGGTAGGAATGCTTGTACTTCTTCGTACTCATCATAAATCTGTAGCACTCAAACGACGCAACGCTAAGTGGCGACTGCTATATGAAGGACCTTATATAATTGTTAACATACCGCATCCTGGTGCGTATCTGTTACAACATCCTAGAACTAACAAAATTATTGGGCTATACGCACACCGAGATCTTAGAGCATTTCATGCCAAATAATGTCAAAGTCATACCCATGAAAACATTGCTAAGCAACTCGCAAAACTCTGTTTGCTACAACACAGATAATAAGCAGTATAGAAATTTTCATTTCAGCGGTTCCAGTGAAGCAGTTGAAGACAGAAGAACTTTTCTTTCAACGCCGCGGCACCACCGAGAAGATTGAATATTAAAGTAAAATTTATGATTACGTAGCAGTGAATGATATATAAATTTTTCACGGAACATTTGTGACTGTAGGTACCACTGACTTGGTATGACACCTGACGAACCGACAGACGTCATCTGTGAAGCGATCTTTTACTTCGAGAAATAGATTAGACGCACATCTCTCAGCAAGAAAAGCATCTACCAGTAGCCAAGACCACACAGACACTATACACACACGCACAAAACGCGAGGAATCTAACAGCTTTCCGTCTCTTATTATTTTGAATATTTATTGAGTAGTGAAAACGCCTGGTCTTGCCTACTGATGTAATGAATGTTGTGTCTAACCTATCTTAATTTCAGATGACATCACAAAAAACATCGATAAAATCCCAGCAAAACCGTTAAAGAGGATGTAAATATCTGCAATCCATGTAATCAAATGTGACACAATGTAATAATTTATAGCTATGTAATAATGATGAAAACATGTTTATGTGTAACTGTATTATGTTTATGCTAAGAAAATATGTGACGTGTATATGTATGATTACTTATGTTTTTTTTTTAACTGATGTCTAATGTAACTGTTACTGTGTGAAAATTTGAACGATAACGAGTGCCAAAATGTGAAAAACTTTAAAAAAAAAAAAATGCGTAGTGAACCACTGTTCACGGACATTAACGTACATTACTAAGTCTGCAACTACGCAGAAACCTATGTGAAAGAAACTGTTAATGACATTCATGATGCATCGTACCTTTGTAAACGCGATGAACGATTTCTTCGATGAGTAACTACGAACATTTAGGTGAGCTATATTAAAAAAAAAACAAAAAAAAAAAAAACTGAATATGTGAAGTGCATAAATCGTGCATCGTCTAGTGACATTACTACAGTACCCAACTTCAAGATGTTAACTGGATTAAATGGACACAAAGTGCCTGTCCAGAAAACAACACGACGGGTGGAAGAATTCTGGTTGGAACTTCAGGGAATGAAATGTTCTCGAAATGTGACGGACACTCTTACCTGGACTGTCCAAGGATCGACGCCAGCTATGTGCCGTCCGAGGTTCTGCAACCAAGCTTCCACGGAATATCGAAAACGAACTGCATATGGACTAATTACTCGACGGGTCACGTCTGATCTGTAATAAACAATGCTTTTTGTCACAACGAACTGCATCACAACGACTATAATGGAAATAGGAAATGGACATGCTTATGTATCAATCACGTTGTTATACAGCGATGTTACTGTGATCAAAAAACTTTACCACGACGACACTAACCTGTGAAACAGTACTGTGCAGTAGATGAATATAAACTGTAATAACGACACGGTGTGTATAGGTCAACGCACCTGAAACAACAGAACATTTTTCGTTGAAGCATTTCATTGCAATGCTATGTAACTAAGAACATTCAACAATCTAAAGTTTTATTGTATTATAACAAATATTGTAATTTTAAAACTAAGTTACCTGTCATAGAATGTAGTCTTCATATGTAATCTTGGTGGAATATTTTCTTTGTGCAACGACTAAGAAATGCGCGCGCACACGAACAATATGAACTGCAATACTGTGCCGCCTGATCTAAATTTACGAAATAACGGCAGTGCCGTAGTTACACAGACGCTTCTGCGCATGCGCGCACTCTGTTTTGCCAACATAAGAACTATTTCGGCGCACGCGCGTCATTCAAATTTTGTATATAATATACAGTATAATGTAAGTCATGTAAATAGTTGTAGATAACTTAGATTTTCTTGTGCCTTTAGGTGAATTGCTCGCCTGCAGGTGTGTCCTTTCGCCTCGCAATTCAGGGGGCAATATAAAGGCACATTTGCATGCCGTGCGTGAGTTTCCTCGGAAACGCGAAATCTTAATCTGTAAGAAATAAATAAAGCCTATGGCACACAACTGCAGCGCTGTGTCGCTGATAAAACAAAAGCACAATTACGTTACTCGTATGTTCGATTAAGAAAAGAGAGCTCTGGTTGAAGTGGTGCGAGAAGCACGTATTTTAGTTTATTGTCTGGCACACCGCCATATTTCATGTTATAGAAAATTACTGCGAGTTGCAATCTTACTAGGCACTCGAATCTGTAAAGAATTTATATTTATGAAAGTAAGTAGAATTATTTAACTGTAGGCTTAATCGTTGAATATATCTGATTTAACTAACTGTGTAAACTTTTTATGTTTAGTAGACAGTCACCTCTGTACGACGTATTGACATGGCTGGCAAATTATTCTAATATTGAGATTTAGATTTGAGTCCGCACCTACCGCAGCAGTCTTTGGAAACGATTTAAATACGAAGTCCGATTATTTGAGTCTTATTTCACGGTCAACTACGAATAACATTACATTTACGAAAAAGCCATTGTCAAGCGTCTGATACCGAATAATTAAACGTCACGCAAGTATTAATTACAACCAATCACTATCATACAATAATACATAATTAATATTTTATTTTATTTTATTTTATTTATTTTATAAGCTGCTAATAAATACGTCTTCACTACAAACAGTTTCAAACCTCACATCATGATGAGGTATCATAAGATATAAAACCCACGGCAGTAGACAACATAAAACGTCTCATAAGTTACTCTTGTCAAGTAACAAGATGTCTGACACTGCCAATAATAAAACGTATCGAACACTGTTTGTCATGGTTCTATATTAGACAAGATGAGTCATCTCGCAGTAAAATAAAATGTGTGGGTGAAAATACCGAAAAAACTTAAACGCAAATATTAAAAAGATTTAATATAGACGAGAGTTTTTATCTCGAGGCGAAATATTATATTGAGTACAATACTGGCCGCACAGGCGGCATAATTTTTCTCATTTGTATTATTATTAGCCCCTATATAAAATGTTAATTTCAATGTTTGAGTGCAAACATTACTAATTATGCACATTATGATCTATGTAAGTTTAATGTGTAGAAGACCAGCGGTCAGTTGTTCTTCTACTTTTTTTTCTTTTGTCTGATGCGGTAGAGGTCGGACATGTTTGTTAATTGCTGACGAATGTAATCTCATTTGTGTAATGAATTCAATAATATAATAGTTTAAAGTTATTGTTCATCTTTATTTGTAGAAGATGAGCCCTGTGTCATGTCTGTTTCCATTTAAAATCAGTATTCTGAGTAATTTTCAGCTCAACAGTTGCAACCGCTGCTGCAGCAACAGACACCATTACGTGGCATTTTTAATTCACGAATTTAGCAGAAGCGAAGAGATGGCCCGCTCAAAATATAACAAATATTTTTTCCAGAGCCTCCTGACGCAATGGAAGAAAACGTAGTTTTTAAGGTTTTTATTTTTAGTTACTCGCCGAGATCCAGAGCCATGAATCGGACATCAACTATTTGTTAACGGCGGTAAGAACAATTCTCTCGCATGTGTGGGCAGTTACAAATTATGACAAAGAACGCATGCTTGTTAAAAATATTAGCCGAGGCAAATACAAAAATATTATTTCAGTTTTCAATTTACATGCAATGTGTTTCTAGACTGGCTCATATTAAAGTAACTTTAACGTGAACAAAAAGTTTACTCGTCTTAATCTTTATTAATCAGCCAGTTATTAAAAGCACAAACTCAAAAATATAAATAAACTCTCAAAAATAACTCCAGTTCAGTTCAAAATCACATCCAAATTACAATGATTAAAAAGTCTCACACCCACAGATTTTATTTTACCGCGAGATGGCTCATCATGTATAATATAGAAACATGACAGTGTTTGATAGGTTTCATTATTGGCAGTGTCAGACATCTTCTTACTTGACAAGGGTAACTTATGAGGCGTTTTATGCTGTATGATGCCATGGGTTTTATATCGCCATGCAAGCTATTTCAATAGTAAACCTCCCTGTGATGCACCATGCCTCTCTTGTGACGTCTGCCGCTGGAGTTTTGTTCCTTTTCCTTGACGAAAAGTGCCGTTCTTCGTTGGGTCTTTTCTGTCTCTTATATTAATCGAATCTGATAACGATCCCAGGGTGATGAGCAATACTGATGAGCAATACTCAAGAATCGGTCGAACTACTGTCAGTACACCGATTCTTTCGTGGATGAATTACATTCCTTCCAAAGAATCTCAGCCAGTCATGTGTTTTTCCTAGTTTCACGTGGTCATTCCACTTGAGGTCGCTCTGGGCAGTTACTCCTAGGCGTTTTCGTGTTATATTTTGTAAACAGAACGCTGTGCCGCACGGCTCGTATATAATTTTAAAAAGAAATCTCATAGTCCACTGCCAAGAGCTGCTAATACGGGTACGCCTTCACTAGAACCGGTTTCAAACCTCATATCATGATGAGGTATCTTAAGAGATTTAAAACAGCTTGCATGGCGATATAAAACCCATGGCATCAGACAGCTTAAAACGCCTCATAAGTTACACTTGTTAAGTAACAAGATGTCTAACACTGCCAATAATAAAACGTATCAAACACTGCTTGTCATCTACATTATACAGGACGAGCCATCTCGCGGTAAAATAAAATGTGTGGGCGCGAGACTTTTTAGTGATTGTAATTTGGATTTGACTTTGAACTGAATCGAAATTATTTTTGAGATTTTATTTAAACTTTTGAGTTTATGCGCTTAATAACTGGATGATTAATAAAGATTAAGATGAGCAAACTTTTTGTTCACGTTAAAGTTACTTTAATATGAGCCAATCTAGAAACGCATTGCATTTAAATTGAAAACTGAAATAATATTTCTGTATTTGCGTCGGCTTTAACAATCATGAGTTCTTTGTTATAATTTGTAACTGCCCACACACGCGAGTCGTGGCTCTGGATCTCGGCGAGTAACTAAAAGTAAAAATCTTAAAAACTACGTTTTCTTCCGTTGCGTCAGGCAGCTGTGGAAAAAATATTTGTTATGTTTTGAGCGGGCGATCTCTTCGCTTACGCTAAATTCGTGAATTAAAAATGCCACGTAATGGCATCTGTTTTTGCAGCGGCGGCTGCAACTGTTGAGCTGAAAATTACTCAGAATACTGATATTAACTGGAAACGGGCATGACACAGGGCTCACCTTCTAAAAATAAAGGTGAAGAATAACTATAAACACATTATTGAATTAATATCACAAATGAACTTACATTCGTCAGCAATTAACAAACATGTCCGACCTCTACCACATCAGACAAGAGAAAAAAAGTAGAAGAATAAGTGACCGCTGTTCTTCTTTGCATTAAACTTACATACATTATGTTGTGCATAATTAGTAATCACTGCACTCAAATATCGAAATTAACATTTTACATAATAACAATACAAATGAGAAAAATTATGCCGCCTGTGCGGCCAAATTGCACTCAATATAATTTTTAGCATCGAGATAAAAGCTCTCGTCCATATTAAATATTTTTAATATTGGCGTTTAAGTTTTTTCAATATTTTCACTGGGGACGGCACAGCCAGAAGATATTGAACCATAAATGTAAAAAAAAAAAAATCAAATGTTTTTTAATGTACTTAGAGTGTGTATACCAAAAATATACATTTTCTTATAATATATGTTGCAAATGTCCTCCATGTGCTGCAACATGCTCCTCAACACGTTTCTTCATGTTTTCGGGTGGTCGCTACTCTCATGCGTGATTTCATCTTCAGTGTGTGTCTCAGTTGATCGATTGTGTGAGTTCTGTTCTTATAGACGTCGTCATTCAGATGTCCCCAAAGAGAAGTGTCACGGTACCTAGTTAGCCGCGTGAAATGATGGGTTCCTCAAAGAACTCACGCAACAGCATCATAGTGCTATTCGGCGCGTGCGCAGTTCTGGTAACATTTAGCTGTTATTGTTTCGATAGAAAACAGGGCCTACAGTTCATTTGCATGTGTGAAACGCATGTTTGTTCACACTCATACCTAACGCAACTCTGACATCAAAAGACGCGAAACTGATTAGATATCGCGTGCCATGAGTCTCCCTTAAGATCAGTGATTGCCAACGCAAATATTCCCGCCGGAAAGAAACCATACGACTTTTCTGAATTTGGGATTGTGTAACTTCTGCCTTACCTATATTCATAGAACGATGATAAACACTACTTGATACAACTTGTTGTTGGCAGTATAAGACACAACAGTACTTATGGTAGATTTTACACTGTTTGAGACCACGGGTTTTACACTGAAGTGCCAAAGAAACTGGTGTAGGGAAACGTATTCAAATACAGAGATACGTAAACAGGCAGAATACGCCGCTGCGGTCGGTAACGCCTATGTCAGAGAAGAAGTGACTGGCGCAGTTGTTAGATCGGTTACTGCTGCTACAATGACAGGTTACCAAGATGTGAGTTTGAACGTGGTGTTATAGTCGGCCCACGAGCGATGGGACACAGTGTCTCCGAGCGATGAAGAGATTTTTCCTTATGGCCATTTCACGAGTGTACCGTGAATATCAGGAATCGGTAAAACATCAAATATCCGACCGCTGCGGCCGGAAAAAGCTCATGCAAGAACGGGACCAACGACGACTGAAGAGAATCGTTCAACGGGCCAGAAGTGCAACCTCTCCGCAGATTGCTAAAGATTTGCCATCAAGGAGTATCAGCGTGCGAACTATTCAACGAAACATCATCGATATGGGCTTTCGGAGCGGAAGGCCCACTCGTGTACCCTTGATGACTGCACGACACAAAGTTTTCCTCCTCGCCTGGGCCCGTCAACACCGACGTTAGACTCTTGGTGACTGGAAACATGTTGCCTGGTCGGACGAGTCTCGTTTCACATTGCATCGAGCGGATGAACGTGTACGGGTATGGAGACAACCTCATGAATCCACTGACACTGCATGTCAGCAGGGGACTGTTCAATCTGGTGGATGCTCTGTAATGGTGTGGGGCGTGTGCAGTTGAAGTGACATGAGACCCCTGATACGTCTAGAAAAGACTCTGACAGGTGACACACACGTGAGCATCCTGTCTGGTCGCTTGCATAAATTTATGTCCATTGCGCATTCCGACCGACTTGGCAATTCCAGCAGGACAATGCGACACGTCACACGTACGGAATTGCTTCAGAGTGTCTCCAGGAACACTCTCCTGAGTTTAAACTCTTCCGCTGGCCACCTGACCCCCAGACATGAGCATTATTGTGCGTATCGAGGATGCCTTGCAACGTGCTGATCATCAGAGATCTCCACCCTCTCGTACTCTTACGGGTTTATGGACAACCCTGCAGGATTCACGGTGTCAGTTCCCTCCTGCACTACTTCAGACATTAGTCGAGTCCATGCCACGATGTGTTGCGGCACTTCTACGTGCTCGCGGGGGCCCTTCACGATATTAGGCAGGTGTACCAGTTTCTTTGGCTCTTCAGTGTATATCGTCATGTAATCTGTTTTAAATGTCTTAATATAACTGGTGATGGTATGAAGACTGAAAACCGGTTATAATAAAGAAGTGTTCATTATTATCTCTTGCCTGAGATCTATGATGTTTTTTAATATTTTACTGTTGTAACTCTTTGCAGGAACTGATTTTCAAAAGCGTAATCGATTAGTAATGGATCTCTTGGCCTAGTTATATGCAAAATGTCACATTTGTATACTTTCAGGGTGAAATGTATGTTCCTTCACCAATCGCCGACCCTCTGCAGACGTCTGGCATTGAAATCTACCTACAGAGAATTGCAGCGCCGACGAACAGCTCATGGATGTCCTCAACTTAGTCGCTTTTCCAAGCGTGTCTCCCGTCTAGTACAGGCATCGCGTTTTGAGGATTTGTCTAATTTTATTTTGTTATCTAATTTTGTGGTTCAAATGACTGAGCGCTGTGCGACTTAACTTCTGAGGTCATCAGTCGCCTAGAACTTAGAACTAATTAAACCTAATTAACCTAAGGACATCACACACAGCCATGCCGGAGGCAGGATTCGAACCTGCGTCCGTAGCGGTCGCTCGGTTCCAGACTGTAGCGCCTAGAACCGCACGGCCACTCCGGCCGGCTCTAGTTTTGTGACCGGATGCCCTTCCTGTCATGGGGGTAACCTAAGGGAGATGACTATTGTGCGCCAGCTGTCTCTGAATGGTGTGAGCTCTCATTTATCTGTTATTGCATTGTAACTGTTTGTGCTCGTCGTATTCTCTGAGGTGGAAGTTGGCGACTAGCCCAGCATTTACCTAAACGAGCGTGGAAAACCGCCTAAAACCAGACACATGTTTCCGGTATTCCAGACCATGGTCGTTAATCCGTCGATGGGATTCATACGGGCCCGACTCACGTCCGTGTCTTGCAAGACAGCGCACTAGGAAGCTTCTGAAGTTACTTACTAGATAATTTAACAATTACGGGCCTAGCACATGGGGCTCCAGCGAAATTACTTTTACTTTGTCAATTATGTAATGTTACGAACGCTGTATTGAGTTCTTTCTCCTTTAGAGTTCAGAATCCAGTCACAGACCAGGTGCGATAGTCAGATTGCTCGTAGCCAGTGCCTTCCGGAAGTCAAAGAATTCAACATGAACCTGGGTGCCATTGTAGGAGTGAAGGGGGTAACATGTAAATGTAATGGAAAAGGAAAGACATTAGTGTGGTCTCCATAGTTCGTGAGGCTGATTGTCGACTGTCCTTATGGGATTCAATGCGTACGGTGGTGGATGATGGTAGGAAGGGGTGACGTGTAAATCATAATTATGGAACAATAAACTAGGTTTGTTTTTATACTACAAGACAAATTCCACACTATTTCCTGTCTAATGTAACACTGAAGTAAGTAAGTAACTGGGCAGCACAGGGCAATCTGCTGAAGTTAACATATATTCTGTGCGTATAGCAGTATATGTGCTCAAAGTAGTATCTAACTGCGTCTCAAAGCACCAAATGCCTAACCAGCCGGAGTGGCCGAGCGGTTCTAGGCGCTACATTCTCGAACCGCGCTATCGCTACGATCGCAGGTTCCAATCCTGCCTCGGGCATGGCTGTGTGTGATGTCCTTAGGTTAGTTAGATTTAAATAGTTCTAGGGGACTGATGACCTCAGAAGTTAAGTCCCATAGTGCTCAGTGCCATTTTTGAACCAAATGCCTTTGTTGTTTGCTGTGTAATGACTATAAAGAATTTATGATTGGTTTTATTAAATGCTTTGCGTATTTCAATAGTTTTATTTATCTTGTGAAACAGCAGACCATATACATATTATTTTGAATTGCCGGCAACCGCAGCCAAATGTCCACATTTTTAAGACGACAAAAAATGCCGCTCTAGCTGTAGAAAGTTTTTTTTTTAAATTAAAACCACGACCGAATTCATTCCAAATTAGGTGGGCCCTCGGGTGATTTACACGAGAGTTAGAAAATAAGTGTTTTACACCGGCTTAGTAAATATTGTTATATGGAGTAGAAAAGTCCTGTTACTAGGTACTGACATAAATTGTGTCTACAAAATTGTTTTACGCTGTCCTGGAGGCTCTACTAATTGTGTGTGAATTTCTACTGGACCAAACTGCTGAGGTCATCGGTCCCTACAGGAGGCTCTCCCCATCTTTCAAGTTACTGATACATTAAAAAACCACTTGGAAGCGTTCGTCAAATTTATAAAAAGGAGGGCGCCCCTAATACAAAATTAAACGAGTATTTGGTGAGGAGAGAATAAAATAAGCCCAGCAAAGAGTGCGAAAATGCATAGTGTCCCATTTATCTTGACCACCCTAAATAACTGTTTGTCCAGATACCAATTACAAAATGTTTCAAGCAAATGTTCTTTAGCCGCCAGCGGGACATCAATGAGTACGATTCCTTTCGTTGTAGCTTTGTCTTTTACAAAGACATGAACAGCAGTATGACTTTTTTAAATGGCACCCTGTATTTTTTATTCGGTAATTCATTTCCTCTCCTAAAGACCTATTCAAAAATGCATCACAGTGCACCATTCACTGAAACCTAACGTTATTATTTACATAACACAACATTGACTTTCAGCCCGGGATTAGAAACTCGTCCACTTGCTGGAGTTGTCAGAAAACAAATGAAAATCAAGTAAAAACATAAAACAAAATTGACTTTGACTCTCCTGTACCACTGCCCAGCAGTAGAACAATCACAGGTGCTCAAAGTGGTGACCCTGGACACCGATACACTGGCGCACTCGTTGAATGAAAGAATTTTTTACTGCTTCCAGTGTTGTTTGCTGAAGAGATTTACAAGCAAGCACGATACATTCCTGCATGTCCTCAGGAGTTGTTGGAATATCGCGATAGACAACGTCTTTAATGCCTCCCCATAGAAAAAAAGTCCAGAGGATTTAAATCAGGAGACTTAGCAGGCCAAGTAACTGTTGCTCCTTGACCAATCCATCTGGTAGGATACCTTCGGTTCAGAACACGACGTGCGCGCACGGCATTATGTGCTGGACATCCATCATGTTGATACCACATAATCATTCTGGTTCTTAGCGGCACTTCATCCAGAAGAGGAGGAAGAATTCGTCTGAGGAAGTTGGCAAACGCTGTGCCGTTGATGAAATAAGAGCTAATAATTGTTGTACCAGGCACCCCACACCAGATATTAACTCTCCATTGACACTGATGTCCCACCTGTCTAAGCCATCGTGGGCTTTCGCTGGGCCAATAATGCATGTTCCTTGTATTTACCTATCCTTTGCTTCAGAAGGAACCTTCATTGGTAAATAGAACATTGGAGAAGAAGTTCGGGTTGGCGACGATTTGCTGCTGTGCCCACTGACAGAACTGTACACGATTCTGGAAATCATTCCCATGCAATTCTTGTTGTAGGTGTACATGTTAAGGGTGCAACCGGTGACGTGTAAGGATACGATGTTCATTGGTTTTAGGAATGCCAATCTCGTGTCCAAGCTGCCGTGTGCTCACATGCGGATTCATAGCAACGGAAGCGAGAAAAGCAACTTCGGCAGCGTCGTCTGTGCGATGCCACGACGATTGCGTTGTCGTGGGTTGAAACTTCGCGTTTCCTGAAGCATCACAACAAGACGAGAAACCATCCATCGGGAAGGTAGATTCTCGTCAGGATATCGCTCTCTGTCCAGTTTCACTGCCTGCGTAGCATTGGGCCTGCCTTCAACAACAACAACAACAACAACAATAAAAGAAACGTTATGTCGATGCAGTTTGTAGGAAGGACAGCCTTTACTATATGCCCTCTCCACGACAGTATTTAAAAGGACTAAACTACTGCACTAAATGTACCCGTACTTAAGAAAACAGTATTGCAATTACTGTTCTGCTAATTTACGTTCCCCATAGACGAGTAGCATTTCTCTTTGTTGTTGTACCTTCTACTCACACAGCTCTTCAACTGACAATGGTTGACGGAATGACGGGTGTGCATTCTTGTTATGTTTACATTTGTCCTCTGTCAATTTCAGCATTTGGATGTGTTCCATTACCCCGGGTACCTGCACCAAGCGCTGGGAGCGTCAACGTCAATGTAGTTTTATGTAATTAATAACGTTGTGTTTCAGTGAATGGTACACTGTGATAGTTTTTGAATAGGTATTTAGGAGAGGAAATGAATTACCGAATAAAAAGTACGGGGTGTCACTTAAAAAAGTCATACCATCGTACATATCTTTGTAAAAAACAAAGCTACAACGAAGGCAATCATGCTGATTGATGTCCCCCTGACGGCTAAAGAACATTTGCTTGTAACATTTTGTAATTTGCATCAGGGCAAACAGTTATTTAGGGTGGTCAAGATAAATGGGACTCCCTATATAAGCACCCATACAAGCATACCGTATTATCTGCTGCAGGCCTTTCAGGGACGGCCATGAGGAACACTAAACTAGCTAGAGCCTTGCGCAAATAGCCATGAGGAAAACTGCATTCGCTGTGGTACCCGAAAACCCAGCGAGGTGGCGCTTTAGAGAGTGGGGATAGCGCACAGAACGGCGAAACATGAAAGAGGGGCAGGTGCTGTACATAAAAATAAAATACAGTTTAAGTCAGCAAGAAAACATGGACGATGCGGACTATTTAATATTTGTAGTAGATATTATTCCAGGCAGTCTGAAAATCAATGGATAATTTATAAACAGAAAATGATTTCACACGCATCAAAATATGTTGTCGAAAAATGAGAACAATAGGCTGGCTGATTAGGTAGTCAAAATTTCCTAAAATATTACTGTGTCTTCGTTCTATCTGGGTATTTTGGGTGAGCTCAGAAGATTTTTGTAAGCTTGGAAAATCGCTATCTCTTTTAAAATATTGAGGTTTTTACCCTTTGAGACGTGGGACTTAGGGAAAGCAGAAAAAGGTGTGGATGGGGCCTAATCAGTTACCGTTGGTGGCACAGTAAACACATACACTGTATTTAAGGAAATAATTTTTTAAAAACAATCATTTAAAAAAAAATGTCTCTGAGACAAGCTACACTGACGGCTGAATGCGTTATAAAGAGAGAATTCAAAAGAATTTGTCAGCTGAAGGCCACAAGCAATACTTCAGAACAATTAACGGGTGAAGGCCTGAATTACAAATGAGGAAGACAATTACACATTAAAATATCAGATTAATTTTTTAAACAATCTTTTTTAAAAAATTACTGTATCACAAGTTACACTGACGGCTGAAGGCCTTATTAAGAAAGAATTCAAAATTATTTGTAGGCTGAAGGCCACAAGCAATACTTCAGAACAATTAGCGGCTGAATCATTAAAAAAATTGACTGTAACACAAGCTACACTGACAGCTGAAGGCCTTACTAAGAAGAATTCAAATTATTTGTCGGCTGAAGGCCACAAGCAATAGGATAACTTAAACAAAATATTAGTTTTAAACAACTGATACAATCAGAACAAATAAAAAAGGGGAGTGATCCACAGACAGCACTCCAAGGATCGACCTGAGGAAAGTCTCTACAGCTGCATAAGTGGTGAGACAGGCAGCCAAGTGTTATGCTCACCTAACAGGATGGCAACTCGAACTAGGAACAGTTTAAACGTCGACCAATCCTCATACCAAATCCACCTAACGTGTGATAACCAGTACAACGATGAAATAATTCAAGTGAGGGTGAAGTGACAGACAGCACTGCGTCTTCAGAATCCGGTGTTTAAAACATCGAAAGGCAGAAGGAACCACTACAACCAAGATAGACAAAAGAAACCAGTCCACACCACAATCAAGGAGGCTGTCGAACTACACGTCATGCCAGACAGCATCGGCAAGACAAGGAAAAGTACCCTGACGAAAAAATACGCAAACCTCCAGGGCAGGTAAGTGGGGCGTTAGCGGCTACTAGGCAGTGAAATACCGCTGGTTGCACTTCATCAAATAATAACACAAACTTCAAAACTAATAACAGGCAGCAGAAGACAGCTAATAGATTCCACCAATTCAACATGTTCCAATTGCTGTTGTTTGTCTCACGGCGACCCTCGAGCAGCGACGAATGAACAAATGGCGTGTTCACAAAAATAGAGGTTTCACTACTGGATTAATGTTCACTCAACGTGCTGGGTCCGATAGACAACGAGGTTGTGGCGCTCGCAGCTACAGCCCGTCAATCTGGCAATGCCTGCGTGCCACCAGTGGTCCCGAGATGTCCACGCACCGCTGGACCTTTCTGCTGCTCCGTCCCAACCAAACTCGCGACACCCGACCCGGAAAACATTTCACGCCCGTCCAAAGATAGTATGGGTACTAGATATCTATAAATGATGCTGCTGCCACTTGTGGGCAGACAAAGCTAGCAAACGTAGTGGCGCCAGTAAAAAGAAAATGAAAACGAGACGCCACTATCCCTATTACGTGATGCCAACCTACGGATGGCACAGTGCGAGCCACACACGGCTCACTCTTATTCTCCAAATATACACTAGAGGCCATTAAAATTGCTGCACCAAGAAGAAATGCAGATGATAAACGGGTATTCATTGGACAAATATATTATACTAGAACTGACATGTGACTACATTTTCATGCAATTTGGGTGCATAGATCCTGAGAAATCAATACCCAGAACAACCACCTCTGGCCGTAATAACGGCCTTGATACGCCTGGGCATTGAGTCAAACAGAACTTGGATGGCGTGTACAGGTACAGCTGCCCATGGAGTTTCAACACGATACCATAGTTCATCAAGAGTAGTGACTGGCGTATTGTGACGAGCCAGCTGCTCGGTCGCCATTGACCAGACGTTTTCAATTGGTAAGAGATCTAGAGAATATGATGGCCAGGGCAGCAGTCGAACATTTTCTGTATCCAGAAAGGCCCGTACAGGACCTGCAACATGCAGTCGTGCATTATCCTGCTGAAATGTAGTGTTTCACATGGATCGAATGAAGGGTAGAGCCACGGGTCGTAACACTTCTGAAATGTAACGTACACTGTTCAAAGTGCCGTCAATGCGAACAAGAGGTGACCGAGACGTGTCACCAATGGCACCCCATACCATCACGCCGGGTGATACGCCAATATGGCGATGACGAATACGCGCTTCCAATGTGCGCTCACCGCGATGTCGCCAAACACGCATGCGACCATCATGATGTTGTAAACACAACCTGGATTCATCCGAAAAAATGACGTTTTGCCACTCGTGCACCCAGGTTCGTCGTTGAGTACACCATCGCAGGCGCTCCTGTCTATGATGCAACGTCAAGGGTAACCGCAGCCACGGTCTCCGAGCTGATAGTCCATGCTGCTGTAAACGTCTTCGAACTGTTCGTGCAAATGGTTGTGTCTTGCAAACGTCCCCATCTGTTGACTCAGGGATCGAAACGTGGCTGCACGATCCGTTACAGCCATGCGGATAAGTTGCCTGTCATTCGACTGCTAGTGATACGAGGCCGTTGGGATCCAGCACGGCGTTCCGTATTAACCTCCTGAACTCACCGATTCCATATTCTGCTAACAATCATTGGATCTCGACCAACGCGACCAGAAATGTGATACGATAAACCGCAATGGCGATAGGCTACAATTCGACCTTTATCAAAGTCGGAAACGTGATGGTACGCTTTTCTCCTCCTTACACGAGGCATCACAACAACGTTTCACCAGGCAACGCCGGTCAACTGCTGTTTGTGTATGAGAAATCGGTTGGAAACTTTCCTCATGTCAGCACGTTGTAGGTGTCGCCACCGGCGCCAACCTTGTGTGAATGCTCTGAAAAGCTAATCACTTGCATATCACAGCATCTACTTTCTGTCGATTAAATTTCGCGTCTGTAGCACGTCATCTTCGTGGTGTAGCAATTTTAATGGCAAGTAGTATAAGTTCAATACACTTGGCATTACTTCGTTTTGCGAAGTTGTTGGTTGGACATTGAAAGAGGCAGGAACACATTAGTTCTGTTGTCGCACCTAATTTAGCAAATGAGATCCTACTAGAGATGATTATGGGTAGGGAAGAGTGAAATTTAATAGTGAGGGTCAAACGGGAAGAGTAGATGTACAGAAAACGCTATACAGGTCGGCACATTTAAGAGAGTGAGAGAATATCGTAATACATAGGAGCACACTGTAAATACACGCGACAATCTATATCGTTGAGTAATTTAACTCTTGAGTAATTTAACTCTTCGTTACACACCTGTTGTTCGGACGTACGGTGCTCCGTTCAAGTAAACAAGGTACACTTCAAAAATACAAAGGGAAAAAAAGAGAACAAACAGACTTATTTTTGTTTTCACTGTTCTTGATTTTTCTCGGGTGTAGAATAGGGGTAGGGCAGGGGAGGAGCAGAGGGCGATGACCGAGGCGTCGGGGTGTTTTTTTGCGGTGGGAGGGAGGACGAGGGGCAATGGTTACTTGGTGTAGGAGACGCCCTTCATGGCGGTGTCCAGGGCAGAAAGTTTTTGGTCTGCCGGTAATCCTTATTCCACATAGGTTTCTTACTTTATTCCCACAAGTCCGTAAGGTAGTCTGCTTTCTCTTTCTATTTGGTGATGATAGCGTGTGCCGTCATTCTGAGGATCCACATCGACGCAATTCGTTTTGCACACGGGAACGTTTTGGGATCACGCACGATGAGAGCGGTATATTAAAAGGTATTTTGTCTTTTATGCTTATACGGGGTAGCATTTTTTTTAGCACGTGTGCCATATTTAGAAGAATTCTCTGCAATGTGTTCAGGGGTCTTCTTAACGTTGGCACAACTGTCTGACCGTCCGTAATCATCCGCTATCGATGTACAGTAGCACCATTTCACTCGGGTTTGTTTTGGAACCTGGGGAGTTTTTCAAGGTTTTCACGATGGGCTCAATTTTATCAATGTCTTCCGAGATTTTGATAAAAATGACCATTCCGTCAACATACACCATGCACGATGCGCTTGACGCTCCTGTTGTGATGTCTTTGAGGGTGCTTGTCAGTTTTCGTAGCAGTTGGTCCATTGCTGTTGCGAATAAGGCCGTGCACAACGAGCAACATTGTCTCACTTGACTGCCCCAAATTTATTCCTTTTGACGTCCATATGCTCGCTGACCAATTTTAAAGTGGCGTTGATCGGGGTATTTCTTGTTACCTGGGTAAATATGTGTGCAGCCCTGACCATTCCGAGCGTTTTTAACAGATCTCGGTGAGTGATCCTGTCAAAAGCCTTGCAGAAGTTTACAGATATAATCGCGATGGTCAGTTTGCTGGTGGCTGCATGGGCTATGATCTGTCTGCACGTGCCGAAGATGTCCTGTACATGTCTACCATACGATGACGACCTCACTCATTGCCACTGTTCTCCGTCGGCGTTTAGCAATATTATGCGTCTAAAGTCTCCTATTTAGTGAACTACCTGCTATTTTACGATTACAATCACCTTCCTCTCCAAGACGGTAGATGACGTGTCTGTCCGCTTCAATATTTCGTTTAGTATCTTGGTGAACGGACCACCTATTCGTCCTAGATCTGGCGGTCTACCCGTTGCGCTACTTTTGAGGCTGGATCTAACTTCGTCATCTGCAAAGAGCTCTGTCAGTAGGGCTAGCTAAGCGCTTCATTCGAGTTTTGTGCAGAATTCTTGCTGTTTCGGCGTCGTTTCTTTCTTTGCATCAGCTGATGTCAGTGAAATGCTCTACAAAGTCGTTCACGATTTGATGTTTTATCGTAAGCCTTTTTCCATGATTGCTGCGAAGCTCTCTGATGGTTTTCCAGTTTTTCCTTTCTCCCCCTATAGTCAGGTGGTACGGTATGGACAGGTTCATCTTTTACAAGCAAAGCGAACGTTCTATCACCTGAGATACAATAAACTGTGTATATAATAAAATTAAACGTTAAATAGGACTCATGTCATTTTCTTCGAAGTATTTAAAATTAGGAAGAGAGAGAGAGAGAGAGAGAAAGAGAGAGAGAGAGATAGAGAGAGATAGAGAGTGAGAGGGGAGTAAGAGAAAGAAAGAGAGAGAGAGAGAGAGAGAGAGAGAGAGAGAGAGAGAGAGAGAGAGAGAGAGGGAGGGAGGGAGAGAGAGAGAGAGAAAGAGAGAGAGAGAGAGAGAGCGAGAGAGAGCGAGAGAGAGATTTGAGAGTCGCCGTGGACCGTGAGCACACACTTGTCCGCGTGTGACGCTCGAGATAGATTAACAACTGCAAATGATGATGAAGATTTCTCATTCAATCTAGTAGCACAATCACTTCATGGAACTAGACAGTTCGGATATCTTATAAAATTACAAAGGAAACTGACATAAAATGAAAACTGTTATGAGATTAAATACAGAATGCAATAGAGAGTAAAATACTGTTTGGTGTAACATTTTTAAAGAAACAATTCGAGGCGTGCACTGTATTCCACGTCATAATTTTATCATGTAAACAGTTCAATTAACGAAAATCTGGAAAAATCTCTTTCATCTGTAACACATCGGAACAAATCATTTACACCGCTAATATGAACGTCAAATGTTCAATTCTTTGTAATACACATGAATTTCTTATTTTAGGCTAACATATTTTTCCGTCACAGAATATTTCATCTTCGTATATTCATAATTGAAATGGACGATTTGAGACGTCAGCTAGTATTAAGGTGTCGTTTATATTGACGACTAGTTTCGATGTTGTTGCAACATCATCTTCATGCCCATACTTGTTGACAGCAAGTATATGTGTCTAACACTAGTAGTCAGTGGTGAGATAGGCGTGTTCCATGCGGAAGGCAGAGTAAGTTACTACCTGCCTTCCGCATGGAACACGCCTATCTCACCACTGACTACTAGTGTTAGACATATGTAATTGCTGTCAACAAGTATGGGCCTGAAGATGATGTTGTAACGACATCGATACTAGTCGCCAATAAAACCAACACCTTAGTACAGCTGGAGGAATTTCGTCATTTTTTAACATACAGAATATTTCGGTGTACATGCCTATATTTTTTAAAGTTCTGCCTAGTGGGCTCAGAGCCGAGGAGACAAGCTCGAGGCCGGTGGCCCAATCCGAATGCTAAAACTGCGTAACGCTGATGTTGTGGAAGACTGGGTATCAGGCGAGCAGTGCCGCGCAGCCTCCGAGCGAGAAGGGCAAAAGCAAAAACTGGTTCACATGACTCTCAGCACTATGGGACTTAACTTCTGAGATTTTCAGTCCCCTAGAACTTAGAACTACTTAAACCTAACTAACCTAAGGTCATCACACACATACATGCCCGAGGCAGGATTCGAACCTGCGCCGTAGCGGTCGCGCGGATCCAGACTGTAGCGCCTAGAACCACTCGGCCTCCCCGGCCGGCAGGCAAAAGCACAAAAGCTGCAGTGCTACATAACAGGGCAGTACGAAGTAACACTCCGAAACTTCAAGCGTCGGAGCGCCATTGCAGAAGTCAACTGGTGCAGAAAGACCCGAGCTCTGTGAACCTGAATTATTACTGAGCCGCCACAGTGAAGCAAGGAGCGCCGACAAGACCAACAAACGAGGGAAAATTCGATCATGCACCCAGAGCCAGTGAATCATAGGTGCAGGCTCGGCTGTCTAAATGATGAGACATTTGGAGCTCAAAGAAACACCCAGTCACACTGCCATTCTTTCCGTGTCACTGTACCTAGAGAGTATGACAGTCTACTGAGTTTCAGTGCAACCACAAGCTGATCGAAGATGGTCCCACTGCTACCCAATTGCTGTACTCAACACCGAGGTGCAGTCAACCTGATGCAAACCACAGCCGTGTTCTGCCGTTACTGTCTAACTGGGACTTTGCGGATGAGGAGAAGACTGCTGAATAGCCAGCTCTCCTCCACTGAGGGGTACTCGAAGGCGATCTGCAAAGCTGCCATCTCCACACCGTCCTGACATGGTGTGATAGTGCTGTGCCTTGGTCGTCTCGTGAACATCAGCGGCAGTCTTCGGTTGACGCATGGTGCATCACCGCGGCCTACTCTTCTCGTCAACTGAAATCCTGTACCGCACAGTCGGCTATCCTCACCTAACCACACGACTGTCTGTTTGCGAGAGTTCTGAGGTGTCAGAGCCGCACTGTACCGCAGATATGTTCAGTGCGAGCGGCGCCTGCCCATATCGACACGGCCACCTGCACAACACACGGCTGCCGCTCACTCACCTGCCGCTACGATGCGTTTTGGATCAGAAACCTGAGATTAGATTAGTAGTTGTTCCATAGATTAGAAGCGACACTTCGTAATTATGTGGAACGTGTAAGGTTAATAAAAAGTGTCTATACAAGATATTACATTACACAAAATATTACATGACACTTAATATTTCTTTCTTTGGGTGGGGGTGGGGAAATTACCCACTTACTACATCCAAAAATTCATCTAATGAGTAGAAGGAGTTGCCATTCAGAAATTCTTTTAATTTCCTTTTAAATGCTGAAAAGGTGACCATAAATGAAAAAAAACAAAAAAATAAAAACAAGTAAGAGGTTCAAATGGGTCTGAGCACTATGGGACTTAACATCTGAGGTCACCTGCGACCGTAGCGTCGCGCGGTTCCAGATTGAAGCACCTAGAGCCGCTCGGCCACACCAAATACAAAAGTAACAAGTTTCGTTTAATAGGTTGGCTAGAGTAACGTTGGGTCTACTCAATCCCGATCTTAAAAAAGGCCGACTATTCCTTCCGAAGGTTGAATTTCATTTGAATGAAACGTTGTCGTTCAGCAAAATCAGATCGATTTTTTTAAATGGAGGTTATTCCAGAAGATATGAGCTTAATTACGCACACTTGTTTCATTATTTAATCGTTAATTAACTATTAGTTTCTTTTGATTAAGTTCTTACTCGGATGCAAGCAAAAGCATTCTAAAACACAAGCACAAAAAATGAGGTAAGTTTGAGATTCCACAACATTCCGCCTTCCTTCGCATTCCGTCCTTAGGTATGTACTATTATCTTTGCGAATAAGTCTTAAATTCCTGCTAGCCGCGACTTCGGCTTTGAGACATTTTTTAAGCGACAGTGCCAAAATTCAGTTATTTACACCGACAAAATAGAATTCCAAAGTTGACTAAAATTCGAATAAAACACAGATGCACATGTAATCGTACAGTTGTTATTTCTAAAACACTGCTAGTACGCTGTTACAAAATAAAAATATAATTAAAATAAAGGCGCTGCAGTCATGCACTGTGCGGCTGATCCCGGTGGAGGTTCGAGTCCTCCCTCGGGCATGGGTGTGTGTGTTTGTACTTAGGATAATTTAGGTTAAGTAGTGTGTAAGCTTAGGGACTGATGACCTTAGCAGTTAAGTCCCATATGATTTCACACACATTTGAACATTTTATAACAAAGACTCTTTCAAAATTTTAAACATGGCTGAAGTAGGAACTGTTATCTTCACGGTAAATGATAATAGGCAAACAGTTGCAGAATAAAGATTTATTGAAATCCTTGACCACGGTTTCTGTATATCTAAATATAACACTAGTGCCCTCTCTCGTGGGATATGTTCCTTAGCGCAAGCTTCACCTGCTGACACTAGGACACAGGCAAATTTGTGTTCGATTTTCTTTTGTTTTAAATGGTTCTGATATATTTTATTCATTAAGACAGAGGATTTAAACTAACACATCCTTTAAAATTCTGATGAGCACTAGTATGTATCCCGGTGTTTTAATGTGCACGAGTGTCTCGCTCAGACCACAAGTGCTCCCTCTCGGTGAATTTGTCTGCCCTAGTGCTCCCATACTCTCTTCACACTAGTTCACAGGCTAAGTACTGATAGTACGCCGTGTTCGAATCGACCATCTCTTTATAATTACGCTGTACACATGGAGGTGATATTTTAGCTACTGACGACGCCTTTGGCACGATTGTTTTATGCATCTCCACTACAGGATGTGATTTTAGTAAGTGACTAAATGTTTTTGTGCTTGCAATGCTTTGGTATTTTTCATGGTTACTTAAAGCTATAAGTGTTTTTTTTCTTCTACCCCTCCCCACCAGAGCTCCCTTTTTCCTCTCTGCTCCTTCTCCCAGAGCGGATTTTCCTCCTTCCCCCCCTGAGACCCTGCACCCCATCCTTGCCTCTTTCCTTCCCACATCTCTCCCTACCTGGCCCTCTCCAGCGCGCCCCCCGCCCATCTCCCCCCTCTCTTCCCCCCCCTCCTTCCCTTCTTCCAGCCTCCCTCATCTCCCTGCACCTGACAGATCCTCCGTTTTGATCATCGTCAGTGTGCCACGCCAGTGTTGTGTTTAGTGCTGTTTCTCCTGTGCATTGAGAGGTGTGATTTTAATTGTGTGCTGGCCTTGTACTTAGTGTCACTGTCAGTGTTTGTTATGTGCTACGCCATCCGTCGATACTTTTATGCTCCGGTCAAACTGTGCCTTGTGTTCTTTTAACTGTCCCAGTGTGTGGTTTTTTGTGTGCGCTACTTTTTTACGGTTTTTATCTCCATTTTACAGTCGCCTCTTTTTTTGTCTATTGTCTTCCATGATGTTCTATGTTCACCATGTTTTCTCCTTTGTATATTTTTAAATGTCTTCTATTGTTTGTTCTACGTCTTTCGGCTGAAGAGCAGCGCATATGCTGCTGCCAGCCTGCCCCGATGGGAATTGAAATACAATAAAGGAAAAAAATGTTTCTATCTCAGTTATGTTCCTAAGTTTTTTGCTAATGAAGATGTCTTCCTGTTCAGGCGTATTTTTGCTTCTGATGAAGGTATATTTAGATATACCGAAACTGTGGTCAAGAATTTCAATAAACCTTTATTATGCAACTGTTTGGCTGTTATCGTTTACCGTGAGGAAGACTGTTTATAAAATAATTATGTTGTTTTACATCCATAAGCTTTTATTCGATAAATTTAATTTTCTTAAATTATATATTTTGCTGTTACATATTTCGTCTACAAGTATGTGGAAACCATCTCTCACGAAAGAGACAACTTTCTCATTGGAAACTGTTGCCCTCTTGGTACCTGCTGCAGAGGATTACGAGCAATGAGATGCTGTGGATGATAAATAGAGCAGAAATGTCGGCGAGGAGAAAGATGGATAAGGAAATGAAGATTAAGAACAAGAAGCACAAGAAGAAGAAGATTAAGAAGACTTATAAAACTTTCAGTTTTTGTTACTAACATATATTTTCTGTTATAAAGACAATAAAGAGACAATTTTGTAATAAAGTTTACCATTAAAATTACAAATGTTCACCGAAAACATATTTTATTCACTACATTGATTTTTCTAGATTCTTTTTGCCTATTGGATCCACCATATTGAGTTTTTAAATTTTGATATAAAAATCGTTATCAGAAGGGTCATAAGCCCCGTTGTACCCATTTTTGACCATACTGGAGCAGATTTTGCAGTTTTAACCAGGTTTTATGGATTATGGTCCACGGTGTGACGTCATGACTCACTGACGGGTGGCGTCGGCACTTTTCGCAGCTCTCTCTGATGCCCGGCTGCCATCTGACACAATACGACACTTTGTAAAATCAACCTAAGAAATAAATGTTATTGCACATACAGCTGTGTCTCTAACGCCTCCAGGCGTACTCCACACTACTCTCCCGCACTCCATGCTCGGCCGCCTGGACACAGAGCGATCCCATCTCCCTGGGTTATACTGTGGCAATAGTTAACAGTTCTGCTTGTACTGAGACGCTTGACGGGCTTTTCAGCAACTTATCTGTGTGATGATCCTTTTCTACTTTCCTTTTTTGCAAAAATATGTTCATGAACGGACTGATTGTAGATAGTGATTTGAATTCTTTCTTTAGCCCGTTACAGTAGTGTCACCTATTAAGAGTAAGTTAATGGCTGTATTCACAGTGACCTCAACTTGCGATATACACTCACTGACCTCTTTGAAGTTACAATTAGTATCATCGTTCTGTATTTAGCGTCAAGGATCTCAATCTTGAGCATTTTGGTGATTAACTGGCAGTAGAACCCACTGATTCGTCTTTTATACCGAAACCAAAAATAACATAAAAATATATTTTTTTAAAGTTGCATACACTGCTGTAAATAACATGGGGTAACAGTGATCGATAAATAGTTCACCCAATTGTGGAAAAAACGATCAGTAGGAAAAGATGTCGAGACACATGGTAACAGTCCCTGCTGTAATACAGTGTAAGTATTAGTGCTGTTGATGATGATTAATAGGAAAAAAAACTTCTACGCTTAAATATTTTTTTATTTTCTTGTAGATGAGATGTAATCATTGCAGCAGCCACCCGAGGCAGAAATTAACGTTAGCTCTAGTTTGAAGAGCAGCAGCTGTAAACACATCAGTGTTGGCGTGATAGTAGAACAGGAGTTGTATCTCGTGATTGAGTTCTAAAGTCCTCAATTTAATACCCAGAGATGAAAGGGTTAGACTGTGTGATACGCCAATGCAGATTTCTGCTTTGTTCCAGAGAAAAATCTACTCTCTGTTAGTATTTGTGGGAGATCATATGACCACAGCAGGTAACTTCCCTGGAATGTTTAAAATATTAGCAACAAAGCGTGCCCACATCTACAGGAACACACGTCTAAAAGTATAAGGTACATCAGTTACACGATACATGCTCTAGAGTGTCAAATAAGGTGCAGTGGCATATCCACCAATTCTAAGAGACATTGTGCGTTTACATCGGGAATCTGTTGGATTTAGCTCGCCAAATTCATCGCCCATCCGAAGAAACCATCGCTCACCTCTACAATTAATGCTGCGCATCTACAGAAGCTGAAATGTATGAGCCAAATGTAACAGATGTAGGCACAGAACTGTCATCTTATTTAAGAACGTTCATGAACCATGCTTTATAGAGCATATTTATGAATAAGAAAATGTTTAAGAGCTGTATGTGTATGTGTTCTGTATGTGTATGTACTCTGTAAGCTAATGTGAGCACATAGTTGCCGTCACGACCGAAATGACGAAACACCCCGTCACACGAGTTTGTAGTAAACGACCAGTCCTACAATGATACTGGATACCAGGAAAAACGAATGGATCATTATTTCCCAACAACATGTGTGATTTAATTGTTGGACCCTCAGGCTGTGAGAAGACT
The DNA here is from genome assembly GCF_021461385.2 of Schistocerca piceifrons. Classification (NCBI taxonomy): domain Eukaryota; kingdom Metazoa; phylum Arthropoda; class Insecta; order Orthoptera; family Acrididae; genus Schistocerca; species Schistocerca piceifrons. The sequence goes on from NC_060140.1 coordinate 97,146,317, forward strand.
AATCTTGTTATATCACTTTTAACACATTCTGAGGGGATTCGCTTCAAGCATCTACACATATTTCAAAAACATTATTTCAGCCCAAATATCAGCTATTGCACGAGATTTTTCACGGTATGAACGAAGTAACCTCAGTGAAAGCAGCGATATTCCACCATCTGAAAAACGTAAAGTCGAACGGGATCGGATACTCAGATATTTTTATTTTGGTCGTCATATGAAAGAAGATGCCTTCTACTTGAGTGAGATATACTCCAAGATTCCGAAATAATTGGATAATGTCAATATTGCTTGTAGACAGAATAATATCAACCTGAAGCATATTTAGCAAGCGCATATAGGAACCAACGTAACATTAAACGAGTTTGTTATCACATGCGATGATTACTGGAATAACAAGCAGTAAGGGCTTCTGGTTATTGATAAAACAAGGAAATTGAATGATAATCGATACAGACGACAGTTTCAGGAAATTATTCTTAAAAGGTAGTGTACAGATACGTAACTGTGTCAGTATATTGCAGGCTGTGGACAAATTCGCTTTCACGCAACGCGGTTCTTTGCACTGTGCTGAAGTACAACCCAAACATACGTCTATACGTCGACATAAATTCGAGGCTTCAAATGCAAATACCCTGAAACATCATACTACTGAAATGCAAGCGTTGGGAGATTGTGTGAAAATGAGAACTGTAAAGGTTCACAAAACTGAGAAAAAATTACAAGGTTAAAAACATCCTCCTGTAAATATTGCGGAAAGGAAAGCTCAGGAAGAAGGCAATGAAACTCTTCTGAGGTTAATCAAGGCAGCAAATTAAAAGTTGATGTGACTGAAAAAGTTTTAAACATACGAGGAGCAAGGCCTGCATAGGAGTATATAGGGTGTGTACCATCTCTCAGTTGGTTTAGTATGCAGCAACATGTCGGACAAAACGTAAAGTTATCAAGAAGTGAAATGTTATTCATAGGAAATTATGACTGTTAAAATTAGGACAGTTGGAGCAAGAACCGCCTCTGTCTGAAACGTTTAAGCCACTAACGGAAAGTACTAAATAGCTATCATTAATGTCAGATGGAGGCAGGAGAAGAAGAGAGGATGAAGAAGAAGAAGAAGAAGAAGCAGAAGAAAAAGAAGAAGAAAAAGGATATACTACCACTGTCTTCATCAAACCACAGTACTAGCGAATTAGTTGCGACATCAACCGTATATGCCGGAAAAGCACCCTATATACTTAATGAAGTGTTGGAGAAAAGAAGTTTGAGTGAACACCTGTGTTAGTCGAACTAATATTCCTAGAAATTTGGAAGCCCAAATATATTTGCCGAGAGGGATAAGATCGTGTGCTACAATATTAGGTGGGACTAATGCATATAGGTGAGACGACACCCAAATGAACAATTAAAAAGCGAGAGGAAAGAAATACATTATCAGACCAACGTTAACCGATGTACACAGCAAAGGCAAAGGCATTAACATTCAGGATAAAAAACTGATCACACTGCCTCTGGAGTGCATACATTCCGGTGACCAGAACAAAAACCATAGCGTGACTAAGACTACTCACAGCATCAGCATCTGTAGGGAATACAGCTCACGCGAATCAAATAATATCATTCATTTCAGAGCTTTGAGAAAGATGGATTATACAGCAGTTGTGGAGATGGTCATCCGTCGACTCCCCAGGCCTGCGCATAAAACATTCTCACATTGATATGTCATAATACGACATTTGGATGATTTAAGGCAGGTCGTTCCTTTAGATATGCAGCAGCTGTTCAGCTTTGATCAATTTGAACAGGCTTTTCTTGTGAAGTGTTGCTCAGAGCGTCTACAAGCTAGCTTACAAGGTGACGTGTTCAGTCCAGACACATACAGCCCGAAACAGGTCAGCCTCAGAAAATATTTGAAGAAGTACTTAGGAAAAACGTGCTACTTGAACAACCCGATTGCGCACAAAAATGTCATAGGAATACCGAAGGGAAAACTGCCGATCAGAATTCGCGAAAAATTGATTCATTCACCGGAAGAAACAACAGAAGTCTTTTTGTCGTTAGGAGATTCAAGAGGATGCCTAGCACATTGACGCGGCAACACAGCATTCCGCAAAACACAGCAACAAACGTTCAAATGGTTCAAATGGCTCTGAGCACTATGGGACTCAACTGCTGAGGTCATTAGTCCCCTAGAACTTAGAACTAGTTAAACCTAACTAACCTAAGGACACCACAAACATCCATGCCCGAGGCAGGATTCGAACCTGCGACCGTAGCGGTCTTGCGGTTCCAGACTGCAGCGCCTTTAACCGCACGGCCACTTCGGCCGGCCGGAATAACGTTGTTTGCAGCAACAGCACACCATCTTCAGCTGGGCCTAGACATGAATACGCTCTTAATCAGATGCAAAATGGTACAGGGTTTTCGAGGAGAAAAAAAGAGCATTGATGCCATCCTGGATATCAGACGGATAGGAGTATACCAACTCAGGGGTACTGGGCTTCACCGAATAACGCAGCCCAATGACAACCGAATTTACGCAGACTACCACCACGATGAAAATGGTAACCTCAATAGGCCAGTAAATTATTCTGAACCACCTCCTGGTTGGCCACAGCAACATTCTGAACCTGAAGACCGGTGTCCAACCTCCAATCAGTCGACAAACCAGAGGCAGTTTTATCCTGCTCCTGGGTATCGACCGTAGAATGGCGGAACACTTTACAATGAAACAACATGTATGTTATGTTACAACGACAGAAAAAGTATACACGACGAATTATGTGATGATCCCCTGTCATGTACAGAATAGTTTGAGACCAAGTACAAACTGCAGTTCGTACTACTTCGGGTGGAATACCAACCACGGCAGTTACAGACACAGGAGCAAGAATGAATGTTTTGGTGGGTGATTTTTTCAAAGAGATCTGCGAGACTGTTAAAACCCTGACGTTGACATCGCAACATTTTATTGTATGAGAGGCTAATCGCTCCCATACGAAGAAGGTAGACAAGCAGGCACAGGTGGAGCTAAAATTTGAGGATGTAGTCGTTGAATGCATGTTTGTCATTGTGAAATGGTTATCTGGCTTACTTGCCATGGAATTCCTACAATTGCTATAATTGACGGAAGACGGGGTGGGTGGGGAGGGGGGGTACGCAAGAGTCGACCTCTGACCTGGAACTTGCCTATTAGAATCTTAGGCTAAAAATAGTAAGGTGCTGTGAGCCCACGTTGGCATTATGGACTACAGACGTGATGAGCCTGTGTCAACGAATGTAGAAAGTGATTTCCCTGATACCAATAAGCCAATAAGATTTATGCCAAGGCACAAGAATCTGGATACCTTAGCGAACATCAGAAGAGTGAACTGGCAGAGTTGTTACTGTCATATGTTTATGTTTTATCCAGTAAAGCCAAAGTGATAAGAGGTCACTTGTATAATAGAAATGTTGTCCCCGTCATTCCATTCCAACACATGGGCAAAGAGAGAGACAATGGAGCAGGAGATGCATAGGATGCTGACTTGGAAACTGAAACTCCACTGTCCTCATACAGCAGTCCACTGTTAGAAGTATCAAGATACAGATGGAGATGTGAGCCTGGTACTTGGCGTCAAGTCTGTAAATAAAATCGCGTCCCAGTTAGGACCCGACCTGAAGTGTTCTAGGAACAGCTTTAGATTCAAATGGCTCTGAGCACTGTGGGACTTAACGTCTGTGGTCATCAGTCCCCTACAACTTAGAACTACTTAAACCTAACTAACCTAAGGCCATCACACAGATCCATGCCCGAGGCAGGATTCGAACCTGCGACCGTAGCGGTCACGCGGTTCCAAACTGAAGCGCCTAGAACCGCACCGTCAAACCGGCCGGCACCAGCTTTAGAGATTCCATGGAGCAAAATATCTAACTATATACTGATAGGCGCCCTTCTGAGACGATTCTTGAAAGTACAGGACATTCCTATCAATTTAAAGTGTCACTGTCTGGGCTGAACGGCAGTTCCATAGTGTTTATTACTGCCCTTGAGACAGTTCTCAGGCCAGAATTATTAGACAAGACCACTATCTACATGGTTGATTTATGGACTGCTACTTCTACATCACGGGGGCATCATATTGTTGGAGAAAGTGCTAAGGAAATTTTTAGACTCAGGTGTTACTGCCAACTTTGAAAAATCAAAGTTTACCAAGGAACAGATAAAGTTCTTATCTCACGTTATAGCTCCTACTGGGATTATTCCTGATCTGGATGAAATAAAAATCTATATAGAAGTTCCCTCCTACGACAAAGAAACAGTCGAAGGCATTTTATGGTCCGGCATCATTCTTTTGAGAGATTTTTCCCAAATAGCTCCTGAATAATCAAGAACTGTTAGATGTATTAAAGAAGAACGCTCCGTGGATAAGGACACTACGATACCAAGAAGATTTTTAACAAACTCAAATGGGCTTTGCTATATTCAATTATACTCCACCGTCAAGATATGGAAAAAAAAACTTTTGTGTTGCATCACACGCTTCCTGTTCTGGACCTGGTGCATGTTTATTTCAGATAGTACAAATGGATGGCAAAAGCGAAATGAACATCGTTAACTATGCAGCTAGGGTGTTATCTGAATGTGAAAGGACATCTCATTGGTCCAGAGAGAAAGGAGGGGGGAGATGACCTTTATTTTCTCGCCAATTTTATGTCATGCAATTGCCCTTTATGCATGAGCAGGGTATCAGGTTATTTACCGACCTTTAATATAACTTACACAAGAGCCCAGCGGAAATATGAGTAGTACCGCGTTATGTCATGACCTTGAAAATACCACATATAAGTGCAAAGGCAGGGGTTGGGGGAGTATTCGAGGGTGACCTTGAATATAACTCGTCCAATAGCTTCAGCTGTATCCTGACATCGGAATTTCTTATCAATGATCTTGAGATAAGAAACTGCTTCTAAACGGTTCTGTCCCTGTATGACCGCTCTTTAACTACCGTCCATCCAGAGAGGAACCCTCCTGGTGATTGAAGAAAACCACAAAAATTCTAATTCTAGTTGATAGCACACAGATTTGAACTGCAGTCCTCCCAAATCAAGAGACTTGACACAGTCCTCTCACTGTTCGTTACAGAGTGTTTTGCGTTTCATGGTTTGTTTCGTTTTATTTTCGCTACTGCAAGGAGGTGGTCCATGAAGACAAAAGGTCTTTTTTTGCTCGTTAATAGACAAATATTGCTACAAGATCCACACAGTTCACTCGGCAACGTGTAACGCACTCATTTCTGATGTGGTTATCACGTCACGGCTTCTCAAAGTGCACTGTCTGACAAAAGAGGTAAAGCAGCCAGAAGAAATGGTCCGGTGTCAGTGCGTTCACCTTTTGGCCACTGGATAACTGGCTAGGGAGACCAAAGTCCCCGAGGCGGCTTCCAATTGAAAGAACTGCACCAGAACATTGATCCACCCGAAATTATTATTGCCATAATCTGTGTAAACGATGCCTTTGCCAAGCTCGAATTCCCCTCGATATTTCCTGCTCTGTGGTGCTGTGGCGGCTGTGCCGCTAGATACGAGTAGCAATGCCATCGTTTTTACAGCGGCGTCGGATTTTAACTCATCATAGCTCAGTGAACTTCCAGGAAATATTTATAAATTAATATACAAAACCTTCCTCGTGGCTCTCACTGTCTGTTAATGAAAACCAGTTTAAAATCTCAACAGTAGTTCCGGAGATTATGCTGAATATACAGACAGGAGCAAGCCCGGAATTTCTGTTTATACTCGTAGAAGGTGTTAAAAAAGTGTCGAATACTTTTAGAAGTGATAGTACTCGTCGAAACAAGGAAAATAAGTCCAATAAACATGGCTTCAGAAACGTATGCTTTCCGAGATAAATACGTGTACATGGGAAGGACTGCGCGAAACTTGGTTTTGAATATTAGCACAGTCGTTTCAATGGCTATCCATCAGATGTGTCGGCAGGGTATTATGATGTCTTACTCACAGCACTCTACCTACCAATAGGTAATCTACAGTTGAAAGCAAACACCCTGCATGGTTTATGGTCTGGGCAACGATTTCGTGGCATTCCCTGCGTGATCTCATCGTTCTGGAAGGCACAATGGATCAACACAAGTGTGCATCTAGCCTTGGAGACCATGTCCGTCCCTACATGCAGTTCGTTTTCCCTCGGCACAATGGCATCTACCAGCAGGACAAAGCAACGTGTTTTATACAGCTCGCAGTGTCCGTGCGTAGCTCGAAAGGCACCAGGATGAATTTACCGTACTTTCCTGGCCACCAAACTCTCCGGATTTAAACCCAATCGAGAATCTGTAGGACCACCTCGATCGGGCTCTTCGCCCCATGGATCCCCAATCGAGAAACATAGCGCAGTTGGCCACGTCACTGAAGTCTGTAACGCTCCACTTTAGATATCTTCCAGAACTTCACTGTCTTCTTGCACCCCGCAGTGCTCCGTGCTGCTGATCGTGGTTGTTCGGGCTTCTGACAGGTGACTGGACGGTGTAATACACTGAAGCGTCCAAGTAATTGGTACACGCATGCGTTTCAAATACAGAGATATGTAAATAGGCAGAATACGAAGTTGCGGTCGGCAACGCATATGCAAGACAAGTGTCTGGCGCAGTTGTTAGTTCGAATACTGCTGCTCCAATGGCAAGTTATCAAGATTTGAGTGAGTCTGAAGATGGTGTTATAGACGGCGCACGAACGATGGGACACAACATCTCCGAATCAGCAATGAAGTGGGGATTTTCCTGTACGACCGTTTCGCGACTGTACCGTGAATATCAGGAATCCGGTAAAACACCAAATTTCCGACATCTCTGCGGCAGGAAAAACGATCCTGCAAGAAGGGGACCTACGACGACTGAAGAGAATCGTTCAACGTGACAGAAGTGCAACCCTTCCGCAAATTGCTGCAGATTTCGCCATCAATAGTCAGCGCACGAACCATTCAACATAATCGATGTGGGCTTTCGTAACCGAACGCCCACTCGTGTACCCTTAATGACTGCACGACACAAAGCTTTACGCCTCGCCTGGACCCGTCAAAACCGACATTGGACTGTTGATGACTGGAAACATGTTGCCTGGTGGGACGAGTCTCGTTTCAGATTGTATCGAGTGGATGGACGTGTACGTGTATGGAGATAACCTCATGAATCCGTGCATCCTGCATGTCAGCAGGGGACTGTTCAAGATGGTGCTGGCTCTGTAACGGTGTGGGTAATGCGCCGTTGGAGTGATATGGGACCCCTAATATGTCTAGATACGACTGACAGGTGGCACGTACGTACTCATACTGTCTGATCACCTCCATCCATTCACGTCCATTGTCCATTCCGACGTACTGTGGCAATTCCAGCAGGACAATGCGACAGTCCACACGTACAGAATTGCTACAGAGTGGCTCCAGGACCACTCTTCTGAGTTTAAACACCCACGCTGGCTACCAAACTCCCCAGATATGAACATTATTGGGCGTATCTGAGATACCTTCCAACGCGCTGTTCAGAATAGGTCTCCTCCCCCTCGTACTCTTACCAATTTAAGGACAGCCCTGCGGGATTTATGGTGTCAGTTCCCTCCAGCACTACTTCAGACATTAGTTGACTCCATTTCTGCGTGCTCGCGGGGACCCTGCGCGACATTAGGCACGTGTCCTACTTTCTTTGGCTCTTCAGTGTATGTATTATACTTCACTCCTTTGACCACCGAAATTTGAATTAGACTCAAGACCTTCAAAATACTCAACAGATATAAAGGTGATGTCTTCCACTAAAAATAAAGACATACTGTCCGTTACCATCTCGTGTACTCAAAATTTTCGACCTTAAAAATTAAAAAAAGTTAATGTTTTAAAACAACACAAAATTTGTAAACTTACAAATCATAACATGAAAAAAATTTATTTAAATAAGATAGCTCTGATCAGAAAGATATATTAGTTGCTCTTTGACTATTGCTACACAGTGAATAAGTTTACACTTATATCCACGGTCTTTTACATTCTCTTTTTTTATGTCCCACAACATATCGTAGCCGGGACGAATATATAATTACTTACATTTACCCACCCCTTTGATGGGATAGTCTCGCAAAATTGCTCCATCTCTGTGTGGCCTCGGCATCAACGAGGTATCTCTATCAGTAGACGGCAATATACTAGTCAGCTAGCCGTACCTCAAACTGTAGTTAGCTTGAAAGTTGTTCAAAGGATCGCACTAGTTCCTTACCTTCTGCCAAAAGTCGTCCAGTCAACGGCTTTCTCACATATACTGTCAGGTTTCCAACAGAAACATGTTCGTAACACAGTTCTACGGCGCTTTTCAACATGAACGCTTCCTTTGGCTTGACCTAAACCCGGAATCCTTTGTTCGGATTGTTACAATACCTCAAAAGATACAAATGTCTACATAACTTACATATGTACAACGTAGTCGAATATCACTGCAGCCGGCCGGGGTGACCGCGCGGTTCTAGGCGCTACAGTCTGGAACCGCGCGACCACTACGGTCGCAAGTTCGACTCCTGCCTCGGGCATGGATGTGTGTGATGTCCTTAGGTTAGGTAGGTTTAAGTAGTTCTAAGTTTTAGGGGACTGATGACCTCAGAAGTTAAGTCCCATAGTGCTCAGAGCCACTGCCCATCCTTTTCATCCATGGTGGCGACCCTCGATGCGACTGTGTACCTCTGGTACAGAGCCGAATAGAGGGTCTGAATCCAAGGCTCAGACGGTTCTGCGACCGTGTAGGCTACAGATTCCTCGACTTGCGCCAAAGGGTGGTTGGGTTTCGGGTTCCGCTGAAAAGGACAGGTGTCCACTATACGCAGGAGGCGGCTACACGGGTAGCAGGGGCTGTGTGGCGTGGACTGGGCTGTTTTTTAGGTTGGAGGGTCTCGAGAAAACACAAGATGGGCTTCAGTCACAAAGGGTGCAGGCTGAACACAGGAAGAACATAGATACAGGAACCATTGGTATAACAGTTGTAAATTGTCGTAGCTGTGTTGGGAAAGTACCAGAGCTCCAAGCGCTAATAGGAAGCACCGATGCTCAAATCGTTATAGGCACTGAAAGCTGGCTAATGCCGGATATAAGCTCAGCCGAAATTTTAGCATAGAACCTAACGGTGTTCCGAAAAGATAGGCTAAACGCGGTTGGCGGTGGCGTGTTTGCTGCTGTTAGAAGTAGTTTAACTTGTCGCGAAATTGAAGTAGATACTTCCTGTGAATTAGTATGGGCAGAGGTCATTGTTGGCAACCGGAATAAAATAATAATTGGATCCTTTTACCGACCTCCCAGTTCAGATGATACAGTTGCTGAAAGGTTCAAAGAAAACTTGAGTTCGATTTCAAACACGTACGCGACTCCTACGAAATAGTTGGTTGTGATTTTAATTTACCCTCGATATCTTGGCGAAAATACATGTTTAATTCCGGAGGTACGCATAAAATATCATCCGAAATTGTGCTAAATGCATTCTCTGAAAATTATTTCGAGCAGTTAGTTCATGAGTCCACGCGAATAGTAAGCAGTTGTGAAAACACATTGACCTCTTAGCAACAAATAATCCTGTGTTGATAACCAGCATCAAAACCGTTATAGAGATTAGTGAACACAGGGTTCGTAGTGAGATTGAATACTGTAATTCCCAGATCCTCGGAAAATAAGCAAAAATATACCTATTCAAAAAAGCAGATAAAAATTCTCTTCACGCCTTTCCGAGAGACAATCTCCACTCATTCCAAATTAATAATATAAGTGTAGACGAGATGTGGCTTAGATTCAAAGAAATAGCATCGGCAGCAATTGAGAGGCTTATACCAAATAAACTAACAATACGGGTTAGAACACTGTTGCAGGAACAACGAAACAAACATGACAACTTTAAACAGACTCAAAATCCCCAAGATTGGCGATTCTTTACAGAACCCGAAACTTAGCACGGAGTTCAACGCGAGACGCCTATAACAGTTTCCACAACGAAACTTTGTCTCGAAACTTGGCAGAAAATCGAAAGAGATTCTGCTCATATGTGAAGTATATTAGCGGCAAGAAACAATAAATGCCTTCTCTGCACGATAACAATGGAGATACTATCGAAGACAGTGCTGCCAAAGCAGATTTATTAAACACAGCATTCCGAAATGCCTTTATAAAAGAAGACGAAGTAAGTATTCCAGAATTCGAATCAATAACAGCTGCCAACGTGAGTAACGTAGAAGTAAATATCCTCGGAGCAGTGAAGCAACTAAAATCACTTAATAAAAGCAAGTCTTCTGGTCCAGACTGTATACCAATTAGGTTCCTTTCGGAGTATGCTGATGCATTAGCTTCATACTTAACAATCATATACAACCGTTCATTCGACGAAAGATCCGTACCCAAAAACTGGAAAGTCGCACAGGTCACACCAATATTCAAGAGAGGTAGTAGTAGTAATCCACTAAATAACAGGCCCATATCTTTAACGTCGATACGCAGCAGGATTTTAGAACATATATTCTGTTGGAACATTATGAATTACCTCGAAGGAAACGGTTTATTGACACACAGTCAACATCGTTCCTGTGAAACACAACTAGATCTTTACTCACATGAAGTGCTGAGTGCTATTGTCAAGGGATTTCAGATCGATTCCCACAAGCGGCTCGTAGTAAAATTGCGCGCTTATGGAATATCGTCTCAGTTATGTGACTGCATTTGCGATTTCCTGTCAGAGAGGTCACTGTTCGTAGTAATTGACGGAAAGTCATCGAGTAAAACAGAAGTGATTTCAGGCGTTCCCTAAGGTAGTGCTATAGGCCCTTTACTGTTCCTTATCTACGTAAACGATTTGGGAGACAATCTGAGCAGCCGTCTTCGGTTATTTGCAGATGACGCTGTCGTTTATCGACTAATGAAGTCATCAGAAGATCAAAACAAACAGCAAAAAGATCTAGAAAAAATATTTGAATGGTGAGAAAAGTGGCAGTTGACCCTAAATAACGAAAAGTGTGAGGTCATCCACATGAGTGCTAAAAGGAATTCGTTAAACTTCGGTTGCACGATAAATAAGTCTAATCTAAAAGCCGTAAATTCAACTAAATACCTAGGTGTTACAATTAAGAACAACTTAAATTGGAAAGAACAGATAGAAAATGTTGTGGGGAAGGCTAACCAGAGGCTGCGTTTTATTGGCAAGACACTTAGAAAATGTAACATACCTACTGAGGAGACTGCCTACACTACGCTTATCCGTCCTCTTTTAGAATACTGCTGCGCGGTGTGGGATCCTTACCATATAGGACTGACGGAGTACATCGAAAAAGTTCAAAGAAAGGCAGCACGTTTTGTATTATCGCAAAATATGGGGGAGAGTGTCACAGAAATGATACAGGATTTTGGCTAGACATCATTAAAAGAAAGACGTTTCTCGTTGCGACGGAATCTTCTCACGAAATTCCAATCACCAACTTTCTCCTCCGAATGCGAAAATACTTTGTTGACAACGACCTACATAGGGCGGAACGATCACCACGATAAAATAAGGGAAATCAGAGCTCGTACGGAAAGATATAGGTGTTCATTCTTTCCGCGCTCTATACGAAATTGAAATGATAGAGAATTGTGAAGGTGGTTCGATGAAACTTCTGCCAGGCACTTAAATGTGATTTACAGAGTATCCATGTAGATGTAGATGTAGATGTACCTTCCCTGATACACCGTGGACCCGCTGCCGGCACCCTCACAGGGTCCGCACACTGTCTCGTCTCGTCCGCCTCGCCTGCAGGCCCAGTCCACGTTCTTCGCTCACTGAGCGCGCAGCGGGACTCAGCGAAACTGACTGACCTCTTTCCGGCGTTCAAGCCTTAATCCAGCAATTATACGATGATTTGCTCAAGCGCCCGATAGCAATCCAGGTGGGTTCCGTAGGATTGACACCAGACGCAATTGATGGCCGAGATATCAACGTGAGTTCACTATAATGCTCCTCAAACCACTGTAGCATATTTCTGGCTTCGAGACACGGACAATTATACTGCTGAAAGATGACATCGCCGTTGGAGAAGATGTATCAAGCATGAAGAGGTGCAGGTAGCGCGTAGCTGTCAGCGTGTGTCTTCGATCACTACCACAGGTTCCGTGCAAGTGTAGGAGAATGTCTCCCATAACGTAAAGGCCCTTGCAGCCTGCGTTCGTGCCGCACTGCAAGTTTCGAACCGCCGTTCACCTCGTTGACGGCGTATGTGGAGACCGAAGAGTCGGCACGTTTCCAATGATCGACGGTCGAATCTTGAGGTCCCGAGCCCACTGCAATCGTGATTGACGTTGTCGTTGGATGAACACGTGAAAACTTAGGGTTGGTCTGCTGCGGAGCTCTTTGTTCAACAATGTCCGATGAACGGCGTGTTCCGAAACACTTGTGGGTGCACGGCATTGTGCTCTTCCGGCAGAGATGCCACAGATCACCATCTATTCTACTTTACAGAGCAAACAAGGCTCCGAACCCAAAATACTGTGAAGAGTCGTGGGTGTCCAACCATTTAGCGCCTAGTGGTAGTTTCACTGCCCTTCTACCTCTTTCCGTAGGTGATCATGACAGTAGCTTATGAACATTCGACCAGCTCCGTCGTTTTCGAGATACTCGATCACGGGCTCTCCGTAATAAATCTGCCCTTTGTCAAAGTCGTTTATCACAGTGGATTTCCCCATCTGCAGACCATATCTTCACTAGCGTGATGCCCCGTCTTTCTCTGCTCCCCTTACATACTTTTATTACCGCGTCACGTGACCACAACGCCACCAGGCGGCATCCAACGTCGCGGTTGGGCAGTAGTCATAATGCTTTGGCTTATCAGTGTAGCCGCAAATCGGAATACTTCATTCCTAGTGTGGTCATCGGTATGTTGAAACAGATTAGCTCCTTTCTGCCATTCTGTCTTGTCTCCACGTCGATCAATCTTATTGCGTTGAATCCATACAACTGACTGGGAAATATACGCATTTCACTGGCATTACGTCTGCGGAGGAGGATCACATGACCGCCAGGTATCAGTTTTACACCTTCTTCAATACTCCAAAGCCAACAGTATGCTCTTTTAAGAAGGCGACTCATACTTTGTTCGGTGAGCTTGTATACCAGCCGAAGTGGTACAGTGGACCGTTGTAAGTCAGCGCTTACTCATGACGCCGAACTACACTGTCGATGTGATCGCATGTCAAAAGCCTCAATAACTACCTTCTGTAGTGACAACAGCAGTGAGATGTGCGGGAAGAGGATCTGGGAGGTGCTGACAGGGATGTAGAGCCCATGTCAAGCTGCTCTGGGTTTCTCAGTTGAAGTCCATGGCGCGAACAGCCCGATGGAGGTAATCCCACCAGATTCTCGACTGGCTTTAAATCCGGTAGTCTCGTGGCCAGGAGAACACAATAAACTCGTCCTATTGCTCTTCGGACCACGCACGTGCACTCCGAGCTGTGTGACACATTGAATTGTCCTGCTGGTAGATGTCGTCGTGCCGAGGAAAAACAAACTGCATGTAGGGATGGATATGGTCCCCAAGGATAGATGCATACCTGTATTGATTCGTTGTGCCTTCCAGAATGACGAGATCACCCAGATAATGCCTAGAAACATACTCCACAGCACAACGCTCCACCTGGTTGCTGGATGTTTGCTTTCAGACGTTTCACGCCGCACCTGCTAACGGCCAATTGTCCGATGGAGCATAAAACGTGTTTCACTGAAAAGGTCACCTGTCGCCATTCAGTAGTCGTCCAGCTGCGATACTGGTGTGAATAATTCCAGCCGTCGCCGATGAACAGCAGTCAACATGGGTTGATGCCTGCTGTTAAGGCCCATACGTAGTAAAGTTCACTGAACGGTAATGTTTAAGAGAACTGTTGGCGGCCCTTTGGATCATATCAGTGGTCAGTTGTTCAATTGTTGCTCGTATATTCACCCATGAATTCTCAAAACTATCATTGACCGGTTTTCTGCATATAGTCTCACCCTGAGTTTCACAAAGATACATCATAATCATTTCTGCACCTCTAAGGGTACTGCATCAGTGATAAGTGTAACACATGGTGATGGAATAAAACATAGGGTGGAAACTTCAAAATTCTTAGGTGTTTGAGACGTGCGCAGCTCGCAGTCATGCTGTTTATTACTCGTTGTCTTGTTTTTATGGTCCTGTCGCCTCTTTCTTATTCAATTTTGTTGGCGTCACTAAGTTGCTGGTTTGCTTGCCCGTGAGTGGCAGCAGCAGCGCTTATCGATAAGTGCACTGTCGCACTGTCTCTGGAGCGATCTTTAGTATTTCTGCGTCGTCGTCTGTTGGGACTTCAGTCGGGGACGGAGCGCCAGTGAGGAGCACACAGCCAGTACTTGCCGACCGTTGGCCCCACACACATGCACTGCCGACGGAAGGGGACTGGAGCGGGAACGACCGTTGGTTGGTCGTGCTATGTCTGCGCAAGAAGAAGAAACTAACGATCAAAGTCCGAAAACAATTTATTGGACTGTTCAATTAAGCAAAACAAATTCTCCAAGGATAAACCAACACCAAACAGTGATCCGTCTTCGAATCACAACTACATGCAAGAATAATACGGAAAACAACTGAAATAATTTCCTACTTGTCTCCGCCAGAGACTTCTCCGATATACCAAGCCTAACCCAGAGATCAGCGAGAAGATCCAAGCCGGGCTGCCGGGGCGGCAGCTGTTCACATCTGCTGGCGGTCGATGAACTGCCGATGTGCGGCCGAGTGCCGGCCTTTATAGCGCTTCGGCGGATGAGTACCGCGGAACTATTTTCCATCACGTGGTTTGACGTGTGAAAATAGTTCTGGGATCTGCAGAGACCTCTTCCTTATGTTTATGTGGGCCAGTAGTGGCCCCTGGTGGCCGCTGGTTTCTTTGCTGTGTTGTTGTTGTTGTGGCCGTTCATCAATATTGCCTGTCGGTAATGTAGTGCTTCGGTGTGCCTGCGAAGTGGGCAACCCGCAGCTGCAGGCTGTCAGTTTGGTTGCCGATACTCTAGGCACTGTGATGTCTGGTGGAGAAGGCCACAGCAGGTCGTTGGATCGGTCGTATCATCGGACGACGAGTATTTGGTCGCCGACCGCTTCTGGAAATTCTGTGTGTGTGTGTGACTTGTCATCTCTCCTTGTTGTTCCACGGTGATTGGTTTTAGGATTGTTGGAGTTCTTGGTGCAAGGGTTTATGTGGAACTTTGTGTAGCTTCTGTGATTTCCACTGAGCAGATGAATGCTGTCTGCGTACTGGAGTAGCCAGTTGGTTGACTGTGTTTAGATGCCAAATATCTAGACGCAGTGCTGCTGCAATCTTCGTCCTCGCTGATGTTTTTGGTTGTCGTGCCGTTGGTTGGGTGGAAGGGAATTGATTAGGTGTGTTGGTTGCTTCTTCAGTCATTCCTAGGTCGTGCTGCCACCCTATTAGTTAGTGTTACGCTTGGCTGCACGTCTCACCTGAACTGTTGTTAGAGTTTCCTCCCCAGGCCGACGCTTGGAACACTTCTGAGCACCACTGTTCTGTTGTTTGTGATTGTGATTTTCTTTTGTCGCAAGTACTGTGCCAGGTCTTCAGCCGTATATTAATTTTGTCTGTTCTATGTTCAGTATATGGCCTTCAGCCAAACCTTATGTGAAGTATTTTAAGATAATATTTTATTTAAAATGTTTTATTTAAATTTTAAATCTTTAAAATGCTTTATTTAAAATTCTCGTTTGCTCTGTATTTAGGCATTCAGTCGCATTTGTTTTAAACTTTGTGGCTTTCAGCCGTAATGTGTAAATTCCTGTGTGTAAGGTTTCTCTTTAAATATCTTGAATTCTTAAAATGGCCTTCAGCCGTACTGTGTAAATTCTTATCTTAAGGTTTGTCTTTAATTATTTTGAATAATTGTTTAGGCCTTTAGCCGTTAAGATATTTCAAGTTTTCTTAAGATGGTTTTCTGTTGCATTGTGTAAATGATTGTCTTTAAAGGTAGCCTTTTATAATGTTGAAATATTATTGGGCTTTCAGCCGAGGAATTAATTCAAATTTTCCTTAATATGGCTTTTAACCGAAATTGGTAAATGCTTGCCTTTTAAATAATTTCCTCTGCTGATCTGAAATATTATTCGGGCCTTAAGCCGAGAAGATATTTTTAATTTTGCTTAAGTAAGGCCTTCAGCCATTTGTCTAAATTCTTGTGCCTTAAAAGGAAATATTCAAGGATATTTTAATTTTACTTAAGTAAGGCCTTCAGCCGTTTCCCTAAATCTTTCTATTTTAAAAGGAGGTATTTAGACCTCATTATTGAGAGGTTACTTTGGCCCTCAGCCGTGAATTGATCCTTGTTTTAAAGAGAGAACTGTGCATTCGTTATCGAGGAATAAAGTTTTGTGTTCTTGTGTAACAGATAGTAACTGATCTTAGCCCCTTTCCACAAGCTGGTCTGCTCTGTCATGCGATACCGGATTTCAGTATTCATATTTATGAGAATTTAAGTTGGAAAAACACAGTTTGGAACTCCTAAAACAAGTTAGTTCAGCCACATTTGCACTTAGAATCAAAGTAAATTTAGGGGAGAGAGAAATCAGTCAGTTGACATATCTTATTTGTTTGCATTCAGTAATTTCATATGGAAAAATGTTCTGGGGTAACTCATCTTGAAAAAATAAGGTCTTCATTGCCGAAAAACGTGCTGTAAGAATAATATGTGGTGCCCACGCGCGATCATCTTGTACACATCTGCTCAAGGATTTGGACATTCTGACTACTGCTTCACAATATATTTATCCCCGCATGAAGTTTGTTGTAAATGATCCACTAGAGTTGAAAAGTAACAATAAGGTACATAATTACAACACTAGAAGAAATATTGACATTCATCACTCAACATTAAGATTGTCTTTGGCACATAAAGGGGTGCCCAATGCTGCAACAAAAATTTTTGACCGCTTACCCAGTGATATAAAGGTAAAATCTGAAAATAAATGAAAAGTTTCTTCTTGACAACTCCTTCTATTCCGTAGAAGTATTTCTATGTTTGTAATGTGTAAAAGGTGGTGAGTAGGAATTGCTAATTCAATCAGTATACCTAGTTATGATGATGTTTAGAGTACAGGTAGATGTACAGGTTAATTTGCAATATGAATGTAAGATGACTCGTTCCACATCATGACGATTTATAGCGCAGAATGATCCGTCTTCGAATCACAACTACATACAAGAATAATACAGAGAACATATCTCCACACCCGTCGTTCACACCTGTCATCCATGGCCCATGGTGCACCACATTTGCCTCAGTCCCGGTTTTGCATAGCGCCATTTTGCCTTGTGCGATATACTTTTCTAAGGCGGCAAGCGAACAGTTTACAGACTTAGCCGTTTCGGAAACGCTTCGACCCTTCGCCCAAATGCCAAAGATCAGATAAATCACTCCGTTTCTGCATTACAACGACTGCTCTGTTTTCCGCCTATTCCAGAAACGCTTTACACTGAGGTAACAAAAGTCATGGGGCACCTCCTAACATTGTGTCGGACCAACTTCTTCCCGGCGCAGTGTAGCATCTGGATGTGGCATGGGCTCAACAAGTAGTTGGAAGTCCCCTGCAAAAATGCTGAGCCATCCTGCCTCAATAGCAAAGTGTCGCCGGCGAAGGATTTTGCGCACGAACTGACCTATCGATTATGCCGTATAAATGTTCCATAGGATTCATGTCGGGCGATCTGGGTGGCCGAGTCTTTCGCCTGTCCAAAATGATCTTCAAATCAGTTGTGGACAATTGTGGCCCTGTGAAATGGTGTAGTGTCATCATAAAAATTGTGGTGTCACCGCCAGACACCACACTTGCTAGGTGGTAGCCTTTAAATCGGCCGCGGTCCATTAGTATACGTCGGGCCCGCGTGTCGCGACTGTCAGTGATCGCAGACCGAGCGCCACCATCACGGGAGGTCTAGAGAGACGTACTAGCACTCGCCCCATTTGTACAGCCGACTTAGCCAGAGATGGATCACTGACAACTACGCTCTCATTTGCCGAGACGATGGT
This sequence comes from Schistocerca piceifrons, assembly GCF_021461385.2. Taxonomy (NCBI): domain Eukaryota; kingdom Metazoa; phylum Arthropoda; class Insecta; order Orthoptera; family Acrididae; genus Schistocerca; species Schistocerca piceifrons. The sequence continues at coordinate 97,164,382 of NC_060140.1, forward strand.
TAGCATAGCCTTCAGCTACGTCAATTGCTACGACCTAGCAAGGCGCCATAGCATTGGATATTATTTTATATTGTGGTTATAACATGTATCGTCAAGAGATATGTTCTACAATTGTGGATTAAAGTTAAGTGTTATATCAACTACGTACTTTATTTGCTACTATTAATTCCCTTAACTGTTCCAGACCTCGCGCCAGCCTGCGTGAGCTTAAGCGCGTGCCTTTCGGCTTCCTCTCATTGTGACTTGGCTGTCTTGCCAAGTCACAACAAAAATTCTATCGTTTTTTGGGAACATGAAATACACGAATGGCTGCAAATGGTCTCCAAGTAGCCGAACATGACAAATTTCAGGCATATATCGGTTCTGTTGGACCAGAAGACCCTGGCTATTCCATGTAAACACAGCCCACACCATTCTGGAGCCACCACCATCTTCCACAGCCCTCTTGATAACTTGGGTCCATGGCTTCGTGGGTTCTACGCCACACTCTAACCCTACTGTCAGCTCTTACCATCTGAAATCGGGAGTCATCTGACCAGGCCACGGTTTTCCAGTAGTCTAGGATCCAACCGATGTGGTCACGAACTCAGGAGAGGCGCTGCAGAAGATGCCGTGCTTTTAAAGAAGGCCACACGTCGGCCGTCTGCTGCTATCGCTCATTAACGATAATTTTCACCGCACTGTCCTAACGCATACGTTCGTCTTACGTCCCACGTTGCTTAATGAACTGCCTTTTTATACCTCGTACGAGGATTGCCCAGGAAGTAACGCATCGCATTTTCTTTTCAACAATTCTATATTTAATATAATGAGAATTATAAACAAGGAAGAATGTTTTATTTACGCACTCTATTTTTCCACGTAATATCCATCCTTTCTATGGTCTTCCCCCAGCGCGAAACAAGGGCGTGTATGCCCTGTCGGTTCCAATCCTTGTCCTGGTGGCGAAGCCAGTGCATCAGTGGATGAATCACCTCCTCAACGACCTCAAAATGTCTTCCACAAATGGCGTCCTTTAAAAGGCCAAACAAGTGGAATTCCGAGGGAGGCTAGGTAAGGTGTGTCAGGTGTGACAGCCGAGGATGGTGTCCCCGACCGCTGCGAATCGTGGAGCTCCGCCGAATCGCCTTCTGATGACCTCACCTTCCGTGCCCAGGGACTAACTGTTCTTCTGTCGACAGCAGATGCTCCATAGATTTTGCACAAGCGTTTGTGAATATTCTCCACAGTTTCTTTCTGTGCAATGAGACATTCAATAACAGCACGTTACTTGTAACGTACATCACCTGCAGACGGCCATTTTGCAACTGTCCTGCAGCTACGCTATCTGTCGGAAGTGACGGAAACTTGGCGCGCTCACTCAGGAGACTTAAAATAATACATACGTAACGTTTCGCATTCGTAGCATTGTTTTCGACAGAGAAAAAAATTGCAGTGCATTTCCTTCTGGGCAAATCTTGTATATGCGATACTACCGCCACCTGTATATGTGCATATCCCTATCACATGACTTTTCTCACCTCAGTGTATATGCCCTTCACTACTAGTGCTGCCAGCTGCCGTCTGTGAGTGGTTATTGCACGTTGACGTCGAACATAGGCGGTGCACACATTATTGTGACTGGATCGTACATAGACGTGTTCGTATCGGTAACTGACTGACACTCCCGACACTTAGGTTGCTTCATACCTGGCGCCCCCACACGGCTCGCTAAATGCAGATGTTGCTGCAGTGCACGTAAATCATGGCCTGTTATTACATCAGGCTAGCCGGTATTGTACTTGATGTTCACACTTGCCACCCTCACTATAGCAAATAATCTCTTCAATTATTCCACTGCTGAAGTTATCAGCGTGTTGATGTTTTATGTCACACTGTCTCTACAGTTCGGGGTCATAAATTTTCGGCCGTGGAAAAAACCTCTGCCCTTGAGCTCTGTATGTCAACAGGTGACACCTACACGGTCGCTGAAGCCATAAGACTGCTGGTATTTTTCCGCTACAAACCGGTTTGGGCAATGAATCCTCGACAGAACACTTACGTTATGCAAGCAGCTGCTAGAAGCAAGTTTTGTCCTGTGTGATACAAAAATAAGAGTATAACCAAGTGGGCAAAGAAAACGTCAGCGTCTGTCGATCATGAAACACGAGAAATATGAACCGGATGGGGCAGCACTTATTTTGATGGAATTTGCAGTTTAGACTCGCCTGTTGGGACTGAAACCAATCTTCCTGAGAAAACTAGACAATCACAGACAGTAGGTATATTGTCCAATGAGAGCTCCAACTTAAGGCAGTGATGGAGCTCCTTATGCAGATCTGGAGAAAAGAAAGGGCAGTACGATTTATAGGGAAGGGTGGAGGGTGGGGGGGGGGGGGGAGTGAAAGTTCAACTACGATTTTCCAGAACCGATCGGGGTTCTCTAGTTTCGAGCCGAGGCTTAAATCAGAAATGCAGAAGATTCTGTGAGGGTGTTGGATACGAATTTTTGCACTCCGCTGTCGGGTGGAGAATCGGAGAACTATACTTAATAGTTGAGGCGCGCGCTACTTACAGGGAGAGGCTTCTGTTGTAGCTGAGCGTGGCGTGCACACGTGAGTCTTTAGGGTAGAGATATCCCTTCACGGCCCCGGAAAGCTGCGTTCTGGTGTCAGAGAGGGAAGAATATCGGTCCCGTTAACTACAGAGAGTAGCATTCGCATGCAAGGGATGGAACGCTCGTGGTAACTGGCGGAGAATTGTTGAAGAGGCCAAGGTTCACAATGAAATGTAAAGCCACAAAGAAGAAGAAGGAACATCCGCCTTGACAACATCGAGGAAATAAAATGTTAATATAGTTTAAAAAAAAAGTTCAAATGTGTGTGAAATCTTATGGGACTCAACTGCTAAGGTCATCAGACCCTAAGCTTACACACTACTTAACCTAAATTATCCTAAGGACAAACACACCCACCCTTAATGAGATTTTCACTCTGCAGCGGAGTGGGCGCTGATATGAAACTTCCTGACAGATTAAATCTGTGTGCCGGACCGAGACTCGAACTCGGGACCTTTGCCTTTCGACGGCAAGTGCTCTACCAACTAAGCTACCCAAGCACGACTCAAGCCCCGTCCTCACAGCTTTACTTCCGAAAGGAGAGCTTCTGTATAGTTTGGTAGGTACGAAACGAGGTACTGGCAGAAGTAAAGCTGTGAGGACGGGGCGTTAGTCGTGTTTGGGTAGCTTAGCACAGTGGACTCGCATTCGGGAGGACGACGGTTCAATCCCGCGTCCGGCCATCCTGATTTAGGTTTTGCGTGATTTCCCTAAATCGCTCCAGGCAAATGCTGGGATGGTTCCTTTGAAAGGGCACGGCGACTTCCTTCCCTAATCCGATGAGACCGATGACCTAGCTGTTTGGTCTCTTCCCCCAACCAATCCAATCCAATTCCTTGGGTAGCTCAGTTGGTAGCGCACTTGCCCGCGAAAGGGAAAGGTCCCGAGTTCGAGTCTCGGTCCAGTACACAGTTTTATGCCAGGAAGTTTCACACACACCCATGTCCGAGGGAGAACTCAAACCTGCGCCGTGGCCAGCCGCGCAGACCATGACTGCAGCGCCCCAGACCACTCGGCTAATCCCGCACGGCTATAGTTTTACACTGTACAGAAACGTTAATCTGGCCACGGGTCTAAACCTGAATAAACATTTTCTGCATTGTGAACCACTGTGAGACGTGCAGGAACGGAATCAGTGGGTTTCTGGAAAGAACCAATACGGATGTGGAACCATGCCGACTCCAGCGCTGTGATCAGCTGCGCTAGGTTTTTTGGTTGAGGATCCATGGCGCACACAGCACGCTGGAGATGATCTCACATATACTCGATTGGGTTTAAGTCCTGGGAGTTTGGTGGCCGGTCATCCTGATGGTTGTCGAACCACGCACGTACAGTGCGAGCTGTGTGACATGTTGCATTGTCCTGCCAGCAGATGACATCCTGCTGAGGGTAAACAAACTCCATGTAGGGGTGAACACGGTCCCAAGGAGACATGCATACTTATGCTGATCCATTTTACCTTCCAGAATGGCGAGATCGCAGACGGAATGTCACCAAAAACATTCCCCAGACTACAACGCTCCCTCCTCTAGCCTGGAGTCTTCCGACATTGTTACAGGGTGTCTGCTTTAGACGTTTCACGCTGATGGAGCCTAAAACGTAGTTCACTTGAAAAGTCCACCTGCCGCCACACAGTGGACGGCCTGTTGCGGTATCGGAGTGAAAATGCCAGCCCTCGTCGCCGATAAACAGAAGTCAGCAAGGCACCTGCTACAGAAGCGCTCATACAGCATCGTTCGCTGAACGATCGTTGAGCAGACACTGAGGCTGCGACTTAGTTTTTTTTCCTTTGTTGTATTTCAGTGCCCCATCTGGGGTGGTCTGGCAGCAGCATATGCGACGCTCTTCAGCCGAAAGACATTAATCATACAATAGAAGACATTTAAAATATCATAAAGGAGAGAATATGGCGTACATCGATATAAAAAAGGGGGAACATCGTGGGAGAGAGCAGACAAAAATAGGGGCGACTGTAAAATGGAGATAAGAAGTTAGTGCACACAAAACAAAACCACACACCAAGACAGAAGAAATTGGGCCATAAACGCGTTTTCACACCGTTGGAGTATCGTGATTTGTAAAAACCCTGTAGAATACTACGGTATAGGCTATATTTCCTCAAAGTATTCTGTCATCAGCTAGAAAAATATCTTTTCTTATCTGTTACATCATGCTTCAGTGGATTAGAACATTAAAGTCTTTTTTGGATCGTGACAAAATGATAAGGGCGTGCTCTACCTCTGTCACAGGATGCCTTCTCACTTTCGAACTCGCCCTTGAAGTAACCAGATGCTTCCTCACATATGAAGTCTCTTAAGATAACGGTACAGAGAAGTTGTAAATATCAAGTTTATACAGTGTGACACTTTCTAAACTCGATAACATAGCAAAAAAACACCTGATTAACGCTCCAAATCTCACCATAGTGGCTCTCATGATCAAATTAATCAATTAATTAATTAATCAATTTGATATGCAATGACATGCGACATGGCGGATGGATGAAAGGGTGAGGGGCCTGGTACCCCCACCCATGCATGCATCCACGAGGTGACATGCCATTGATATCAAAATGATAGGCTAATTTATTCATTTGATCATGAGAGCCCCTTTCCATGGTGAGCATTTTGTTTTCCTGCAATCAGATTACATTCTCTACGTAACTGTTATTAAATTGCTTCCATGACATCCCTGAAGACATTCCACAGACTTGGTAAACACTCCCTCTGATACCAAAATGGATGGTAACCATCGTCAAATACACTCCTGGAAATGGAAAAAAGAACACATTGACACCGGTGTGTGAGACCCACCATACTTGCTCCGGACACTGCGAGAGGGCTGTACAAGCAATGATCACACGCACGGCACAGCGGACACACCAGGAACCGCGGTGTTGGCCGTCGAATGGCGCTAGCTGCGCAGCATTTGTGCACCGCCGCCGTCAGTGTCAGCCAGTTTGCCGTGGCATACGGAGCTCCATCGCAGTCTTTAACACCGGTAGCATGCCGCGACAGCGTGGACGTGAACCGTATGTGCAGTTGACGGACTTTGAGCGAGGACGTATAGTGGGCATGCGGGAGACCGGGTGGACGTACCGCCGAATTGCTCAACACGTGGGGCTTGAGGTCTCCACAGTACATCGATGTTGTCGCCAGTGGTCGGCGTAAGGTGCACGTGCCCGTCGACCTGGGACCGGACCGCAGCGACGCACGGATGCACGCCAAGACCGTAGGATCCTACGCAGTGCCGTAGGGGACCGCACCGCCACTTCCCAGCAAATTAGGGACACTGTTGCTCCTGGGGTATCGGCGAGGACCATTCGCAACCGTCTCCATGAAGCTGGGCTACTGTCCCGCACACCGTTAGGCCGTCTTCCGCTCACGCCCCAACATCGTGCAGCCCGCCTCCAGTGGTGTCGCGACAGGCGTGAATGGAGGGACGAATGGAGACGTGTCGTCTTCAGCGATGAGAGTCGCTTCTGCCTTGGTGCCAATGATGGTCGTATGCGTGTTTGGCGCCGTGCAGGTGAGCGCCACAATCAGCACTGCATACGACCGAGGCACACAGGGCCATACCCGGCATCATGGTGTGGGGAGCGATCTCCTACACTGGCCGCACACCACTGGTGATCGTCGAGGTGACACTGAATAGTGCACGGTACATCCAAACCGTCATCGAACCCATCGTTCTACCATTCCTAGACCGGCAAGGGAACTTGCTGTTCCAACAGGACAATGCACGTCCGCATGTATCCCGTGCCACCCAACGTGCTCTAGAAGGTGTAAGTCAACTACCCTGGCCAGCAAGATCTCCGGATCTGTTCCCCATTGAGCATGTTTGGGACTGGATGAAGCGTCGTCTCACGCGGTCTGCACGTCCAGCACGAACGCTGGTCCAACTGAGGCGCCAGGTGGAAATGGCATGGCAAGCCGTTCCACAGGACTACATCCAGCATCTCTACGATCGACTCCATGGGAGAATAGCAGCCTGCATTGCTGCGAAAGGTGGATATACACTGTACTAGTGCCGACATTGTGCATGCTCTGTTGCCTGTGTCTATGTGCCTGTGGTTCTGTCAGTGTGATCATGTGATGTATCTGACCCCATGAATGTGTCAATAAAGTTTCCCCTTCCTGGGACAATGAATTCACGGTGTTCTTATTTCAATTTCCAGGAGTGTAGCTGAAGACACCTGACCTATTTGCGTTCTGTCTCTCGGTTACCTAGTCATGCTGGTGGAAGTAAGTCACACAGAATTCTGGTATACTGGTCCCGAACTAATCCTGCTGAGACCCGTCTGTGTATGAGGGCGCCTGTGGACTGGATGTTAACAGCTGTCACCAGGGCGCGAACCTACGGCCGCCCTTCAGCGCTGTGCCGCTCGCCATGCCAGACAGCTGTTAATGATTCCAGACTTCCAAAAGTTGTCCTATTCTTCCCAGAAGGACTGGGCGCTTAAATGTCGCTGGGGTAAGTACCGCGGTTTGGAACAATATGCTTCCCCTCATCTCTCCTGCAAACCACAACATGCTGAGACAGTGAGCAATAACAAAATACCTGTATACTAACCGCCACATCCTAAACGTGTACGAGTCTGCAGACCTAGGTTTCCCTCAGAATAGAGCCCTATAGAAGTACTTCCGCCAAATTAGTAGACAGATAATTCGAGAACTCGAATGGGAATCCCTGGAAGGAAAACGATGTTCTTTTGGAGGAACACTATTGGGATCTGTCATTTGAAGCTCTATTGCCGCCAACGTACATTTGACGTAAGTACTACGAAGCTAAGATATGGGAAATTAGCGCTTGTAGGGATACGTATAGGTAGTTCTTTTTTCCTCGCTGTATTTGCGAGTGGAATAGTAAAGGGAATGACTAGCAGTGCTACCGTGTACTCTCCGCCAGCCATTGTATGATGGCTTACGAAGAAAGCACCCAGATTGTTATAACCAGGAATAACACAATAACCTCTTTAGTCTGGTTTATTAAATCACAAATCACTTTTTAACAATTATGTTAGCCAAGCGTCTACCCAGGCTCACACTCACAAGGGAACCTCCCCATCGCACCCCCCTCAGATTTAGTTCTAAGTTGGCACAGTGGATAGACCTTGAAAAACTGAACACAGATCAGTCGAGAAAACAGGAAGAAGTTGTGTGGAACTATGAAAAAAATAAGCAAAATATACGAACTGAGTAGTCCATGTGCATCATAAGTAACATCCAGGACAAGCTGAGCACAGGAGCGCCGTGGTCATGTGGTCAACGTGAGCAGCTGCGGAACGACAGATCCTTGGTTCAATTCTTCCCTCCAGTTGAAATTTTAATTTTTTGTTTTCAGTTTGTGTCACAAAGTCTTATGTTTTCATCCCTTTTTTGGGAGTGATTATCACATCCAGAAGAAAATCTAAATCGGGAAAGGTAGAAGAATCTTTTTACCAATTCGCCAAGTGTACAAGTTAGGTGGGTCGACAATATATTCCTGTCATGTGACGCACATGCCGTCACCAGTGTCGTATAGAATATATCAGACGTGTTTTCCTGTGGAGGAATCGGTTGACCTATGACCTTGCGATCAAATGTTTACGGTTCCCATTGAAGAGGCACGTCCTTTCGTCGACTAATCGCACGGTTTTGCGGTGCGGTCGCAAAACACAGACACTAAACTTATTACAGTGAACAGAGACGTCAATGAACGAATGGACAGTTCATAACTTTACGAAAATAAAGAAAGTAAACTTATAACTCGAGGGAAGACTTGAACCAAGGACCTCTCGTTCCGCAGCTGCTCACGCTAACCACGAGACCACGGCGCACATACCCTCAGATTGTCCTTGATGTTGCCTATCCTGCGCATGGACTTCTCAGTTTGTATATTTTGCTTATTTTTTCATAGTTCCACACAACTTCTTCCTGTTTTCTCGATTGATCTGTGTTCAGTTTATCAAGGCCTATCCACTGCACCAACTTATAACCAAATCTGAGGGGGGTGCGATGGGGAGGTTCCCTTGTCAGAAGTAATGCAGAATTAAAGTTTGGTTATACCAATGTCCGAATGTGCATGGTGGGGTGCACGTCCCGTAATTATTCCTAAGTCCAGTGAAGTTCAGTCTCTCCAAGTGAAGTCGCAAGATTTTACGCAGAGCAGCCAGGTAACCTCGAGTGGTGCGGCGAGTCATCCACAAGCAGCTGGAACACGGCGTACTGCACTTCCCGATGAGAACTGTCGTTTGCGACGGCGGCCGGGTTTATATAAGGCTTGCTAGTTAATGGAGCCGTCGGCTGGGGTCGCTGTTTTCCAGGGAAAACCAATCGCAATGTTTCCTGGCGTAGCCAATTGCTGTGTGCTGACAAACGCGCGCGCGCGAAGGCGGCCAGCGATGGTAGCCGCGAGCCGCCCGGAGAAGTGCCGCCAGCGATGTATTTCTCGGCCGCGTACTGGAGCGCGTTGTTCGGTGTTTGTTGGAAGTGGTGTATACCACACAGATGTAAAGCTAGCCTACCTATTAAGATGTCAGTCCATCCATTTATAGGCACACAAAGTTCACGGAAGAATGTTGTGTCTTGGCTGGTTGGTTGGTTGATTCGAGGTAGGGGACCAAACAACAATGTCATCGGCCACATCGGATTACGGGACGATGGGGAAGTCGGCCATGCCCTTTCAAAGAAACAATTCTGGCATTTCTCTGAAGTGATTTAGAGAAATCACGGAAAATCTAAATCATGATGGCCTGCCGCGGGTTTGGATCCTCGACCTACCGACCGCGAGTCCAGTGTACTAACCACTGCGCCACATCACTTGGTATGCTGTCTCTTATTTATCGAGAAAGCAAAAGACCGAACTTCTGCTGCAGTTTGTCTCTCTGTAGAAACCTTTGTACTAGTCCCTAGTTTATTCAATGCATTCACTTCGTAAGACGTATGTGAGAGGTTGTAATATGTTTTCCCTCAATACCTAGAACAAACGGTATAGAGCTCACCTCCAAACTCACCCTGTCGTCACAGGCTTAACCACCACATTCTCACGAATCTTCCAGTCTTCGATATATACTAGGTCTACAACTCTGCTTCAACCGTTTTTTTCTCGAAGTTCGGGGCTTTATTGTGAAAAACTTGCAAATAAATTATGATTCATAGTATTGCCCATCGCCGGCCACTACATTCTCCCATCTTTCGGATAGCATACGAATCCCGTGGCGGAAGAGCTGGGCTTCGTTTTTGGGGATCCATGAATCGATTCAATTTTGCGCTTGTTCATATGATCGGAAGTAATGGTCAGCAAGACTGTATGCCACTGACCGAAAAAGGTGGTAGTCGGAGAGAGCAACGTATGGAGAATACGGGGGGAGGGATAGGACTTCTCATTTCAACGTTTCCATGTATATTTTGACCGGTTTTGTGACATGGGGTCGAGCACTGACCTGCTGCAAAATTACCTTTACGTGTCTGTCGCTGTATTGCGGCCGTTTGTGTTTCAGTGCTGAGCTCGAATGCATCAATTGCTTCTGATAATGATGTCCTGACTGTCTCCGTCTGTTTCAGTAGCTACGAAAACGTTCTGTTTTCCACCGCCATGCCGGTCTTCGACATCACAATCACCGTTCTTAAGGCACTGAAATCATTCTCTGCACGTTCTTCCACGAATAGTTCCCTCGCGATTGGTCTTACCCAGCATTTTAAGAGCCACAGCCGCAGATTTCTTCATGTTAAAGCAGAAAATTAAAGCTTACAGTAAATGGGGAGAAATGGGTACGTAAGTTGACGTACTTAATCGAGAATAACCTTATGATGCAATCACAAATCTACTAATATTTTTATGGCATTATGTTTACAGATGCCTAAGCTTATTGTATACACCTATGACCAACCTCCTGAACCCACTTGCCGCTACTGCCGTCTATTGCAAAACGGCGGTGGCAAAGTTGTAGACCTAATAGCATTTCAGTCCATCTGATTTCGATGAGTGAGATATGTCCCCCCCCCCCCCCCCCCCCCTCCAAATCAAGATACAGACCTCCACTAATTCTCTCGAAATCTCATCACGTTCCGGCAGCACTGTTCCTTTAGGCAGAAGGATAACAGGTAGAGAGCTGTCACAACGAGAAAAACAGCACACTATCGTGTAGGAGGAAATTCATAACCATGCAGAGAACACATGGACTGCACATGGAAATTCAGAAGCATAACATCTACAATTCATCGATATCCGATGAATGACAATTGAAACGTCCCCTTTTTTACTATTTATGCATAACTGTGCTTAAACTGACACACAATATTTTGTTAGCGCAACGCAATCTGACTTTCAAAATTCCCTGCAAAAGAATGGCCCTGACTAACATTAAACTATACCTTTCACAAATCACTTACCTCACAAAAATCTTCGCTGCTCAAGCTACTGCAATACAGCGAGCGCCACTACTGCCAGCTAAATAAAAGATTCAAACTATGGAAGGCACTAACTACTGATAGGGATAGTTAGCAAATGAAAGATATTAATAGAGAACAAACAATGTATTTACCTTGATATCATCATATATAAATATAGCAGTTCATGACAAATTACAAAACTCCGCCATCTCTCTCCCCACATCCACCACTGCTGGCGGCTCACCTCCAACTGCGCAACGCTACGCGCTGTTCACAGCCAGCTGCCTAACACTACAATGGCGAGTATTACAACAATGCAAAGCAGCCACAGACTGCACACAGCACAGCCAGTGATTTTCATATTGAGCGCTACGTAACATTGCCAATAAGAAATCATAAACAGCCTACTTACATAGAGAAAACATAAACAGCCTACTTACATAGCCCCCATGCTCCCCACAAAAAATTTTACAAAATTTTTTTGGGCAGTGGCCAATAATGATTGGATAAAATTTTTCATAATTACAATAACAAAGAAATCAAATGCACACACTTATTTATACAATGCTGGTCAAAAGCTAAAATTTTTTTCACAGTCCATAAAGACAGTCCACATTGTTCATCACAGTAAAATAGTGTTTTTCTCAAAGTCTGAGCAGTAGAAGAAAATGCACACAGAAGTAGTGGATTTCCATGCAGTCTTGAAGAAGTAGTGTTGTCCTTCCAACGGAAAGACAGTGCTGACTCTCGACATGCAGACAAGTATTGGTCCACAACAGAGCAAACCCACAGCAGAGTCAGTCGAAGTTTTGATGAATATTGGTAGGTCATCACAGAGCAGACCCACTGTAGTCCTGGTAGAGATTACGATATTGGTGGGCCACCAGAGGCGCAGACCCACTGCAGTCCTTGTAGAAATAATGGTACTGATGCATCATCAAAGATGTAGACCCACTGTAGTCCTTGTAGAGATAATGGTATTGGTGGGCCACCAGAGGTGTAGACCCACTGTAGTCCTTGTAGAGATGACCAGCAGCCATCTGTTGCGATTGTGCAGGTGCACATTCACCATCGAAGAGTCTTGCGGAGAATATAGCAAGTCCATAAACCACCCCTTGTCCACTCACAAAAAATTTGTTTGACATGTCCTTAGAACCAGCAATGCTGTTATCCAGTCCCTTGCTGAATCATTAACACACGTGCAAACACTATCAGTCCCTACTTCTCACATATTGTCCATATACTATGACCAACAGAAACGTGTGCAGTGAAATGTAACTTACAAGTTAATAATATCATGAACTGGTGACAATTACAATTTTATAACAGAAGAATACAATAACAAAGGTACAGAATACATCATTAAAGAACATAACAATACAGATAACATTTGTAGTAAAACAGGCTTTACAAAAGAATAGAAATAGACATATACATCAGTGTTACAGGAATTATGACATGAGTACATACATAGAAGATCAGAATAACTTGCGAAACATCAACTTCACACATGAGCATTTAAACAGAATGAATAATGTATAACATCTTTACAAAGTAAATAACATATTATTAATGCCAATTATATTTGAGGATAACAGTATTCCTCATCATAGTCAATGTAGCTTAATATTAAAAGAGGAAAAAATTCTATGAAACTACACAGAGACAGGAAGAAAACAACTGCACAAGGGTACACAAACACATAGTGGGATAACACCAATAGGAAAGGACAGGGTTCGTTTTCAGTGTGGGGGGTATACGCCTACTTTGTGTACCATGTGTTTGGCAAGCACAAGGAACCCTAGCTAATATGGTATTTGCTTATACAACTTTACACATCGGTACCATATTTCTCTAACACACAATTTACACAGCTATCTGATCATTTAACTGAGAGAGACAAACATTTATTTTTACTACATCGGTGACACATGTTTACGTAATTACACCGTTGGATAACTTCACACTTACGAAATTGTATTTTGTCTGTACTGTGTGAACTCTTCATATTTTTTTGGAACCATTGTGATACTATGAGAGCTTTGAATGATGTATTTGGTAAAGGGATTATGATTTTTAAAGTACGTTTGAGGCAGACGACACTTTTGACATGAGCAGAGAATTTTTTTAATTATTGGAGGAAGCTACGACGATTTTGAGATTTGACCGAGGTGTTATGATGTTATTTTTACGACGACGATGTGTATTATGCTGCTGAGGTATGTTTACGATTAATAGGCTGAGGCTATATGAGTTATTTGATTATGCTTCATATTTATAATGACGAAATATTGACGAGTGTCGATGGATACGTATATGTGTAATAAGGTAAGGAGTAATGAATAGTGGGTAGGGACTCTTGACTTGTGAAAAAGGATGTTGGAAACCAAGAATCGTACTTTAAGAGTTATGACATGTGTGAATCATGTGTGAATGTATCACAATGCCACTGAACATTTTTTGGACACTGTTATATTCATAGGATTTTGTTTCTACAGATTTGCAACGCTAATTCTTGACCTGTGAAGTATTTTTATGTGAGACTGTCACTTTAGCGAAAATTGCTGTCGTAAATATTTCCGTACGAAAGTTAAGTGACCACCTGCACGTAATGCGTCGCGGGCACCCAGCTGTGTCAGACGCCTGGAGAAAAAGTCATTAGCGCGTGCCTTTCAGAGCACAGGAAAAAAAAAAAAAGAAAGGGAAGGCCATTATCCTGGCAGGGTCGCCATATGAAACGTCCCCTTTTTTACTATTTATGCATAACTGTGCTTAAACTGACACACAATATTTTGTTAGCGCAACGCAATCTGACTTTCAAAATTCCCTGCAAAAGAATGGCCCTGACTAACATTAAACTATACCTTTCACAAATCACTTACCTCACAAAAATCTTCGCTGCTCAAGCTACTGCAATACAGCGAGCGCCACTACTGCCAGCTAAATAAAAGATTCAAACTATGGAAGGCACTAACTACTGATAGGGATAGTTAGCAAATGAAAGATATTAATAGAGAACAAACAATGTATTTACCTTGATATCATCATATATAAATATAGCAGTTCATGACAAATTACAAAACTCCGCCATCTCTCTCCCCACATCCACCACTGCTGGCGGCTCACCTCCAACTGCGCAACGCTACGCGCTGTTCACAGCCAGCTGCCTAACACTACAATGGCGAGTATTACAACAATGCAAAGCAGCCACAGACTGCACACAGCACAGCCAGTGATTTTCATATTGAGCGCTACGTAACATTGCCAATAAGAAATCATAAACAGCCTACTTACATAGAGAAAACATAAACAGCCTACTTACACAATAAATATCCCTCCTGTACTATGCCCAATCTGCTTTATCGTATTCCTATGATTACCATGATAGAAATACTACAATGTAATCCTGTCCGAGTCTTCATTGACATCACAGTGTCTTTCTTGTCTTTCTCCTCGTCATTTTTGTAACACACAACTGAATAAAACTAGGAACCACAAAAAGTTTGCTGACGTCACCTGGTTGGTAACTCATTCACTGTGTCTCTCTCTTCCAGTATATCGGAAAACAAATACCGTCTGCATGTTTGTGTGAACCATATGTGGGATCCTATTAAGTATACGTCTATTGGTCCACTGGAGCAGGCGACCAGTGATCAAAGTCACTTCCACGGACCTGTCAAAAGTTTTGTTGTGTGTACTGGAGCAAGGCCATATCCACGATCAAAGGTAGAAAATCATGTGACCAGAGTACTGGCTTTTCTGATTTATAGTGTTACACTATATAGTAGAAATCCTGTCCGCGATTTGGAATCACAACTCTCATTCACAGCTTCTCTCATTCAACTACCCACTCGCTTGGATCCTATGGAGATGTCTTTAAATGATCACAGCCACTGATAAATCATATTTATGTCACTCTCATACCTCAAAACGAGTCAACTTTCTCGAATCTGCTAAGGGCTCCATACAGTGAAACACCAGCATGGTTTTTAGACAGTCTCTCTGCATCTCGTAACTGTTGCTTGGTCTCTGCCCCAGACTCCCTGCAGCTTTGTCTACATGATCGTTCCAATTTAAGTCAGAACTGAGCAGAAGTCGAAGAGTGCTATGACCACCATGTTCTGCATCTCATGCACAAACAGGGTGAGATGATTTAATGCGACAGGACCATTTTTGGAGCACTCAGTGGAAATGGGAACATGCTGTCACAACTCCTCCATCCATGTACAATGTGTAATGCTTGCACCAATCGAATCTTGCTCCTGCAACATGAGGTAGTAGCAAAGACGGCATCAGCAGTCACAGTGGTGTTTCTTATCTGGAAAATCAGGAAGACTCCACATCAAATGGGAACTGGAAGAAGAATTAATATTTTGCTACTACGTTGCGGTGCTACTACATTGGAGTTCAAAACCATTGCTGTGCTAAAACATTAGGGTGTTACTACAGTTTGAAGGAGTTCTGTGTCTCTCAGGAATCATTCATGTCTGTCACCCAAACTATCCTCCTCATTTTGTACTATCCAACAGAGAAAAACTGCTAACTTCACTCAGTAGAGAACTCAATAATATAATGCCACATATCTCTCTTCCAATATATAGAAATAAATACTGTCTACATGCTGACATCAAGCATTTGTTTCTGTCCTATTAAAGATGCAGGTATATCTCCACTGGTACTGGTGGTCAGTGATCAAAGTCGCTTGCACAGACCAGTTTAAAGTTTCGTCACCTGTACTGTAGTAGAACCATATCCCACGGACTATCAATCACAAGAGAGGGCCCCTGAGTTGTTCTTTCACAAGCAGTATGATGCGCTGTTTTCTCCAGTAACATATCCAAGCAGTGTATGACTGCAACTTTGTACACCACCATACATTTAATTTTTTCACCACGACTTCGAGGTGTGTATCAGGTGCTAAAACTACATTAACACGTTGCAATCCAATGGCTCTCACAGAAAGCTGTACATCTCATGATATAAACTATGCTGCTCCACAACATGCATCATGATTGAAATGAAAGACAGGATTGGTATTTCCTTTTGACACAAAATGTGGAAGTCATCATGACATGTGGAAACTGGAAGAATTTGTGTTATTGTGGAGCATTTCCAAACAGCTGTCCAAAGGTGATAACCTCAACATTTAATATCGTCTTCCACAGTGACAGGGGAGCAGATGTGTCAGAGTTCCATTTCGATTGATTCCTTATATTGTAGACATGTATCAATGTTTCAGTGTTGGCCAACCCCAGAAGGTGTTGCTCCCACCAAGGCTCTCTCCAGCTCAAACAAGTGGTCTCAGTCAATTATTACGTCTTAATTAACAGTTACCAGTGGATGTATGATGGGAAAGTGTGGTGTCACCGCCAGACACCACACTTGCTAGGTGGTAGCCTTTAAATCGGCCGCGGTCCGTTAGTATACGTCGGACCTACGTGTCGCCACTATCAGTGATTGAAGACCGAGCGCCGCCACACGACAGGTCTAGAGAGACTTCCTAGCACTCGCCCCAGTGGTACAACCGACTTTGCTAGCGATGGTTCACTGACAAATTACGCTCTCATTTGCCGAGACGATAGTTAGCATAGCTTTCAGCTACGTCCTTTGCTACGACCTAGCAAGGCGCCATTGCCAGTTACTATTGAGATTATGAATAATGTACCATCAAGAGCGATGATCACCATTTATGGATTAAAGTTAAGTATTCCAGCAGCAACGTACGTTTTTTGCTAAAGTCTAATTTCCTTGTCCTGTTCCAGACCTCACGCCAGCCTGCGTGAGCTAAAACGCGTGCCTTTCGGCTTCCTCTAGTAGTACCAGGTTGGCTCTCTTGCCAACCCTCAACATTTATAGTCAGTCATGGGGTATTGATGAATTGTAGGTGTTATGCTTCAGAATTTCTTTGTGCAGTTCATGTGTACTGTGCATGATTATGAATTTCCTCCTGCATGATAATGTGCTCTCTACCTGCAAACCTTCGCATACATCTAGCGAAGTGACTGCCATGAAAAATTAGACTAATACGAAGGTTTCTACAGACAGACAAACAGCAGCAGAAATTCTGTCCTTTGCTTTCTCGATAAATAAGAGACATCTTACCAAGTGAGGGCTCGGGAGGATGACGCTTGAAACCTGCATCCGGCCATCGTGATTTAGGTTTTCCGTGATTTCCCTAAATCGCTTCAGGCAAATGCCACGGTGGTATCTTTGAAAGGGTATGTCCCAATCTGATGGAGCCGATGACATTGCTTCCCTAAATACATCAAACAACCAGCCAAGACACAACATTCTTGCGTGAGTTTTGTGTGCCTGTAAAGGGATGGACTAACATATTAATAGGTAGGTTAAATTTACATCTGTATGCTCACTTCCAAGCCATCATACAATGGGTGTCGGAGTGATTTCTGCAACACTACTAGTCATTCCCTTTCCTGTTGTACTCGCAAATACAGGGAGGGAAGAAGGACGACCTATATGTATCCCTGTGTACGCTAACTCTCCATATCTTACCATTGTGGTCCTTACGCAAAATGTACGTTGGCGGCAGTAAAACCCTTCTGCGGTTAGGTTCAATTTCCAGTTCTCAATAGTGTTCCTCCTAAAGAACATCATCTTCCCTCATGGGTTTCCCATCTGAGTTCTCGAATTATCTGTCTATTAATTTGGTGAGAGGCAGTAGGAACACTTCTATAGGGCTGTATTCTGAGGGAATCCTGGGTCTGCAGACTTGTATAGCTTTGGGATGTGGCAGTTAGTATACAGGTATTTGTTATTGTTCACTGTGTCAGCCTTTTCATGATATTTCGAAAACATCTGGCACGTTTCAGTTTGCAGGAAGGGAAGGGGAAACATAATGTTCCACATCCTGGTTTTTTCTCCCATCGCCATTAAAACGTCCACTCCTTCTGGGAAGAATGGGACAAGTTTAGAGAGTCTGGAATCTTTAACAGTTGGCGTCTTTTCATTGTGATGAGACGTTTTAATGGAGCCTACACTGGTCGAGATTATCATCGTAATAAAATCAGCTATATTATCGAATTTATAAAGTGTCACATGGTATAATCCTGATATTTACAACTTCTCTGAACTGTTACCTTAAGATACCTCATATATGGGGAAGCATTTTGTTACTTTAAGAGAGTTCAAGAATGAGGAGGTATCCTGTGACAGAGTTAGAACGTGCTCTTAGCATTCCGTCATGAGCCAAATAATAGTTTAATGTTCTAGTCCAGTGATGCAGGACGTAACAGATAAGAAAAGATATTTTTATAGCTGATGATAAAATACTTAGAGGAAATATAGCCTACGTTATAGCGTTGTACAGGATTTTCACAAATGTAACGATACTTCACTGATGTGAAAATTGCGTGTTTTTTCCTTTATTGAGTTTCGATTCCCCCCCAGAGGGGGTTAGGGTGGTTGTAGCTTAGTACGCCGCTCTTCAGCCTACAGAATATTTAAAAACATAATAAGAATACAATAAAGAATAAAAACAGTCGATAAAAACAGTGACTTTTTAAAACTGTAAAATGGCAGAAAGTTGTAGAAATTAAAATATAAAAACAAAGTGTTGGTGATGCTAATTAAGACACACAGTAAGCAGACAGTTACAATAGCGGACAGACAATTAAACAACATGGCGACAGTCTGGTTTCTGTTCGCAAGAAATGAAAAATCACCTGTAGCGACAGTATGGTTTCGGTTCACAACACTTAAAAAAGGGACACACAACACTTAACACTGACTTAAAAACTGCACTATAGATAAGACACAAAGATGACACACCACAGCCTAAGGCCGATGGGGGGGGGGGGGGGGATGACCGGACAGATGAGGGGAAGAAAAGGGAGGTTCAAATGGCTCTGAGCATTATGGGACTTAACTTCTGAGGTCATCAGTCCCCTAGAACTACTTAAACCTAACTAACCTAAAGACATCGAGGTGTATTGACAATTGAACATTTCAGATTTTTTAAACTAAAGAGTTTATGTGAGGGATGATGCTGCTGTTACCCAAGCTGGTCCACATTGGAACATGGCTGGCCTCAGAGAGTGGTCTGGGTGGTCAATAGTAGAAGATTAGCCAGGCCTCCAGCGTGCCATGGTTTCCTGGCCAGCTGACACAGCACACCCAGTAGATGGCGCTGGACTAGAGTGGAGGTGACTGGAGGTGACTGGTCAGTTTCTTTTTCCATCTTAAGGCACTGTGTCCAGGTAACATAACGAGCACTAAATTCATAAAAAATACCATATGATGTATTTCCCATGTTTGTGTTGGCTAGAATACGACTTGCAACTTGCAAATAGGTGTAAGTGTGTTTTGTTCTCAAATGATGTTGCTACAGGAGTCCTGTGTATAGGACAGGCTGTTACAGATTAGTGAAATAGTGGATCACTGTTCAAATATTGTTGTTACTCATCTATACATTTCTCCCAGCAGCAACAATTCACTTGTAGATTTGCAGGAGGCTACTCCTCTGTACTTTAGTGATTGGTTGGTTGGTTTGGGGAAGGAGACCAGACAGCGTGGTCATCGGTCTCATTGGATTAGGGAAGGATCGGGAAGGAAGTCAGCCGTGCCCTTTCAGAGGAACCATCCCGGCATTTTCCTGGAGTGATTTAGGGAAATCACGGAAAACCTAAATCAGGATGGCCGGATGCGGGATTGAACCGTCGTCCTCCCGAATGCAAGTCCAGTGACTTTAGTGATAGTTTGATGTGGAATTATTAGTACCACCCATCCTTCCCATGTAGGGCTATTGGCTAGACTGGTTGGAGCAATTCTCCAGCGCTAGACTAACAGCGAAAATATCCACTCCACATCTAGCAGTTAATGCTGAAACTAGGTAGATCTACTGCCTAGTGATCAATCAGTGGCAACTCAAATTGTTGAAATAAACAATATACAACACTGTGTACAAAATAAATGCTTACATCCATCCTATCTGGCACCCCAGCACAGACAAAGTCCTTTTCCAACCAAGGGGGAGAGTGAGTGGTGAGATGAGGAGAGGGGAGTTGAAGGGGGAGGGCCAACAGTGCCCTCTTGTGGTGGCATTGCGAACTAGGTCAGTTAGCATCTGGACCTCATTGTCAACAAACAAAATTTGATTTGAATTTGATGCCATTATTTCTGTGCTGCCATCTTGGATTACATTACAGGAGGAACGGGAGCTGGGATTTCCCTAAGGTGGACTGATGTGCTGGCTGGGGAAACCCATGACATCATAAGGGGTGAGGGTAATTAATTGTTCAGTTAATGAATTTGTATAATTAATTTAATATCGAAACTGCACCAGAACTACCTTTGTCCCACTACTTCCAAGCGTATAGTGCACTGTCATCCCTCAGAATCAGGCATACTGCCAGTGGTCCACATCTTCCCAGCTCGATATTTCGACATCGTAACTCAGGATCTTCATCAGGTGTTTTCAGAGACTGGTCACTTTGCTAACAGAATTCCATATTTGTGCCTGGGTGGTGTCTGGTGTTCACTACCCTGTCAGCGCCTGCTGTAGCAGTTTCTTGCAGTGGTACTCGGTATGAGCCTGCTAGCTGCACTTTCCGTGGCATCAGGCTGCTGTTGGAGAAGGAGGAGAAGATTGGTGTTTAATGTCCCATTGACAATGAGGTCAATGGAGACAGAGCACAAGCTCAGATTGGGGAAGCGTGGAGAAGGAAAGCAGCTGTGCACATTCAAGGAAACCATTCCAATATTTGCTTTAAGCAGTTTAGGGAAATCATGGAACAGCTAAATCAGTATGGTTGGATATGGGTTTGTTCTCCCAAATGCGAATTGAGTGAGCTAACCCATGTGCTAGCCCACTCGATGGCTGCTGTTGGAGTTACACATTATGTCTGTGCATGCTGCAACAATCTCCTCTTGTGGTAACCACCAGCTAGAATTCCGTTTTATGTATGCTCCCAGTCTGTGCAATGCCTGATGTTTTTCCTAATCTTTTCTGTGAGTGATGTGACTGTGTCCCAAGGAGGTAGTTGCCCCTGGTGCTCTGTATGAGGTCTGATCCTATTAATTTCGCTACATATCGTTTGAGGTGCGTTACCAGAGAAGGAAACTTCTTTCCGATGTTTCTGTAGTAGTTCCAAAGCCGGAGTCCACCCCAAACTGTGCTGGTATCCTGTTTCAACCTGATCAGGTTCTCCACCATCTTGATTTTAATAGATTCATTGAGGATGCTATCCAAGAATCTGGGGATTTGAGCCAGGGTTGTGATTTTGTCACAATTCTTGGTGTTCCAAGCAGTGTTTTGCTATTGCTGATTTAGTGACCTGTTGTAGCCTGGTATGCCTTTGGTGTTCCTTACAACTTATTTTCTGGTGGTTTGACCAATGTAAGACATACTGCATTCACAAGGTATATGGTAAACACCAGGCTTACTTAACTCCAGATAATCCTTGATCTTGTATTTCTTCAGGATTCAGCTGACCTTAACAGAGATATGCCCTTCATAAATTAGAAAGGCTTCCTTCCTGGTCTTCTTCCTCTTCGGTTGTATCAGATCGTCTGGTGAGATGTAACACTTTGTGGATGTGAGTGCTTGAATACCAGTTGACCATGAACACTCGTAGGTGTTCTCCTGTTGTTAAACTGTGTGGTTCAGAAACTGTCATGGATTGGTGGACAAGTATTATGAGTACCCTGTCTTACTGTACTGGTAGTGGCAGCTGTCAGTCTGTAGATATAAGTCGGTGTGTGTTGCTTTCCTATATACACTGTGGCAATATGTGCCATCTGCCTTCCTCTTCACTAAAAAAAATGCCCATCATTCTCTAGTTCCATGATGAATTGAATGAGCAGACTGGCGATATATGGTCTCTTGTCTCTGGTAGTGGTACATCTGTTTATGGAGAAATTCGAGGACGGGGCCCTTTCAACTGCTGCCTACCAGCTCATGTATTTCTTCAGATTTGTTACGTTCGTCATCCGGCGACATGGCTGGAAAAGGCTGGACAAGTTTCTAGGAAATCTGAACTAGAGACATCTCATCATTAAATTCACGATGGAACTAGAGACCAATCTCAAGAAAGACCTGATGAACATGGCGAGTTGCGAAGTCGAAATTTCGTGTTGGGAGGATGCGAACCACTGGCAGTACACCCACTTATGAGATGATAATGGATAGTTGGGAAGGTCTAAGAAATTATGTAATACATTTCATGCAAGTTTGACATCTGTTGGATGCCAGTTTTGCTCTGTTGCAGTTGTAATGAGCGGCAGTGGATTTTTAAGTTTATAAGGGGATTGATTTATCCCTTCTCGAACATAGTCTGCTTTCAAATATTGTGACATATCTGGATCATAATAACTTTTTCCATGCTAATCAGAATGGGTTTCGAAAAACACTGATCTCGACGATCCTCTTAGTACATGACACCCTAGTGCCATGGACGCAGGAAACTAATTTGATTCGCTGTTTCTAGACTTATGAAAAGCTTCTGATTCTGTACCATATCGACACCTTCTAAAGCATATACGTCATTGAGAGACACATAAGCAAATCTATGACTGGGATTTTCATTCGTGACAGGAAGAATGAAGTGTATTATCCTGAATGAAAGGTCATCTACAGACTGTGAAGTAGTGTCTGGTGTACCTGTTTCTGTTCGAGTTATCAGTACACATGTGACAGCACGTGCTACCTAATATGTTCCAAAACGCCACTCACAAAATCGGAGTTCTTCTGGGCTCAGACCTCGGGTTATGTTGAGGCAGAAAGGCAAGGTCAAGGGTTTTGTATAGCCCTTGGGCTAGGGAGCACAGGTATCCCAAACAGAATTATCACCTTAGTGTCACTCTACCACAGTGCAGGGTCAATGAATGAATGTTACACACTCTTGCTTAGGCGAATGGAGCATGTGTTTCTTCTTGTTGCATTTAATGTGGTCTGCGGAGGGGAGGGGGCTAGGAGGTTCTGGACGGGGAGCCATGTTCTGGCTGAGGAATACTCATGATGTCATCAGAGAGTAGGATAATTAATTGATCAATTAATTAATTTGATATCAATTTGATACCTAAACTGCATCAGAACTGGCTTTATTTCACTACCTTTGGATATGTAAATGATTAGCATTTGTGCACAACTACACAAAGATGGTAGGAGATTACACAGTGGGGGGTTTCATTCTAGCACCTGGTGTGGTGATATGGGGTGGCATTTGATACAAAACACCATCATCTCTGATTCGCATAGCTGATAACTTGGACTGCAGTCATTACATTTACGACACGTTAAAGCTGGTCGAGCCTAGATTTCCATAGCTTTGTCTTTCAAGAAGGTGACACAAGACCACACATCTCGATCTACCTCGATACAGGTGATGTCTACTTGTTACTATGGCCAGCACATTCTCCTCTGGATCTTTCATTGAGTGAAAACACCTAATTATGGCTGGCTGAGAGACTATCATGTCCCAAGTCATGTGGTACCACGACTGATAAATCCTGGCCTAGAACTCAGACAGCACAGTATGACGACGCAACTTTAACTGTCATCCAAGTTCAGTTCGACTCGAACCCCTGCGGAGCAAGAGTTGTTGTTGCTGCCAGAGATGGTAGCTCTGTATAGACCCTCGAAGCACATACACTGTGGGTTGTGTATTCTTCCCACTGCACTCTATACACAGTAAGGTTTTATTTTCATTTGCTATCCTTCTGATGTTACAATTTTAATGTACAGCAGTGTTTGTTGGCCTCAGTAGTGTAATTTAAACTACTATTGTTGTCACTGTCGCTGTTGTCTCTCCATTCTGAAAACTGGTTTCATGAATTCCCCACACTAGCCTGTCCTGTGCAAACCTCTTCTTCCCAGTATAACTACTGCAACCTACATTTAGCATGCTTACTGCATTCATTCTTACGTCTCCTAGTACAATTTTTACTTTCCCCAATGTCCTGCCAACATAAAGACACACACAAACATACACATCCACCCACCCACCCACACCCAACCACCCACCCACCCACCCACCCACCCACCCACCCACACACACACACACACACACACACACACACACACACACACACACACACACACACACACACGAACACACATGCTTCATTACCAAACTGACTGTTACTTGAAGCTTCAGGATGTGTCCTATGAACAACTCCCTTCGTCTAGTCAAGTTATGTCATAAATATCTTTTTTTTGGATTTCCTATTCAGTACCATCTTCATACCTTCCTCGATATATCTATCTATTCTTCAACATTCATCCGTACCACCACATTTGTATTCTTTTCTTGTCTCAACTGCTTATCTTCCAAGTTTCATTTACTTACATTATTCGTCCAGCATCGCCCACTTTAATTCGCTATATTAGATTATCCTTGTTTTCCTTTTCTTTATATTCCTCTTATAGCCTCTTTTGAAGACACTATGCATTCCGTTCAACGTCTAGTGGCTAGCGTTGCTGCCTCTGGATCACGGGGTCCCAGGTTCGATTCGCGGCCGGGTTGGGGATTTTCTCTGCCCGGGGACTGGGTGTTCGTGTTGGCCTCATCATGTCATCATCATAATCATCGTGCGTGATAGGGGCTTGATTGGATTGAGTCAAAATTGGACTGTGTAAAAATTGGGACTTCGTACGGGCGCTGATGACCGCGCAGTTGAGCACCCCACAAACCAAAACATCATTCTATTCAACTGCTCTTCAGAGTAATTTGCGTCTCTCACAGTATTGAAATGTAACAGACAGATCTCAAAGTTTTTATTTCAACTTCTTGAACTATAATTCCGCTTGCAAATTTCTCCTTGGTTTCATTTACTGCTTGCTCAGATTGAATAACATGGAGGATGTGCTACAACATTATCTCATTCACTTCTCAAGCACTGCTTACTTTACATGTCCTTCGACTGTTGTAACTGCTGTCTGGTTTCTGTACAAGTTTTAGATAAGTTTTCACTCCCTGTATTGTAGCCCTGCTACCTTCATAATTCCAAAATGTGTAGTACAATCAACACTGGCAAAAGCTTTCTCTCAATCTACAAATTCTTTAAACACTAGTCAAACGAAGTCGGCCTCAACCAGTGTTTCCATTATTCTCTTAGTAATTTGTGTCAATATTTTGCAACTACGACTTATTAAAGTGATGGTTCTGAGGTAATCACACCTGTCAGCACCAGCCTTTTCTGGAATTGGAATTATTACATTCATTTTGAAATATGTGTATTTCGCCTGTCTCATGTGTCCTGCACATCAGGTGAAAAAGTTTTGTCATGGTTGGCTCTTCGATGATCTCGGGAATTCTAAGGGAATGTCGTCTATTCGAGGAGCCTTGTTTCGACTTACGCTGCAGCACACTGTCAAATTCTTCTTCCACTACCATATCTCGGCTACCATACCTTCATCTACTTCATCGCCCTTTCTGTAATATTGCCTTCAAGTGCATTTCCTTTTGTATAGCCCTTCTATACCTTCCTTCCACCTTTCCCTGCTTAACTTCACTTTTGTTTCAGCTCTTGATGTTCATACCTGCTTCTCTTTTATCGAAACATCTCTTTAATTTTGCTATATCTTTCCCCTAGTCTTACATACTTCTACAGTCTTACATTTTCTGTTAACCTAATTTTTTATACGTCTGTATTCCCTTTTCCCCAATTCGTTGACGTATTTGCAGATGACCTCGCAGCCTTGATTCGTAACATGACAATAGCCCAGAAACAGACGGAACTCTTGACAAAAGACCGCAGGGAATGAGAAAATGTAGTTACACAGTTTGATTCTAAATGAGGGAATATGTTAGCTGAAAAAACACGAAAAATTGACATGAAAACCAAATATCAAGCAAATCCGATGACGAAAACGTCCAATTATCTACGTGAAATAATTTCGGAAAATGTTATACGAAAGAAAGCACATGTTAACAGAAGAAAAAAAGGAACAACATAATGTATCGTGCAGAATATCCGTAACAAGAATTACATCTAGAAGTATGTAAAACTGAACATTACAATTTCTTCATGAAAACAGAGTAGTTCTGAACTTCGAAAATATTGACATGAAAGCAAATACCACATACATTAAAAATCAGATAGAAAAATTATAACAAAGATCTTGGGACTGAAACGAACCGGGGACAAGTTCACGTTAAGAAATGAAGAAGAGATCAAACGGTACAGAAACATCACAGTGGTATCAGAAAACGCAGGTTAAAATTCTACGGTCACTTCAAGGGATGAAACCAGATTTACTAAGAACACAAATCTGTGAATTTTAGGAAAACGGGGATGAAGCAAAAATAGAGAAAGTGGAATGGTAAAAGACGCCCCTCAAGGATTGGGGCTGTTTGCAAAGGAGTACGAGCATCGGTCTATGAATGTGGAACATGTGGTCAGGATGTCGACAGTCCTTTCAGTCGTTATTTCCAGGAGTTGAATCCTGACCGAACTGCCTCTTCTTTTTTCATGCAGCTCGTCATTTGGTTCCGCGAGGCTGAGCAGACCCGTTCTAGATCTCCTCAACTCAAAAAAAATCTATGGGTAACGAACACGGGTCCTTCCGTAGTGAAGGCCGCGACGCTGACCTTTCAGTTTTAGACGTGGCCAAAAGATAGATTGTTGGGAAAGCAAAAATTATCCAAAACTGGCAGGGATCACATGAGTAGACACCCGCAACAGGGAAATTTTTAACCTAAAATACAATTATGGCAAGTTATTCACGAGGAAAAATCAAAGGAGACTGGAGGGTTTTGGTCTCAAACGAGAAGACGGGTTCATATAAAAACTGGAAGGGAAATAACAACCAACGTTGTACTTTCAGCTGTCCTAGTTGGCCAATTCCGTAAAAGAAGCAAAAAATCTGCAAAGTAGAATTCGCAGGAGGGGTTTCAGAAACTTCTGCAGCTGAAACGAAGACACGACAGGGAAACTGACTCTGTCCGTCAGTCTCACTTGCGGTCTTGAGAAGTGTTACAAGGATATCGATGATAAGACTGTCTGATGACACTGATAATGTCTTAATGCAGCCACGTTGACTGCTATTTGTCGGCGATGAAGTCTGAAATTTGCACGCCAGTGCTGCAGCTGGTCATCCGCTGATTGGAGACAGATGGAATTTTCAGTTGTAAAATTGCCGTTGACGTGTACGGCGTGAAACGTCTGAAAGCAAACACAAGCAAGAATCTTCAGAAGGATCCAGGGCGGGGAATGTTTTCGTGGCATTCCCCGGGGTGGTCTCGTCATTCTGGAAGGGACAGTGGACCGACATAAGAAGCAGATCCGCCGAATCTACTGCTATCAGACATAGGCTTTATCAAAATGAGGAAGAAATTTCTGGGGATGGATCCGGCGAAAACAGGAAAGAAGCGTTTTCTACGTGTGTAAAGTAATATGCTGAAAATTAAGGGGACTATTAACAAATGAGGTGGAAACAAATATGAGGAAAACAGAACAAGGGACAAGATGATAGTGCAAGTGTTGAGATACCAGGGGATAATTTCCATTTTAGTACAGGGAACGGCAAAGCGTAACTTTCCCTACATTTCGACGGTTATTAGCAGTCGCAAATTGAATCTACAGCAAACAGATATTGATATGATTAGATGAAATCTCATGTAGGACAATTACTGTTTCTCATTATGCATATGCGATTGTTAATCTGAACCACTTAAACCCGAACTCAATTCCCATAACGGCGTTGTGTTACTATCTTTTCCCACTAAATTGTTGAATTAATATTCTACCTCCTAGCGCACTTACACTTCTTATTCCCGTCGACATTGATCTGACTTGAGATATTGACTAGTATCCAATACATCTTTCTTTCACTCGAAGTTCTGCTTACACCCCCTTGCGATACGATGTACTCGCTCATTCTCCCACCCTCGACTCCCGAATTCGCAACTGACTTGGAAAACGCATGCGCATTCGTATCGACAAACTCGCACTGTCAATACGAAAATGCTGACGACGTCTAATAAAGAACTTACCCTCCAGCAGATATAGTACGCTTACAAGAGGTCGAAAATTGTAAGGCTGGACTGGAAGCGGAGTGCACAGGGTTTTTCCCTTATCTCGACCACCACAAATAGCTTTTCGTCTACTTGTAGAATAAAAAAATGTGTCAAGCAAATGCTTTTAAGTTCCAATGGGGCCATTAACCTGCATGACTGTTTTTCCTGCAACTTTACTCGTTACGGAAATGTTAACAACAGTATGTCTTTTCTAAATAGCACCCTTATATTTTGTATTCCGCAATCCTCTTGCTCCCATTAATAGCTGTTAAAAGAAAGGACATAACACAAAATTGACTTGACTCTCCTGCATAAGGACACATTGCGGATAGACGACGTACGTAAATCGTTTTTTTTTTTTAAATAAACGGTCAAATGCTTTGTGAAATGATTTGTCTTAAAGTAAGAAACAAAATAGGTTAGAGAAACAATTAACGCGCCTTTGAATGCTGCTCGAAATGACGTACAGCAAATGATGCGTCTAAAATGTTTCTCTGAACTATTGCAGCATATTTCTTACTTTTAGACAAGTCGTTTCACGAATTATTTGACAATTTTTCCTATTTTTTTATTTTCAAGTTTTGTTCAGAAATAGCGAAAGATAGTATATAAAATATCCATCGGTATTCCATTATTATTAAGAGTATATAAATCGAGTGAAAGATAAAGAGCTTTAATTTACGCTGGAATTTGAATACTTAATACTCTTTCAACATGAAAGAAAAAATTTCACATTTTCTACGCCAGTGTAAGATTTTACGCGTAAAATAACTTACCATTGAAGAGATGAACTTTTGAAAACTTGATTTACATAGCAGTAGTTGTTCGTGAAATATTTAAATTTTTCCTCAAATCAGTGCTTGAGTTATTGTTAATTACCCTAATTACCTTCAAGTAATCAAGCCTCCACCCCCTGTTTTTTCAAAGCTAGTTCTCACACTATCAATTTGATACTCCCAAGTTGTCCATTTCCTCCGTCTTCATTTGGCTACGAAAATTAAGGACAAAACTCCATTGAGTAACTTGCAGGGAGTGTTGTTTTTCGCTCTGTGCAAACTATTTGGCAGACAAGGAAAATGCACAGTCGTCAGTCAACAGCCATCAGTTGAGGGTTTGTGTGAGTACAATGTACACCAACGAAGAGATGGTACAGATGCTACTCATACGTGGAGGATGTAAGTACTACAGTACTGTTCTGCATGCACCCCGTTGTAAATAGGAAGAAATTATTGCAGTTACTGTGCTGCAAAGTTACATTCCCCGTGGACGAGTAACATTTTACCTTCTCTTCATTGGTGTACACTTTGCTGGCACAAAGCTGCAACTCAAGGCTGCTGACTGAATGACCAGTGTACATTTCTGTTGTTTCCATTTGTTTACTGTTAGCTCCGGAACGCGGACGAGTTATGTTGTCCCAAGTACCTGCGCTGTGTACTGTTACAGGAGAGCAAAGTCAGTTTTGAGTTACATTTTTATTACGTGAATAGTACAGTGCGATACGTTTTTGATAGCGTCTTGAGGAGAGTAAGTGGATTACGGAATAAAAAATATAGGAGGCTATTTAAAAAGACGTTTTGGTGCTCCTATCCGCGTAACGAACAAAGTTATAAGAAGGGCAGTCATGTTCGTTAATGTTCTCCTGGTAGCTACACAATATTTGCTTTATACTTTTTTTTTTTTTGCTTCTAGATAAGAAGTTATTTTCGGTGGTTAAGATAATGGGATACCCTGTCTGTATACAGGGTTGTTCATAAGTACCAGGCGGTTATAATTAAACTGCAGCTACTCGCGGGGGTTCCAATGCGGGCGGTAATTTTCATACGACAATGAAAATCTGTGGAACGGATTTACAATGGAAAAAAATAGTTGGAATTTTGGCCACCAGATGCAAATCTGGTGCTATGAATGCAAGAAAGACGTGTAGAAACGTTTCCGCATGTCATGGACTACGACCGGGACGTGGGCAGAAACTGTCATGCAAGTGAGAATGGAATAATTTTGACTTTATTACTAACCGCCGCTTACACAATTTATTAAATGTGAGCCCCGGAGACGCCGACGAGAAGCTGCAACCGTAAAACGACGTGATGAACAACTGCTCGCGGCAGGTAGAGTGGAATCTGAGCAGGTGCTTAGGCCGGGTGCTGTCGTAGCAGCATGAAGGACTTCAGCGATTCAGCGAATTGCGCGCACGTGCTCTTCTGACCGTGTTGATGTTCACTGTGTCATGGAATAGGGCTCTCAGACATGTGAGTCGCTTGAAGACTCCTTAAGTAATAGAACCCAGTACATTGTCCTAGACGGCCACTGTTCATCTGAGACAAGGGTATCGTCAGGAGTGCCCCAGGGAAGTGTGATAAGACTGTTGTCGTACTCCATATACATAAGTGATCTGGCGGACAATGAGGCAGCAATCTGCGGTTGTTTACTGATGATGTTGTGGTGTACGGGAAGGTGCCGATGTTGACAGACTGTAGGAGGGTAAAAGATGACTTAGACAAAATTTCTAGTTGATGTGATGAATCAGAGCTACCTATAAATGTAGAAAAATGTAAGGTAATTCAAGTGAGTGGGAGAAACAAACCCGTAACGTTCGAACACAGCATTGGTTGTGTACCGCTTGACACAGTCACGTCGTTTAAATACACTACTGGCCATTAAAATTGCTACACCAAGAAGAAATTCAGATGATAAACGGTTATTCATTGGACAAATATATTATACTAGAACTGACATGTGATTACAATTTCACACAATTTGGGTACATAGATCCTGAGGAATCAGTACTCAGAACAACCGCCTCTGGCCGTAATAACGGCTTTGATACGCCTGGGCATTGAGTCAAACAGAGCTTGGATGGCGTGTACAGGTACAGCTGCCCATGCAGCTTCAACACGATACCACAGTTCATCAAGAGTAGTGACTCGCATATAGTGACGAGCCAGTTGCTCGGCCACCATTGACGAAACGTTTTCAATTGGTGAGAGATCTGGAGAATGTGCTGGGCAGGGCAGCAGTCGAACATTTTCTGCAACCAAAAAGGCCCGCACAGGACCTTGAACATGCGGTCGTGCATTGTCCTGCTGAAATGTAGGGTTTCGCAGGGATCGAATGAAGGGTAGAGCCACGGGTCGTAACACATCTGAAATGTAACGTCCACTGTTCAAAGCGCCATCAATGCGAACAAGAGGTGACCGAGACGTGTAACCAATGGCACCCCATACCATCAACGCCGGGTGATACGCCAGTATAGCGATGACGAATACACGCTTCCAATGTGTGTTCACCGCGATGTCGCCAAACACGGATGCGACCATCATGATGCTATAAACAGAATCTGGATTCATCCGAAAAAATGACATTTGTCATTCGTGCACCCAGGTTCGTCGATGAGTAAACCATCTGTGATGCAGCGTGAAGGGTAACCGCAGCCATGTTCTCCGAGCTGATAGTCCATGCTGCTGGAAACGTCATTGAACTGTTCGTGCAGATGGTTGCTGTCTTGCAAACGTCCCCATCTGTTGACTCAGGGATCGAGACGTGGCTGCACGATCCGTTACAGTCACGCGGATAAGATTCCTGTCATCTCGACTACTAGTGATACGAGGCCGTTGGGATCCAGCACGGCGTTCCGTATTACCATCCTGAACCCACTGATTCCATATCCTGCTCACAGTCATTGGATCTCGACCAACGTGAGGAGCAATGTCGCGATACGATAATCCGCAACCGCGACAGGCTACAATCCGACCTTTATCAAAGTCGGAAACGTGATGGTACGTATTTCTCCTCCTTACACGAGGCATCACAACAACGTGTCACCCGGCAACGCCGGTCAACTGCTGCTTGTGTATGAGGAATCGGTTGGAAACTTTCCTCATGTCAGCACGTTGTAGGTGTCACCACCGGCGCCAACCTTGTGTGAATGCTCTGAAAAGCTACTCATTTGGATATCACAGCATCTTCTTCCTGTTGGTTAAATTTCGCGTCTGTAGCACATCATCTTCGTGGTGTAGCAATTTTAATGGCCAGTAGTGTATATAGACGTAACGTTGCAAAGCGATATGAACTGTAAGGAGCGCCGGCCGCGGTGGTCTCGCGGATCTAGGCGCGCAGTCAGGAACCGTGCGACTGCTGCGGTCGCAGGTTCGAATCCTGCCTCGGGCATGGATGTGTGTGCTGTCCTTAGGTTAGTTAGGTTTAAGTAGTTCTAAGTTCTAGGGGACTGATGACCACAGCAGTTGAGTCCCATAGTGCTCAGAGCCATTTGAACTGTAAGGAGCATGTGTGAATTGTGGTAGGAAAAGCGAAAGGTCGACCTGTTTATTGGGAGAATTTTGGGAAAGTGTGGTTCATCTGCAAAAAAAGATCGCATATAGGACGCTAGTGTGACCTTTTCTTAACTACTGCTTGGGATCCACATCGAGTTGAATTAAAGGAAGACATCGAAGCAATTCAGAGGCAAGCTGCTAGATTTGTTGCCGGTAGGTTCGAGCAACACGCTAGTATTGCGGAAGTGCTTTGGGAGCTCGAACGGAAATCCCTGGAGAGAAGGCGGATGTTCTTTCCGAGGAACGCTATTCAGAAAATTTGAAGAACCGGGATTTGAAGCTGACTGCAGAACGATCCTACTGTCGCCAATATACGTTTCGCGTAAGGGCCACGTACCTGGGGTACGAGGAATTAGGGCTCGTACGAAGTTGTATAGACTGCTCTGTTTGCGAGTGGAAAAGAAATGACTACCAGTGGTACGGGGTAGCCTCCACCATGCAGAGTATGGTGGCTTGGAGAATATGTTTCGAGATGTAGATATAGATAGGCGTGTCCAGATTGAGCAACTACAGGGTGGTCCTAAACTGTATGTCAAAAATACATCGGCAAATCGCCCAGAAGTTCACGTAAGACCTCCTGTAGGAAGATGTAAGTGTGGCCAGTTAAACGACTAGGTAGAATGTACGGTTCTACTAAGTTATTGTGCACAATGCCTGCCCAAACATAAACGGAAATCAATTCTTGGTAGGCATGTGCTATGGTGCCTTGTGGGTTAGCATGAGCCCACAGCTGTTCAACATATCCGACCGCGTATGAGGTAGCCTCGTCAGCAAATAAGACATCTGCAAGGAGGGTTTCATTGCCTACCGTCTGCTGCGCGTACCAACGAGCAAAGTTGAAAAAAACAGCAGGGAAACTCCATGTAGATCTACATCTACATCTAGATCTACATGGATACTCTGCAAATGACATTTAAGTGCCTGGCAGAGGGTTCATCGAACCACCTTCACAATCCTCTATTATTCCCATCTCGTATAGCGCGTGGAAAGAATGAACACCTGTATATTTCCTTACGAGCTCTGATATCCCTGATTTTATCGTGGTGATCGTTCCTCCCTATGTAGGTCGGTGTCAACAAAATATTTTGCATTCGGAGGAGAAAATTGGTGATTGGAATCTCGTGAGAAGATTCAATCGCAACGAAAAACGCCTCTCTTGATGAATTCCAGCCCAAATACTATATCATTTCTGTGACACTCTCTCCCATATTTCGCGGTAATACAAAACGTGCTGTCTGTCGTTGAACTTTTTCGATGTACTCCGTCAGTCCTATCTGGTAAGCATCCCACACCGCGCACCAGTATTCTAAAAGAGGACGGACAAGCGTAGTGTAGGCAGTTTCCTTAGTAGGTCTGTTGCATTTTCTAAGTGTCCTGCCAATAAAACGCAGCCTTTGGTTAGCCTTCCCCACAACATTTTCTATGTGTTCCTTTCAATTTAAGTTGTTCGTAATTGTAATACCTAGGCATTTAGTTGAATTTACGGCTTTTAGATTAGACTGATTTATCGTGTAACCGAACTTTAACGAATTCCTTTCAGCACTCATGTGGATGACCTCACACTTGTCGTTATTTAGGGTCAACTGCCACTTTTCGCACCATTCAGATATTTTTTCTAAATCGTTTTGCAGTTTGTTTTGATCTTCTGATGACTTTATTAGTCGATAAATGACAGCGTCATCTGCAAACAACCGAAGACGGCAGCTCAGATTGTCTCCCAAATCGTTTATATAGATAAGGAACAGCAAAGGGCCTATAACACTACCTTGGGGAACGCCTGAAACCACTTCTGTTTTACTCGATGCCTTTCCGTCAATTACTACGAACTGTGAGCTCTCTCACAGGAAATCGCAAATCCAGTCACATAACTGAGACGATATTCCATAAGCACGCAATTTCTCTACGAGCCGCTTGTGTGGTACAGTGTCAAAAGCCTTCCGGATATCCGGGAATACGGAATCGATCTGAAATCCCTTGTCAATAGCACTTAGCACTTCATGTGAATAAAGAACTAGTTGTGTTTCACAGGAACGATGTTTTGTAAACCCATGTTGACTGTGTGTTAATGGACAGTTTTCTTCGAGGTAATTCATGATGCTTGAACACAATATATGTTCCAAAATCCTGCTGCATATCGCCGTTAACGATATGGGCCTGTAATTTAGTGGATTACTCTTACTACCTTTTCTGAATATTGGTGTGACCTGTGCAACTTTCCAGTCTTTGGGTACGGATCTTTCGTCGAGCGAACGGCTGTATATGTTGTTAAATATGGAGCTAATGCATCGGCATACTCCGAAAGGAACCTAATTGGTATAGAGTCTGGTCCAGAAGACTTGCTTTTATTAAGTGATTTGAGTTGCTTCACAACTCCGAGGATGTTTACTTCCACGTTACTCATGTTGGCAGCTGTTATTGATTCGAATTCTAGAGTATTTACTTCGTCTTCTTTTGTGAAGGCATTTCGGAAGGCTGTGTTTAATAACTCTACTTTGACAGCACTGTCTTCGATAGTATCTTCATTGTTATCGCGCAGAGAAGGCATTGATTGTTTCTTGCCGCTAACATACTTCACATACGACCAGAATCTATTTGGATTTTCTGCCAGGTTTCGAGACAAAGTTTCGTTGTGGAAACTGTTATATTCGTCTCGCCATTGAACTCCACGGTAAATTTCGAGGTTCTGTAAATGATCGCCAATCTTTGGTGTTTTGCGTCTGTTTAAATTTGGCATGTTTGTTTCTTTGTTTCTGCAACAGTGTTCTAACCCGTTTTGTGTACCAGGGAGGATCAGGTCCACCTTGCTGCACTCGCTGGACAGTGCGTCTAAGGCGTTCAGCTTGACCGGGTTGCCTCCAAAGACGTCTCCGACGATTGTCTGGTTGAAGGCATATGCGACTGTCATCGGTGAAGAGAACGTGATGCCAATGCTGAGCGGTCCATTCGACATGTTATTGGGCCCATCTGTACCGCGGTGCATGGTGTCGCGATTGCAAAGATGGACCTCACCATGGACGTCAGGAGTGATGCGTATTGCGCACAGATTGAGTCATAACACAACGTCCTGTGACTGCACGAAAAGCGTTATTCAACATGTTGGCGTTGCTGTCAGGGTTCCTTCGAACTATAATCCGTAGGTAGCGGTCATGCACTGCAGTAGTAGCACTTGCGCGACCTGGGCGAGGCATGTCATCGACAGTTCCTGTCTCTCTGTGTCTCCTCCACGTCCGAACAACATCGCTTTGCTTCACTACGAGACGCCTGGACACTTCCCTTGTTGACAGCCTTTCCTTGCACAAAGTAACAATGCGGACGCGATCAAACTGCGGTATTGACCGCCTAGGCATTGCTGAACTACAGTCAACACGAGCCGTGTACCCTTCCTGGTGGAATGACTGCGACTGATCGGTTCTCTGACACCCTCCCTGTAATAGGCGCTGGTCATGCACGGTTGTTTACATCTTTTGGGCGGGTTTAGTGACGTCTCTGAACAGTCGAAGGGAGTGTGTCTGTGATACTACTGAAAATCGCTGAGTGCGCTGTGTGCAGTCTGTGGGTGGTTGGGCTCATTGTTGCAATATTCGCTTGTGTAGTGTTGGGCAGTTGGATGTGAACAAAAGTGGTTCAAATGGCTCTGAGGACTATGGGACTTAACTTCTAAGGTCATCAGCCCGTAGAACTTAGAAATACTGAAACCTAACTAACCTAAGGACTTCACACACATCCATGCCCGAGGCAGGATTCGAACCTGCGACCGTAGGGGTTACGCGGTTCCAGGCTGTAGCGCCTAGAATAGGGTGACCAAATTATTTTCGGTGAAAACCGGGACACATTCACCCGGGTGCCAATAGACACCTTATTTCACATGTACCCAGGTTTCTTAATTTTAAATATTAATGTTTTGTTGATACATTTTGTTAACCCGAATATTATAACTAATAAGAGGATACAGAAGATTGATATAATCTAGATTATCTGTGTACTTAATGACATTTAATAAACGTATACCGTAATAAAGAAATGTATTACCATTTTACAAAATTTTACAGCCATTCAACTTTTAATCAATTAATATCAACATTACTGAGCACTTGTAGATAGAATTGACTATCCTTGGAGAAAAGGGTATTTTTCACTGTCTCCAGCCTTCTTGATCATGTCTTTGATCTTTGAGACACAGTGATAAAACTCGGCACAATCCATTTTGTAGTTGTACAGGATCTGCAGGATTGCTTCAAGAGAGTCCACCTCCATTCTGTTTCTTTCATCAGACCACTGGATATTCATGAACGAAAATATTCTTTCCACATTGGCATTATGGGCTGGGATTGCAAGTAAATACCTTGCAATTATTACCAACTCAGAGTAATGCTGAAGACAGTCACAGCTTTTAAAAAAAACTCACCCACTTCTCATGACATTCTAGTGGTGTTTTTTTTCTTCATTCCACTTGTGAAGACTTTCTTCAACAGAATTTGTCAGTAACTTTCCCATTTTGGCACTCTCTTCAGTAACATCCAATCAAACACCGGCGATGAGGGTAATAATGAGGCGCTCCTCTTGCTGAGATATTCTACACAAGTGTCATAAAACTTGTTAACTTCTTCTCTAAAACTCCTTTCCGCTGCTTCTGATACTTCTGCTCTTTTAAGGACAGACTTAACATTAAAAGAAATGAACTGCTGTTCTCTCCTCTTAGTAACAGTTTGCAGAGTATTTTTCAATACATCATTTACCTCTATTACACTTTTTGTGCTTCCCTCAATTTCCTTTATCCCATGCTGCAAAGTGCTAAGCTGACTGTGAATGAACCATAAGTAGGCTTCACTTAAAGGGTTACTGAAAAACTGAACCAATATTTTGGGAGCTTTGTCTTCATTTAGGAAAAAATCTTTTAACGGTTCAAACAGGGGCTTACCCTTTCAACTGCTGGAAACAGTGATAACCAGAGAGTTTTCGAGTGACACATTACATTCCTATATTCAGTTCACACATAATCACAGAACTCCTTAAGCCTCTCTGTTCTAACAGTATATATGTAAAAGTGTGAGTATACCTTCATGACGATAGTTTCAACATCACAGCTTAAACTGTCAGCAGATGTCTGCACGCTATTGTGTAAAACATGTGCAGGGCACCCTATGCCTTCAATGTTTTAATGCAAGGTTGCCTTTAATTTGGTAAATACGTTGCATTTGCCTTGTCTTTTTAAACCACCAAAGTTTGTGTTGGTGTTGTCTCCACAAAATGCCATGCATTTATTTTTCTCAAGATCAATCATTTCGATAGCATTCATACAAAATCTTGAAATTTCGTCAGATGTTTCATTAGGTAGGGAACTCACCTTCAAAAGTTTGGTCTGAATTCCCTGATTAATAACGAAAAACTGAACAACAAACGGAATTATTTTAGTAGCCTTATGATTGCTGGCATCAGTGGGTATCCCATAGAAAGAAGACTTTTTGATGTATTCAAGGCTTTCCTTTACACTCTGGGGAGCAATAACTCCTTTCACTAAGGATGACACTTTAGTTCTTGCTGAACTAAACTTTTTTGCAATGGGAGAATCATCAAACATAATGCTGTTAAGCTTATTAGTACAATCAGGTCTATAAGTTTGGTGATGTTTTACCGTGTGGTAGGCTAGTGTAAGCTCGGCTGCTCGAACTTTCGTCTCTTCACTCGACTGATGATTCACAAAATAATTTTGTAGAGTTTTACTGCAGCTCGGTGCACTGTATCTGTTAATGTGTTTCTTTGACCTGATGTGATCAACTATGTCGGAACGTCCACCATGACTTATACTAATAAAACAGTTACATACGGAACGCTCTGCTTCGTAATCAAAACAAACTTTCTTAATGAAATCCCATTCCTTGGAATAACAGTCACTGAACTTGCAGGCACGTTTCGGCATTGCGTTTCACAGTACTGCAGCAATAATACCAATAATATGAGAAAAAAATATTGCAGTTTGTCTGACAAAACTTCAACTACTACACCGTTCTGACAATGTGTGTGTGAGTAAGTGGCGCGACAATCGGACGGTTTCATAGCTCTGTTACAATAATACAACTTACTACTTGTTGAC
This sequence comes from Schistocerca piceifrons, assembly GCF_021461385.2. NCBI lineage: Eukaryota > Metazoa > Arthropoda > Insecta > Orthoptera > Acrididae > Schistocerca > Schistocerca piceifrons. The sequence goes on from NC_060140.1 coordinate 97,202,748, forward strand.
CAAAGTACCGCTCAAAGTAAATTATTGCCTGAGTGTAGCAATACTGATACTGTGATTACTAGTATGGGACAATGGAGGTTTTAGACAAATAAGCTGAAATATATTAATTTCTTGTGTTTTGTTTCCTTTAATATAACGAAATCCCAAAAATTTGAGAAATTTTCACGAAATGTATTTAAAGATTGAATTCCGGGACTTTTGAGCGTCCCGAAACAAATTTTCGGGACACCGGAATACAGGGTTGAAAACCGGGACAATCCCGGTTTTCTGGGACGTTTGGTCACCCTAGCCTAGAACCACTCGGCCACCCTGGCCGGCGAATGTGAAAAGCACGTAGCGTTGGACAGTTGGAGGTGACCAGTCAGCAGTGGTGGATATGGGGAGAGAGATGTCAAAGTTTTGGGAGGTTACTATGAGCTGACGATCTGGACGTTTGTCCGTCAGAAAAAAGAAATTTGTTTAGTTGGAGGTCACAAAATTATATACATATTATGACTTTTGAACGCTATAAAGGTAAATACATTGTTTGTTCTCTATCAAAATCTTTGAATTGCTAACTATGCTTATCAGTAGTTAGTGCCTTCAGTAGTTCGAAACTTTTATTTAGCTGGCAGTAGTGGCGCTCGCTGTATTGCATTAGTTCGAGTCACGAAGATTCTTGTGAGGTAAGTGATTCATGGAAGGTATACGTTATCATTAGTCAGGGCCATTCTTTTCTAGGGATTATTTAAAGTGAGATTGCGTTACGCTAAAATATTGTGCGTCAGTTTAGTAATGATCAGAATACGTAAAGAGAAAACTGTCTGAGTACGTTGAGTTTTGCTCACAAGGGAACCTCCCCATCGCACCCCCCTCAGATTTAGTTACAAGCTGGCACAGTGGATAGGCCTTGAAAAACTGAACACAGATCACTCGAGAAAACGGGAAGAAGTTGTGTGGAGCTATGAAAAAAATACGCAAAATATACAAACTGAGTAGTCCACGCGCAAGATATGCAACCTAAGGGAGAATGTGAGCTAGGAGCGCCGTGGTCCCGTGGGTAGCTTGAGCAGCTGCGGAGCGAGAGGTCCTTCGTTCAAGTCTTCCTTCGAGTGAAGAGTTTATTTTTTTTATTTTTAGACAATTATTATCTGTCCGTCCGTCCGTCCGATGCGAGGTAACTGCGCCGTAGTATCGGGCAAGGTAGAAGAATCTTTTTACCCATTCGCCAAGTGTACAAGTTAGGTGGGTCGACAACATATTGCTGTCATGTGACGCACATGCCGTCACCAGTGTCGTATAGAATATATCAGACGTGTTTTCCTGTGGAGGAATCGGTTGACCTATTACCTTGCGATCAAATGTTTTCGGTTCCCATTGGAGAGGCACGTCCTTTCGTCTTCTAATCGCACGGTTTTGCGGTGCGGTCGCAAAACACAGACACAATACTTATTACAGTGAACAGAGACGTCAATGAACAAACGGACAGATCATAACTTTGCGAAAATAAAGAAAGTAAACTTTTCACTCGAGGGAAGACTTGAACCAAGGACCTCTCTTGCGCAGCTGCTCACGCTAACCACGCGACCACGGCGCTCCTGAGCTCACACTATCCCTGATGTTGCCTATCTTGTGCATGGACTACGCAGTTTGTATATTTTGGTTATTTTTTACATAGTTCCACACAACTTCTTCCTGTTTTCTAGATTGATCTGTGTTCAGTTTTTCAAGGCCTATCCACTGTGCCAACTTATAACTAAATCTGAGGGGGGTGCGATGGGGAGGTTCCCTTGTCAGCTTTTTGAAAATCAAATAACGTAAGAGTTTTTCCAGCACTGTCATTCTTTACATACAAGTTTCACGATATCTTCAGGAGCTCTGGGAACAGGGGTGAAGAAAAACATTTTTTGATGTGTGTACAGTTAAAAACTTGGAGAGATATTCTGCCCTTCGACCTGTCTCTAGTTTCTGTTATTTTCGGGCATTCGTTTTGTGAAATCCTGAAAAAGTCTGTGGAATACATACGTGAGGTGTGGAGACAGCTCTGAGATGAAGTTTTCGGTACAGGAGAGCAAATCGTGTTCGCACCAAACCAGTCGGAAAGACTGAAGACGGAGAGGAGGGAAAAAATAATCGATCGAAACGATGTCCTAGCGCCCGCTTCCCTCCACAACGACGACAATACCTCCGCTGTTGTGTGTGTGCGCGCGTCCGCGCGTGCTTTGTAGGACATCTGAGGTCCGTCCTCTGGCGACCTTGATAGTGCTTCAGCGCGTGTGTTGTAAACCGTACCACAATCGGATGCTTGGCCTCAAATCGAATTAAAACGTATTGAGAGCGTCGTGGTGGCGTCGTAATGCGTTTAGGGGGTCGGCCGGGCTCGGTGATGAGCGTCCGGTGGCGGTTCGCGTGATGTGCTGTCGCAGCGGCGAGTCGGCCGCGCCGAGGGAAGCCCGAAGCCGGCGGCGGCGCGCGGCTATAAAGGCGGCGAGCGGCGGCCCAGGCGCCCAGGTGCGAAGCGGCTGCGGTCGACTTTGCTCGCTGCCTGCTGCCCGCTAGCTTCTGCCTGCTGTCTCTGCCACTCCCAGACTCTGCTCACACACTCACCCCAAGCAGCAACACATCGCCGACTCGCCACCATGGTGAACACCACTGACTTCTACCCGGTGCCAGCCGCCATGGCCTACGAGAGGTAAAGACGCAACTTTATATATCACACTGCTGCTCATGACCGTCTGCTTCGTCCCACACTACCCCTACATGGAGTCCCTGCCAATCACACTGATGTGCCTGGCAGAGTGTTCATAGAATCACCTTCTAACAATACCACCACTTGCAAAGTAGGCTAGAAATCAGATTAGTAATAAAGAAACTCCCTAGCAGATTAAAACTGTGTGCCCTACCGAGAGGAAGACTAAACTGTAGTTCCTTCTCTAGATTGTCGCACGGATGGTAGATATCGAAATAGACGACAGAGGGATAGACAAACAATTAAAATCGCTCAAAAGAGGAAAGGCCCCTGGACCTGATGGGATACCAGTTCGATTTTACACAGAGTACGCGAAGAAACTTGCCCTTCTTCCTGCAGCGGTGTACCGTAGGTCTCTAGAAGAGCGTAGCGTTCCAAAGGATTGGAAAAGGGCACAGGTCATCCCCGTTTTCAAGAAGGGACGTCGAACAGATGTGCGGAATTATAGACCTATATCTCTAACGTCGATCAGTTGTAGAATTTTGGAACACGTATTATGTTCGAGTATAATGACTTTTCTGGAGACCAGAAATCTACTCTGCAGGAATCAGCACGGGTTTCGAAAAAGACGGTCGTGTGAAACCCAGCTCGCGCTATTCGCCCACGAGACTCAGAGGGCCACAGACACGGGTTCACAGGTAGATGCCGTGTTCCTTGACTTCCGCAAGGCTTTCTATACAGTTCCCCACAGTCGTTTAATGAACAAAGTAAGAGCATATGGACTATCAGACCAATTGTCTGATTGCATTGAAGAGTTCCTAGATAACAGAACGCAGAATGTCATTCTCAATGGAGAGAAGTCTTCCGACGTAAGAGTGATTTCAGGTGTGCCGCAGCGGAGTGTCGTAGGACCGTTGCTATTCACAATGTATATAAATGACCTTGTGGATAACATCGGAAGCTCACTGAGGCTTTTTGCGGATGATGCTGTAGTATATCGAGAGGTTGTAACAATGGAAAATTATACTGAAATGCAGGAGGATCTGCAATGTATTGACGCATGGTGCAGGGAATGGCAATTGAATCTCAATGCAGACAAGTGTAATGTGCTGCGAATACATAGAAAGAAAGATCCTTTATCATTTAGCTACAATATAGCAGGTCTGCAAATGGAAGCATTTAATTCCATAAATTATCTGGGAGTACGCATTAGGAGTGATTTAAAATGCAATGATCATATAAAGTTGATCGTTGGTAAAGCAGATGCCAGACTGAGATTCATTGGAAGAATCCTAAGGAAATGCAATCCGAAAACAAAGGAAGTAGGTTACAGTACGCTTGTTTGCCCACTGCTTGAATACTGCTCAGCAGTATGGGATCCGTACCAGATAGGGTTGATAGAAGAGATAGAGAAGATCCAACGGAGAACAGTGCGCTTCGTTACAGGATCATTTAGCAATCGCGAAAGCGTTACGGAGATGATAGATAAACTGCAGTGGAAGACTCTGCAGGAGAGCAGTAGCTCGGTACGGGCTTTTGTTAAAGTTTCGAGAACATACCTTCACCGAAGAGTCAAGCAGTATATTGCTCCCTCCTACGTATATCTCGCGAAGAGACCACGAGGATAAAATCAGAGAGATTAGAGCCCACACAGAAGCATACCGACAATCCTTCTTTCCACGAACAGTACGAGACTGGAATAGAAGGGAGAACCAATAGAGGTACTCAAGGTACCCTCCGCCATACACCGTCAGGTGTCAGGTAGCTTGCGGGGTATCGATGTAGATATAGATGTAGACTCGAACTTCGGGACCTTTGCCTTTCGCGGGCAAGTGCTCTACCATCTGAGCTACCGAAGCACGACTCACGGCCGGTCATCACAGCTTTACTTCTGGCAGTATCTCGTCTCCTACCTTCCAAACTTTACAGAAGCTCTCCTGCGAACCTTGCACAACTAGCACTTCTGAAAGAAAGGATACTGCGGAGACATGGCTTAGCCACAGCCTGGGGGATGTGTTCATATCAGCGCACACTCCGCTGCAGAGTGAAAATCTCATTCTGGCACATTCAAACTCGATTGCTCATTTTTGCCACTCAGTCACTTCCCTACATTTACCCATTTTTACGTAAAATGTCCGCTTGAAACACAAATGCCTTGTTGATCGCTACTCACGTATACTCAAGTACAGGCAGTGCACGGATGATTGAGCACGTGACTCTAGGTCGTTACAGTGGTGTCACCTCTTAAAAGTGAGTTAATGGCTGTATTCAGAGTATGTGCAGGTGCGTGCGATATACGCTCACTGCCCTCAATCAAGTTACAATTAGTATCATCGCTTTGTATTTGGCGTCAAGAATCATAATCTTGTGCAGTTTGGCGACGAACTGGCAGTAGAGCCCAGTGATTCGTCTTTTACACCGAAACAAAAAATAACATGAAAATATTTTTTAAAAAAAGTTGCATACACTGCTGTAAATAATATATGTATACAGTGATCGATATATAGTTCACCCAATTGTGAAAGAACCATCAATGGGTAAAGATGTCGAGGCACATAGCAACAGTACCTGCTGTAATACAGTTTAATTATTAGTGCTGCTGGTGATGATTAATAGTCTAACAATACCACCACTTGCAAAGTAGATTAGAAATCACTTGCAAAGTAGATTAGAAATCAGCAGCATATGTTCGCTTTATCGGGCAAGAACAAAGCTATTGACTGAGGACGGTATCGTCAGAATGGAAGTAATGAACTCACTGTAAAAAAGTCATTAATTTTGGCACTTATCTTGAATGGATTCCCACGTAGATTTCGTCGAAGTCGTTATGGCTCGTCTTGTTGATTCTAGGGTGGTTCCACTTTGACTGCTGGAAGGTCCAGATCTGTGTTTTAGCAATATTTGAAGTCCTAACAAATGCGTTTTTCAGGAAAATCTTAATGATCAAACAATCCCAGATCAGAACAATGGTATGGTAGAAATAATTTTTGACTTGATGTTCGCGATCCACATTTTTATTAAACTTCTTGTAAATTCACATATACTACTTCTTAATTGTCACACCATCAAGAAAGCAGTTTTGTATCATCTTCATCTATTTAATTTCCAGTTTAACCAAACACAAGACTTGACTGTTATTTTACAAAGCGGAATAACAACTTAACTTCTGCAAAGTGAAACAAAGACTGCTCTATGCGCATTCGCGCCAAAACGGTTACAAGTAAGTCAAAGACTATGACAGTCTCACAGAAATGAACACACAGAAGAACCATATCACTGTAGTCTATCAATACATCGGAGTATGTCTGTTACTTCGCAGAAAAGTAGTACGATATTACTGGTATCGAGAACTGGGGTTGGAGTGCCGTAATGGTCACGTAAATAAAGAACCATTACAACCTTCACAATAATTCTCTGTTATTCCACTCTCGGACAGGGCGCTGAAAAAGCGAACGCTTATAGCTTTCCGTATGAGCTATGATTTCCCTTATTGTATTATGATGCTCGTTTCTCCCTATGTAGATTGGCGTCAACAAAATATTTTCGCATTTTCGTGAGAAGATCCCGCTGCACCGAGAAACGCCTTTGTTTTAATGTTGTTCACCCCAAATTCTGTATCATGTCCGTGACCCTCTCTCCCCTATTTCCCGATAATACATAAAGTGCTGCCCTTCTTTGAACTTTCTCGATGTGCTCCGTTAATCCTATCTGGTAGGGATAGCACCCCACGCAGCAGCACTCCGAACGAGGACGGACGAGCGTAGTGCAGGCAGTCTCTTTAGGAGAGCTGTTTCATCTTCTGAGAGTTCTGCCAATAAGACGCAGTCTTTGGTCTGCCTTCCCCACAACATTAGCTACGCATTTTTTCCAATTTCAGTTGTTCGCAATTGTAATTCCTAGGTATTCAGTTGAATTAATAGCCTTCAGATTTGATTGACTTATCGTGTAACCGAAGTTTAACGGATTCCTTCCAGCACTTATGTGGATGACCTCACAGTTTTCATTATTTGGGGTCGATTGTCAATTTCCGCAAGACGCAGGTATCTTTTCTAAATCGTTTTACAATTTGTTTTGATCTTCTGATGACGTTAGTAGACGATAAACAGCAGTATCATCTGCAAACAACCTAAGAGGGTTGTTCAGATTGGCTCCTAAATCAAATAGATGAGGAACAGCAAATGAAATGAAATGATCGTATGGCATTGTTGGCCGGGAGGCCCCCATTCGGGGGAGTTCGGCCGCCGTATAGCAAGTCCTCATTAGTTGACTTGCGAGTCAATGATGATGAAAGACACACAACACCTAGTCCCCTGCTGGGAATCGAACCAGGGTCGCCTGCGTCAGAGGCGATAATGCTACCGGTTACGCTACTGAGGCGGACATAAGGAACAGCAAAAGGCATATAACACTACCTTTGGGAACGCCAGAAATCACTTCTGTTATACTAGGTGACTTTCCGTCAGTTACTACGAACTGTGACCTCTCTGACAGGATATCACGAATCCAGTCACATGACAGAGATAATATTTCATAACCATGCAATTTTATTACAAGCCACGGTGTGAAAAGCTTTCTGGAAATCTAGAAATACGGAATCAGTATGAAACCCCTTGTCGATAGCACTCAACACTGCGTGTGAATGAAGAGTTAGTTGTGTTTCACAAGAATGACGTGTACTAAATCGGTGTTGACTGTGTGTCAAGAAACCGTTCTCTTCGAGGTAATTTATGACAATGAAAATACTGTCGAAGTAGGCTGTACTGTTTTGTTATGTATGCGATTGGCCAGCTTCAACTCTGGGCCATTTTCAAGCACGTATCTTAAACATGAGAATGACACAGAGTTGAAACTGGCCGATCGCAAAGTACACCCTCTTGGGCAACGTTTCCATTCTTTAAACCAAGTTAGTATGTCCGTCAGTGATGATCAGTAATTATCTAAGATTATTTATGGATCTTTCAACATCCATTGCATTCGATATTGCCAGGTGCCTTAAAAGCGTTGGGCGATCATATTGGTTTACTGGATTGTGTAATCCAGCCAGGTTTGACCTTTCTATCTCCGTCGTATTAGGCCCAATTAGGTTTAGTACGTAACAGCGTGTAATTGGTATGTATGTTGTTGTAGATTAACCTGAAGATGCCATTCATTAGCGCGAAACAGATTGTACCTTAATCTCACCATAAATTACGACTAGCAGCTACAAGTGAACTCTACAATTTTTTGGAAGTTTTTATCACAAAAATTTGAAAAGATCGTTTAGTTATACTGCAATTAAGCCATTGTAGTGTTTTTGTCTACGTAGATTGTATTTGAATGTTCGGTTACGTCGACAGGCGCGCTTTTGGATCATGCTGAAGATATTGTCGCTCAGACAATCAATCTTCTTCTCTTAAAATGATTGTGCCGGTACTGCACTACAGCTTACATAAATAAAAGAGTTTTTGATAAAAGGGGCCCTAATATTGCACCTTCCCCAGATTTGGTCCCCCCACCCCTCCTCCCAGGAATTTTCGGTTTCCACATTTGGTAACAAATATTTAATGCGCATTCCTGCATGATCTCAGTCGATTATACTGTTGAGAGAATCTGTTGTGTGCAGGACGTGTATCTTCAAAGTAGAGGGAATTGAATTTTTTTTGCTGGGGTGTTAGTGTAGCAGTCAAATTAACGGCCTGCAGTTTCTAGTGGGAGCTCTGATTTGTGTTCAACTATTGGGCTGCATTTCAGTAATATAGTTTCTATGTTATATAGTTCATATCTATAATCGCTATAGTCAAGGATTTAGTCCATGCTGCTGTAGCGGCCATTACAATAAATCTAGGGATGGTCGTAATTTCGTCCCCTGTGCAGTTTCGATTTTGGTCACGGGGACGAAATTTGGAACTGCCATTGAAACTGATTTTATTTGCTGTTTGTAAAGACTGCTTTGCTTTTTTCACACGGGGAAACAAAAGCGGGGAGGAATAGATTCGTTGCACGACATCCTTGGTTTGTTTTTTCAATTGAATAAACTTTACCAGCAGCCGTACACTTCACGATATTTTATTTTATTTCGAAAGCAATCAGTTTTGGCAATTCATTTTGCCATCTTCAGGCCCCATACCTGATTCATGCGAAAGCGTGACAGCAACTGAGCCCACCTCACACTTTCGTATGAATCATCTGCACAACGATTGGGATTCACGATATCCAGTTTTATGGCGCTATACGATAAGCTCGTTGGGGCCTGAAGATGGCAAAATGAATTGCCCGAAACTGATTGCTTTCGAAATAAAATAAAATATCGTAAAGTGTTCGGCTGTTGGTAAAGTTTATTGACTTGAAAAGTACGTACCAACTGATGTCCGCTGGCCATAATGGACCAACAGAGATTGCTTGTTTTGTTGTCACGAATCATGCTTTTCATCTGCACAGACATACAAATCCGTAACTGACGCATCCTTAGACGGCTGAAAAATAACTTGAAATTTTTTTATTTACGGTCTTTCAAGTGATTTATAATAGCGAAAGTGTGTGGCTATGTTACAATGCAAAAATACACTTCAGTTACTTGCACTATTGAGAATTTTTATGGTTGACAAAATTACGAACTTTTGTATTTCTGGCGAAGACTTCTCGGGCTTCCAGCCGGGTGGCGGTGTCTTCAAACAGCGACGTTTCGACGAGTGACATACTCATCATCTTATGGCGAAGTGCCGAGACTTTGCGGATGCCGGTCCCTTTATACCTGCGGTGTGCCCCCCACCACCTGGCCGCGGGAGGCTGGGTCCAGAGGAGCCGGCGGGCGAGGTGGAGGGGGAAGCGGGTGCGCCGTTCGTGTCTCCGTCAGAGCATTCTGATTGCGTCTCGTGAGCGGGACGGTTCTTGTTGCGTTCCTGGCGTATTGCGGCTAATGCTGGATTCCAGGCCGCGCTCAGTTGATAGCCTTCGTCCCTGTTCACAAGGTTCTCGTGGACCCGTATTTCTATTGCTTCTTTAATGACGCTATCCCAATAGCTCCCGGCTCGGCATAGCACCCTGGTGTTTTCGAAGTCAAAGGTGTGGTTTTCTTTGATGCTATGTTCAGCTATAGCAGATTTCTCTATCTGTCCAAGTCGAACATGCCTGATGTGTTCGACGATGACCAGGAAAACCGTGGCGCTACTGAAGGACTCAGATCTACCAGAGGCAGTGCAGAAACGGCTGTATCCCAGAGCGCCAACGACACCGCGCCTGTATGGGTTGCCCAAGATTCACAAAGATGGGGTGCCTCTACGGCCGATTCTGGACACTATGAACTCGCACAGTTATGGACTGGCCAAATACCTGGCGACACTATTGAAACCACTGGTGGGACACTGCAGTCATCACGTGAAAAACTCCGCGGATTTCGTTAGAATACTGAAGGACATCCGAATACAGAGTGATGACCTACTCGTGAGCTTCGACGTCACCTCCTTGTTCACAAAAGTACCGCTACAAGACGCCTTGGCGCTCCTTAATCGGCACTTCGAGCCTGAAACAGTGAAGCTCTTTGAATATGCACTTACGACCACCTACTTCAAGTGCAATGGAGAGCATTATGAACAAGTGGATGGAGTGGCCATGGGATCTCCCCTTGCTCCAGGGATCGCGAATCTTTATATGGAACACTTTGAGGAGGTGGCACTACAAACTGCTCACCGTAAACCCAGGCACTTCTTCCGCTATGTGGACGACACTTTCGTGATTTGGCAGCATGGCAGGCAGGCACTGGAGGAGTTTATGGACCACCTAAACGGCATACATGAGAATATCACCTTCACGATGGAAGTAGAAGAGAATGGCTGTATTCCATTCCTGGACATACTGATCAGGAAGAAAGCGGATGGCACGCTGGGCCATTCAGTATATAGAAAAAAGACACACACAGACCTGTACCTCCATGCAACCAGCTGCCACCATCCGGCGCAACGCCAGTCAGTACTGACCACCTTGGTGCATAGGGCGCACGTCATTTGTGACAAAGAAAGCCTCTCAGACGAATTACACCACCTAAGAGAGGTATTTCGGAAAAACGGGCACAGTGAAACACAGATTGGCAGGGCCTTGAAGAGGAGACAGGCTGACAAAGTTCAGGAAGAGGAAGAGGAAGTTAACAAGAGACTCGCCTTTCTTCCATATTTGGGGCCCACATCAGCCAAAATCGGGAGGCTATTAAGAAAATCTAACATAAATACCGTCTTCCGACCACCGCCGAAGACGAAAGAGCTGCTGGGCTCAGCTAAAGACCCACTCAAACTAAACACACCTGGTATATACAACATTGCCTGCGAGTGTGGTGTGCAGTACATTGGTCAAACGCAGCGCTGCATCTCAAAAAGGTGCGAGGAACACATCAGGCATGTTCGACTTGGACAGATAGAGAAATCTGCTATAGCTGAACATAGCATCAAAGAAAACCATACCTTTGACTTCGAAAACACCAGGGTGCTATGCCGAGCCGGGAGCTATTGGGATAGCGTCATTAAAGAATCAACAGAAATACGGGTCCACGAGAACCTTGTGAACAGGGACGAAGGCTATCAACTGAGCGCGGCCTGGAATCCAGCATTAGCCGCAATACGCCAGGAACGCAACAAGAACCGTCCAGCTCACGAGACGCAATCAGAATGCTCTGACGGAGACACGAACGGCGCACCCGCTTCCCCCTCCACCTCGCCCGCCGGCTCCTCTGGACCCAGCCTCCCGCGGCCAGGTGGTGGGTGGCACACCGCAGGTATAAAGGGACCGGCATCCGCAAAGTCTCGGCACTTCGCCAGAAGATGATGAGTATGTCACTCGTCGAAACGTCGCTGTTTGAAGACACCGCCACCCGGCTGGAAGCCCGAGAACTCTTCGCCAGCTGTATACGCCGGGAAAGCATACACTCACATTTTGTATTTCTGTTTTTGGAGTGTTAATGTTTGTGTCAAATACCGGCTTTAGTAAGTTATAACAATGTAAGTGTAACTTGCCAGCTAGAAGAAAAGCTTCTATAATAATAAATCGTAAAACTAATAGCTATTATGATGTTATAACAATCTAAGTGTAACTTGGCAACTAGAAGAAAAGGTCCTCTAATAATAATATATCGTAAAACTACTACCTGTTGAGATGTACATCAATCTGTTCTCTCTTCCCATGTGTATGTTACATAGAAGTAGACACAAAAGGCAGCGCTGCATATCCTCTAGCCCATCGTCGCAGTGAATCACGCAATCTCTCAAATACAGCTGGCTCCATTCGGATTGCGTCGCATACATTGGTCACGCGCTCCTGTAACGTCTGCAGATTGTTGCCGGGTGCCTAATGTCAGAAATCCAACGATTCGTTTCCGGTGGACTGGGAGCGCATGATGGTAATCGTCCCCGACAAATAAATCGCTCGCAGAACGTTGCGGTGAGATAGGGTGCGTGGAAAAGTGGCTGGTGCTGCGTCCCACATAAACTACAGTCGTTGCCTTCCTGCAAGGGTAACGTTCTCCAAAAGCACCGGTAATATATACCGCAGAAATCGGTGATATGCTGCACCTGTTAAACTGTTTGTTGAAGGGTATGACCCTGTGAATCTGTTAAGAATATAGACTGATACCGAAGCAATTCTCATGCCCCCCCCCCCCCCCCCCCTGTTACTGCTCGAGGATTTGCGTCTGCTCACACGTGCGTAGTGTGGTAATTCACTATGCAATCTCTTGTGAATCTTGCCTCATCCGTAAACACTACACATTACTCTCCGCAAGTAAAATGGCCCATATCTCAACAGGTATTGGTTTCCGGACATATAACTCCGGCAACTTTTACTCTGGTTTTGGTCAGTACTACCCCTGTACGAATATTTTTAAGCACGTTGTACACTCTTGTACAAATGATTCAGTGCAACTACACTACTGGCTATTAAAATTGCTACACCAAGAAGAAATGCAGATGATAAACGGGTATTCATTGGACAAATATATTATACTAGAACTCACATGTGGTTACATTTTCACGCAGTTTGGGTGCATCGATCCTGAGAAATCAGTACCCAGAACAACCACCTCTGGCCGTAATAACGGCCTCGATACGCCTGGGTATTGATTCAGAGCTTGGATGGCGTGTACAGGTACAGCTGCCCATGCAGCTTCAACACGATACCACAGTTCATCAAGAGTAGTGACTGGCGTATTGTGACGAGCCAGTTGCTCGGCCCCATTGACCAGACATTTCCAGTTGGTGAGAGATCAGGAGAATGTGCTGGCCAGGGCAGCAGTCGAACATTTTCTGTATCCGGAAAGTCCCGTTCAGGACCTGCAACATGCGGTCGTCCATTATCCTGGAGGGATCGAATGAAGGGTAGAGCAACGGGTTGTAACACATCTGAAATATAACGTCCACTGTTCAAAGTGCCGTCAATGCGAACAAGAGGTGACCGAGACGTGTAACCAATGGCACCCCACACCATCACGCCGGGTGACTCTCCAGTATGGCGATGACAAATACACGCTTCCAATGTGCGTTCACCGCGATGTCGCCAAACACGGATGCGGTCATCATGATGCTGTAAACAGAACCTGGGTCATTCGAAAAAATGACGTTTTGCCATTCGTGCACCCAGGTTCGTCGTTCAGTACACCATCGCAAGCGCTCCTGTCTGTGATGCAGCGTCAAGGGTAAGCGAAGCCATGGTCTCCGAGCTGATAGTCCATGCTGCTGTAAACGTCGTCGAACTGTTCGTGCAGATGGTTGTTGTCTTGCAAACGCCTCCATCTGTTGACTCAGGGATCGAGACGTGGCTGCACGATCCGTTACAGCCATGCGGATAAGATGCCTGTCATCTCGACTGTTAGTGATACGAGGCCGTTGGGATCCAGCACCGTGATCCGTATTACCCTCCTGAACCCACCGGTCCATATTCTGCGAACAGTCATTGAGTCTCGACCAACGCGAGCAGAAATGTCGTGCCACGATAAACCGCAATCGCGGTAGGCTACAATCCGATCTTTATAAAAGTCGGAAACGTGTTGGTACGCGTTTCTCCTCCTTACACGAGGCATCACAACAACGTTTCACCAGGCAACACCGGTCAACTGCTGTTTGTGTATGAGAAATCGGTTGGAAACTTTCCTCATGTCAGCACGTTGTAGGTGCCGCCGCCGGCGCCAAACTTCTGTGAATGCTCTGAAAAGCTCATCATTTTCATATCACAGCATCTTCTTCCTGTCGGTTAAATTTCGCGTCTGTAGCACGTCATCTTCGTGGTGTAGCAATTTTAATGGCCAGTAGTATACTACTAACAGTACTGCCATCGCTACATCCCAGTGACGCAATCACCATTACTCCCACAGATTTAATGGATTTGACTCTTTGCAGAGATACCTTTATATAAGGGAGTCCGATTCTTTAAAGAATCGGCCATTGCTTGGTACTGATTTTCCTCTAAAATTTAATGCGGGAAAGTACATACAAGAAAGCGAATACAGGTGATTTCACAAGGCGTCTAAATGTGAATGTATGGTATGGATATTATTAGACACATTAATGTTTGTTATGTGTGTAGGGTACCAAACGTAATAGATTAATAAACTTTTTGTGATTTTGTTACTGAAAGCAGACAGTATGATGACAGATCATCAACGTTATAATTTGGCTTTACAGCAATGTATGTTTATATTAACCACTCAGCAGGAGCGAGACACCAAAAAGTGCACAACAAAAGTCCAGATTCGTCCTCTCAACCTGACTGAAGAACTACAGATATCTGAAGACCACAGATTTTTTCCGAAATAAGTCGTGGCAATAGATAATAAACTTCTTTAAGTTTTCAATTTATTTATTTACTTGTATCTGATTTTGCAAATTCCTTATGCTATCGTAGAAGGAAGACCATTCGAAAATTACTGGAAAAATAGCTTTAATTTTTTTTTTTTATATTCTGGCAGCATCCTTTCTTGCCTTTCGTATCTTCCACTTATTTTCTTCAAATGGCCCTGAGCACTATGGGACTTAACATCTGTGTTCATCAGTCCCCTAGAACTTAGAACTACTTAAACCTAACTAACCTAAGGACATCACACACAACCATGCCCGAGGCAGGATTCGAACCTGCGACCATAGCGGTCGTGCGGCTCCGGACTGAGCGCCTAGAACCGCTAGACCACCGCGGCCGGCCCACTTATTTTCTCATTCTCATTAAATATCTATCTCTTCACCTGATGTCCTAATTTCGCTTACAGTCCAGTAATGCAGAATACACCACGGCACACAAAATCTCATCTATACGCTCTCTGCTCTTCTGGTTGGCTGTTCCCCAATGTTCACAATGAGGACCAATGCTGACATTGTCAACTCTTCTCAGGATCTGTGCGTCGCTCTCCGTGCGATCTTCCCATTATATCTCATAATCACACCACTCAGATACAGAAGGTAAGGTAAAAAGTCGCTGATATGACAGAATGTGTAAATACCGCCACGGCCTAGAATATGAATTTATTGAACGCAGTTTTCCGAAATTACTTCACCAGGGAAGACGAATGGAATATTCCAGAATTTGAAATACGAACAGCTGCTAGCATGAGTTTCTTAGAAGTAGATACCTTAGGGGTTGCGAAGCAACTCAAATCGCTTGATACGGGCAAGTCTTCAGGTCCAGATTGTATACCCATTAGGTTCCTTTCAGATTACGCTGATACAATAGCTCCCTACTTAGCAATCATATACACCCGCTCGCTCACCGATAGATCTGTACCTACAGATTGGAAAATTGCGCAGGTCGCAGTAGTGTTTAAGAAGGGTAGTAGGAGTATATCATTGACGTCGGTTTGCAGTAGGGTTCTGGAGCATATACTGTATTAAAACATTATGAATCACCTCGAAAGGAACGATCTATTGATACGTAATCAGCTAGCTCTTTATTCGCAAGAAGTAATGGCCGCTATCGACAGGGGATCTCAAGTTGATTCCGTATTTCTAGATTTCCGGAAAGCTTTTGACACCGTTCCTCACAAGCGACTTCTAATCAAGCTGCGGGCCTATGGGGTATCGTCTCAGTTGTGCTACTGGATTCGTGATTTCCTGTCAGGAAGGTCGCAGTTAGTAGTACTAGACGGCAAATCATCGAGTAAAACTGAAGTGATATCAGGCGTTTCCCAGGGAAGCGTCCTGGGACCTCTGCTGTTCCTGATCTATATAAATGACCTGGGTGACAATCTGAGCAGTTCTCTTAGGTTGTTCGCAGATGATACTGTAATTTACCGTCTAGTAAGGTCATCCGAAGACCATTATCAGTTGCAAAGCGATTTAGAAAAGATTGCTGTATGGCGTGGCAGGTGGCAGTTGACGCTAAATAACGAAAAGTGTGAGGTGATCCACATGAGTTCCAAAAGAAATCCGTTGGAATTCGATTACTCGATAAATAGTACAATTCTCAAGGCTGTCAATTCAGTTAGGTACCTGGGTGTTAAAATTACGAACAACTTCAGTTGGAAAGACCACATAGATAATATTGTGGGGAAGGCGAGCCAAAGGTTGCGTTTCATTGGCAGGACACTTAGAAGATGCAACAAGTCCACTAAAGAGACAGCTTACACTACACTCGTTCGTCCTCTGTTAGAACATTGCTGCGCGGTGTGGGATCCTTACCAGGTGGGATTGACGAAGGACATCGAAAGGGTGCAAAAAAGGGCAGCTCGTTTTGTATTATAACGTAATAGGGGAGAGAGTGTGGCAGATATGATACGCGAGTTGGGATGGAAGTCATTAAAGCAAAGACCTTTTTCGTCGCGGTGAGATCAATTTACGAAATTTCAGAATGCGAAAATATTTTGTTAAGCCCAACCTACATAGGTAGGAATGATCATCAAAATAAAATAAGAGAAATCCGAACAGTAAGGTTTAGGTGTTCGTTTTTCCCGCGCGCTGTTCGGGAGTGGAATGGTAGAGAGATACTATGATTGTGGTTCGATGAACCCTCTGCCAAGCACTTAAATGTGAACTGCAGAGTAATCATGTAGATGTAGATGTAGACTAGTCTATTGATGGGTTTTTAATACCTACACCTGGAATCCCTTGTATCCCATATTTTTAGTCTTATTGTAGAGATGTTTAAACTGTACTGCTTCATCAGTGGGAAATCTTTCACTGTACAGCGATTTTAATATAATTGTAGTCAGACAGTGAACAAAGCATTCGGCCCTTTTCACTGTACTTTAAGTGTATTATCTGCAGTATTTTTAAGTTAAATAAATGAAATGGTATTTTTGCTAGCTATGTGAGGTTTCACTCGCTATGACGGCATATGATTGCGGCATGAACAGTCACCGCTAGGTAAGACCTCACTTCTTATATTCCATATCTTCAAATAAAGAGATTATAGTTTTTTTTAAACGTAGTATTAGTTTACTGATGTACATATACTTACACCTTATAAGAGGGATAGTTCATTACACAGGGTGTTACAAAAAGGTACGGCAAAACTTTCAGGAAAGGTTCCTCACACACAGATAAAGGACAGATGTTATGTGGATATGTGTCCGGAAACGCTTAATTTCCATGTTAGAGCTCATTTTAGTTTCGTCAGTATGTACTGTACTTCCTCGATTCACCACCAGTTGGCCCAATTGAAGGAAGGTAATGTTGACCTCGGTGCTTGTGTAGACATGCGACTCATTGCTCTACAGTACTAGCATCAAGCACATCAGTACGTAGCATCAACAGGTTAGTGTTCATCACGAACGTGGTTTTGCAGTCAGTGCAATGCTTACAGATGCGTAGCTGGCAGATGCCCATTTGATGTATGGATTAGCACGGGGCAATAGCCGTGGCGCTGCACGTTTGTATCGAGACAGATTTCCAGAACGAAGGTGTCCCGACAGGAAGACGTTCGAAGCAATTGATCGGCCTCTTAGGGAGCACGGAACATTCCAGCCCATGACTCGCGACTGGGGAAGACCTAGAACGACGAGAACACCTGCAATGGACGAGGCAATTCTTCGTGCAGTTGACGATAACCCTAATGTCAGCGTCAGAGAAGTTGCTGCTGTACAAGGTAACGTTGACCACGTCACTGTATGGAGAGTGCTACGGGAGAACCAGTTGTTTCCGTACCATGTACAGCGTGTGCAGGCACTATCAGCAGCTGATTGGCTTCCACGGATACACTTCTGCGAATGGTTCGTCCAACAATGTGTCAATCCTCATTTCAGTGCAAATTTTTCTCTTTACGGATGAGGCTTCATTCCGACGTGATCAAATTGTAAATTTTCACAATCAACATGTGTGGGCTGACGAGAATCCGCACGCAATTGTGTAATCACGTCATCAACACAGATTTTCTGTGAACTTTTGGGCAGGCATTGTTGGTGATGTCTTGATTGGGCCCGGAGCACGTTATCATGATTTCATACGGGATACTCTACCTGTGCTGCTAGAACATGTGCTTTTACAAGTACGACACAACATGTGGTTCATCCACGATGGAGCTCCTGCACATTTCAGTCAAAGTGTTCGTACGCCTCTCAACAACAGATTCGGTGACCGATGGATTGGTAGAGGCGGACCAATTCCATGGCCTCCACGCTCTCCTGACCTCAATCCTCTTGACTTTCATTTATGGGGGCATTTGAAAGCTCTTGTCTACGCAACACCGGTACCAAATGTATAGACTCTTCGTACTCGTATTGTGGACGGATGTGATACAAGACGCCATTCTCCAGGGCTGTATCAGCGCATCAGGGATTCCATGCGACGGAGGGTCGATGCATGTATCCTCGCTAACGGAGGACATTTTGAACATTTCCTGTAACAAAGTGTTTGAAGTCACGCTGGTACGTTCTGTTGCTGTATGTTTCCATTCCATGATTAATGTGATTTGAAGAGAAGTAATAAAATGAGCTCTAACATGGAAAGTAAGCGTTTCCGGACACATGTCCACATAACATAGTTTCTTTCTTTGTGTGTGAGGAATGTTTCCTGAAAGTTTGGTCGTACCTTTTTGTAACACCCTGTAGTTTATTTGCAATGGCAGTTTCCCTTACGTAAGCATCTTAATTTGAGGACGAGTGTTTGTTTACGTCCACACGTGCCTGCTTCTCACTTTAAGAACTGGGGTTTCGGCCGTACTTGCGCGAATCCCCATATGAGTCGCTGGACAGAAAGAAAGCTTTAAAAATAATTCGCCGCCGTTAAGAGGATTGCAAGCAGCGCGCGGCGCGCTGCGGCACACTTGTGAAGTTTCGCTTCGGCAGCCGCGGCGTTTGTGTGTGTTGCAGCAGCGTGGGCCTGCCGCTGCTGGGATGGAACGTGCCGACGGAACACCTCGACCTGGTCCACCCGCACTGGAGGAGTTTCCAGGTGCCCAACAAGTACTGGCACTTCGGACTAGCCTTCGTCTACTTCATGCTCATCTGCATGTCCTCCTTGGGCAACGGCATCGTCCTGTGGATATACGCCACGTCAGTAACCTACTTACTTCACGTTTCTCGACATGCACTTATTTATTTATTTTTGTAGCGCACGATAAGATAAACTGCACAAGACCCTTTAGTTTAGTATTAAGGGGACTGGTTCGAGCACACAAGGGGAAATCACGAAAAACTTGTAAACTTTCTGAACAGTGTAGCTCAAGGAATACGAGTTGTAAGCCCATTTAATGGTATCCATATTTTAACAAATCTTTTGGGTACACTTTCTTCTGAACTGTATTTTGTGTTGCAAATGAAATCAAGCATATTAATTATTTATGTACAGCACAGGTACACATACCTCGAAATAAAAAGAAAGTAGAAGTTTGATTTTTGTTTTGCAAATTCTGTACACTATTGTGTTTAAAGTAGACTTTGAGAAAGACTTTGCTGTCATAAATTATGGCTCAAAGAAAATTTAATAATGATCATAAAAAATTTCAGTAATTATAGTTTTTCTTTAAAAAAACTTTAATTTTCAAACTGAAGTCATAAGAATAGTCTACTCTCTAGTTAAGTATACTTAGAGCCAGTATACAGAATCTCAGCCTTCTATCTTTAATAGTTTTTAACCAATGCGTGCCAGGATATAAAAACGTGAACTTCTGGTTAAAAAAATAAAAATAAACTCCAAAAAAATGTTTGAATGGTGTTCTTTCTCCTACAGCAATTTACAACCTCCTACAACGACACAAAAATTTTAGGATTCTCGGAGTCAAAGAACAAATATTCGAGCTATAAAGGATTGCAGCACACGCAAAGATAAAATGCACATAAGATATTAGTTTAGCATTAAGTATTTATTAGTAAGTGGGAATTTGAACAGATGGGACCTGGATAGACTGAAAGAACCAGAGATTGTAGAGATCTTCAGGGAGAGCATTAGGGAACGATTGACACGAATGGGGGAAAGAAATACAGTAGAAGAAGAATGGGTAGCTTGAGAGATGACATAGTGAAGGTAACAGAGGATCAAATAGGTAAAAACAAGGGCTAATAGAAATCCTTGGGTAACAGAAGAGACATTGAATTTAATTGATGAAAGGAGAAAATATAAAAATGCAGTAAATGAAGCAGGCAAAAAGGAATACAAACGTCTCAAAAATGAGATCGACAGGAAGTGCAAAATGGGTAAGCAGGAATGGCTAGAGGACAAATGTAAGGATGTAGAGGTGCATATCACTAGGGGTAAGATAGATACTGCCTACAGCAAAATTGAAGAGACTTTTGGAGAAAAGAGAACCACTTGCATGAATATCAAGAGCTGAGATGGAAACCCAGTTCTAAGCAAAGAAGGGAAAGCAGGACGGTGGAAGAAGTATTAGAGGGTCTATACAAGGGTGATATTCTTGAGGACAATATTATGGAAATGGAAGAGGAGGTGGATGAAGATGAAATGGGAGATATGATACTGCGTGAAGAACTTTTGAATACATTACGGGAAAGGCAGTGATCAATGTCTTACAAATATTTACTATTAAAAACAGTCTTGATCACGATTTATTTGTCAAGGTGACCGGTTTCGACCGCTACTGTGGTCATCTTCAGACCATTGAGTAGGAACCTCTTTCTGTTGGAGAATCAATACTAAGTAGTGCACCTTGATAAATAAATCGTGATCAAGACTGTTTTAATAGTAAACAACTGCGTGAAGAGTTTGACAGAGCATTGAAAGACCTAAGTCGAAACAAGGCCCCGGGAGTAGACATCATCCCATTAGAATTACTGACAGCCTAGAAAGAGCCAGGACTAACAAAACTCTACCATCTGGTGAGCAAGATGTTTCTGGCGTTTGTAGAGTTAAAGCTTTAGGCAATGTTGACTGGAATACTCTCGTTCAAATGATGAAGGTGGCAGGGGTAAAATGCAGGGAGAGAAAGGCTATCTACAATTTGTACAGAAACCAGTTGGCAGTTATGAGAGTCGAGGGACATGAAAGAGAAGCAGTGGTTGGGAAGGGAGTGAGACAGGGTTGCAGCCTATCCCCGATGTTATTCAATCTGTATATTGAGCAAGCAGTAAAGGAAACAAAAGAAAAATCCATGGAGAAAAATAAAAACTTTTTCGCCAATGACATTGTAATTCTGTCAGAGGCAGCAAACTACCTGAAAGAGCAGCTGAACGGAATGGACAGTGTCTTGAAAGGAGGATGTAAGATGAACATCAACAAAAGCAAAACGCGGATAATGGACTGTAGTCGAATTAAATCGGGTGATGCCGAGGATATTAGATTAGGAAATGAGACGCTTAAAGTAGTAAATGAGTTTTGCTATTTGGGGAGCAAAATAACTGATGATGGTCGAAGTAGAGAGGATATAAAATGTAGACTGGCAATGACAAGGAAAACGTTTCTGAAGAAGAGAAATTTGTTAACATCGAGTATAGATTTAAGTTCCAGGAAGTCGTTTCTGAAAGTATTTGTATGGAGTGTAGCCATGTATGGAAGTGAAACATGGACGATAAATAGTTTGGACAAGAAGAGAATAGAAGCTTTCGAAATGTGGTGCTACAGAAGAATGCTGAAGATTAGATGGATAGATCACATAACTAATGAGGAGGTATTGAACAGAATTGGAGAGAAGAGAAATTTGTGGCGCAACTTGACTAGAAGAAGGGATCGGTTGGTAGGGCATATTCTGAGGCATCAAGGGATCACCAGTTTAGTATTGGAGGGCAACGTGGAGGGTAAAAATCGTAGAGGGAGACCAAGAGACGAATACACTAAGCAGATTCAGAAGGATGTAGGTTGCAGTAGGTACTGGGAGATGAAGAAGCTTGCACAGGATAGAGTAGCATGGTGAGCTATATCTCCTAATCTTCAGCTTATGAATGTATAAGCCAAATATATTTTACAAGTGAATAATGGCACAGTCTTCTATACGATATGGACAAACTCGTGAATGTGATGTACAGGTTGGAAAAAGGAGTGGAGGAAGAGGCAGTCTATAGAATGTGTGTGTGGAACAGTTATAACAAGATTATTTTCTAATGATGATAGAAATAATAACTGACTGCTGCTACTTTAGTAATGGAGGGTAAAGGAAATATGTTTGGTCGCTAAGGACCAGGTGTAAAGGTGGAATCTTTCGTATTTCAGTCTTCAACTCTTTCTGTGCTCAGTCAGTCTAGTAGTTATAGCCCTACTTGATTGACCTAAATATAATTTGCCACACAGATTGCAAGAAATCCTGTAAATTACACTCTGTTCCAAAGGTGGTATCTAATCTTTGGTGTTGAACAGAAAGTGGGCAACAGTATTCCTAATGTAAAAATGTTGAGCATATTTCCTGGATTTTAGATCCCATGTAAGAACCTGTGAAGTCCTGCCTGTGGCAAACTAATTGAGCATGAAACGACTTGGAGAAAGATTCGACCTTTGCTGAATATGCTCTGAATGGATGTTATATTTCGGCCTGATCATCACATTCACCAGTTTGTCCATATGACATAGTAGGCTGTGCCATTGCTCACTTGCACAACATATTTGGCTTACGGATTCATACAGTTTTAATATTGGAGTATACTGTGTAACGTTCCGTTAGAAAAACTATAAATGACTGTACTGATAAACTTCTTACGTTATTTGATTTTCAAACAGCTGAGCAAAACTGAACGTACTCAGACATTTCTTTCTTACTTATTCTGATCATCACTAAACGGACACACAATTTTTTTTTTCTTAGCGCAACGCAATCTGACTTTCAATAATCCCTACAAAAGAATGGCCCTGGCTAACAATAACCTATACCTCCCATGAATCACTTAACCTCACAAAAATCTTCGTTACTCGAACTACTGCAATACAGCAAGCGCCAATACTGCCAGATAAATGAAAGATTCTAACTACTGAAGGCACTAACTGCTGATAGGCATATTTAGAAAATGAAAGATTTTGATAGAGAACAAACAATGTATTTACCTTAATAGTGTTCAAAAGTCGTAATATGTATATATCAGTTCATGACATCCAGTCTTACAAATTTACTGTCTCTGACGGACACACGTCCAGATCGTCTGCTCTCAAAACTCTGCCATCTCTCTCCCCACATCCACCACTGCTGGCGGCTCACCTCCAACGGCGCAACACTACGCGCTGTTCACATCTAACTGCCCAACACTACAATACCGAATATTCCGACAATGAGTCCAACCAACCACAGACTGCACACAGCGCGGGCAGTGATTTTCATACAGAGCGCTGCGTGGAGTTACCAACATAAAAACCTAAACAGCCTATTTACAACTGTAGTATAAGATTTATTTGTTTAGAATCGCTTTGGATACAACATTTTGCTTGTGTTTTGTGCCGATATTGTCATAAAATGTCAGATATCTTTGTATAACAATCTATGCACAGCCATGAAGTCCCGTTGAACTCGTATGAACTATCTGTTTAGTATTAAGTTATCTGACTATGACCAAAGAGGCCGAAAATCGGTTAATGACAAACTATTGAATAAATATTATTATGGAACGTTAATATTGCGTATTCAAGTTTTTAATATGACTGTGTTCCTCCAAGAACCGAGGGAATATTCCATGACAGATTCTGTAGGGTGGGTGATGTTGCAGGGAGAAGGGAGGGTAGGAGGTGGGCGACAGTATGTAGTGGTTCGAGGATAACCTAGCACGGCCGGCCGGAGTGGCCGAGCTGTTCTAGGCGCTACAGACTGGAACCGCGCCACCGCTACGATCACAGGTTCGAATCCTGCCTCGGGCACGGATGTGTGTGATGTACATAGGTTAGTTAGGTTTAAGTAGTTCTAAGTTCTAGGGGACTGATGACCTCAGAAGTTTAGTCTCATAGTGCTCAGAGCCATAACCTAGCACAATCTAGCGATCGGAAACCCTACATAGCCTCCCGTTATGGCCAGACATCAGATATAAAAATTTCTTCCGCCGCCAGCGTTCGAACCCCCACTGTAGAACGTCGCGCACCTTGTAAAGAGCCAGCAGAAAGTACAGGTAATGTTACTGAGTAGAGTGTTGCGCCGCCCACAGGACCAAGTCGATCCGCACACCGTCCAACATGTTCATCGTTAACCTGGCGCTGTTCGACGTGCTGATGCTGCTCGAGATGCCGATGTTGGTGGTCAACTCGTTGTTCTACCAGCGACCCGTCGGCTGGGAGTTGGGCTGCGACATTTACGCCGCACTCGGGTCCGTCGCAGGCATGGGCTCCGCCATCAACAACGCCGCCATCGCCTTCGACCGGTACAGGTAGGTCAGCTGGTGCTCATTCTCTCAACCTGTTGCTCTGCGCTGCCTGCGAGCGAATCAAGCGGTGAGGCCAGCTTACGCACCACCGCATTGACAATTGCACTCTAGAGTCTTTCCGAAGTAGAGGCATCAGACAGAAGCAGATAGAGGGGGAGAAGCACCTGGACTGGATGAAGTGAGCGTGGAGATGGCGAGAGCAGCTGACATTTTTGGAGTGCAGTGGCTCTGTCGGGTCACGGTATAGAAACACGGAGGCCACCTGAAGTCTGGCAAAAGGGTATCATAGAGCTAATTTTTAAAGAGGGCTGCGGGAAACATGAACATCAACAAAAACAAAACGAGGATAATGGAATGTAGTCTAATTAAGTCGGGTGATGCTGAGGGAATTAGATTAGGAAATGAGACACTTAAAGTAGTAAAGGAGTTTTGCTATTTGGGGAGCAAAATAACTGATGATGGTCGAAGTAGAGAGGATATAAAATGTAGACTGGCAATGGCAAGGAAAGCGTTTCTGAAGAAGAGAAATTTATTAACATCGAGTGTAGATTTAAGTGTCAGGAAGTCGTTTCTGAAAGTATTTGTATGGAGTGTAGCCATGTATGGACGTGAAACATGGGTGATAAATAGTTTGGACAAGAAGAGAATAGAAGCTTTCGAAATGTGGTGCTACAGAAGAATGCTGAAGATTAGATGGGTAGATCACATAACTAATGAGGAGGTATTGAATAGAATCGGGGAGAAGAGGAGTTTGTGGCACAACTTGACAAGAAGAAGGGACCGGTTGGTAGGACATGTTCTGAGGCATCAAGGGATCACAAATTTAGCATTGGAGGGCAGCGTGGAGGGTAAAAATCGTAGAGGGAGACCAAGAGATGAATACACTAAGCAGATTCAGAAGGATGTAGGTTGCAGTAAGTACTGGGAGATGAAGAAGCTAGCACAGGATAGAGTAGCATGGAGAGCTGCATCAAACCAGTCTCAGGACTGAAGACAACAACAACAACAACAACAACGCGGGAAACTGTGCCAAAATTATAGGGAAAGAGAGCACCGATGATAGCTGGAGGAGGATTGAAAGAGGGACAAGGTCAGTTTAGACGAGGAAGGTCCACAGTGAGTCTAACTTTCATGGTAAAGCAGTTCGAAGAGAGGTGCTTTGAATTTCGTATGGATTTAGTAATGGTGCTCCTAGAAGGCGTGTGGTAGTGTGGAACGAAGGGAGATCTGGGAAACTCTTCTGGAAAGGGCAACTGGAAGGCTGACTAGCACAACGGAAACGTATCAAGAAACTGTGACTTGTGTAACAGCGGGAGGGGAGAAGACAGGCTAGTTTGAACAGATAAATGGGCTGAAGCAAGTGAACGTACTATCACTTTAATTTATCATCGCCATTATGGATGATATAATGACAGGAGTGGTGCAGCGAATATGAAATGAAAATACAGAAACAGTGATGTTTGCACATTACTTAATTGTCTAGGGAAATAGGGAAGGAGAAGTTCAAAAAAGACTAAATGTTGGGATTAAGAGGCCGGACAGTATCGACTGAAATTTGGGCAAAGAAGTGTGAAATGATGCTGCCAACGAGGAATAAGCGGAGAGTAGCGACGGATATAAGTGTTAGTGGGCAAGTTCTAAAGAAAGTGGGAAGTTTCAAATACCTAGGGACCGTAATAGAAGACAGCGGGAGGAAGATTAGTGAAAGGGGACCGCAAGGCCACGGAGAGTGAAAAAAGCTTGGTATGGAGCAAGAACGTAACACCCTAGAGCAACCTCCTCAATTTACCAGATATAGACTGGGACACTCAGATGTTTAGGACGGGTGGTGGGGACAGAGCATCGAGTGACATTATACTGAGTGCACTATCCGAAAATTACCTCGAGCAATTAAACAGAGAACCGACTCGTGGAGATAACATCTTGGACCTACTGATAACAAACAGACCCGAACTTTTCGACTCTGTATGTACAGAACAGGGAATCAGTGATCATAAGGCCGTTGCAGCATCCCTGAATATGGAAGTTAATAGGAATATAAAAAAAGGGAGGAAGGTTTATCTGTTTAGCAAGAGTAATAGAAGGCAGATTTCAGACTACCTAACAGATCAAAACGAAAATTTCTGTTCCGACACTGACAATGTTGAGTGTTTATGGAAAAAGTTCAAGGCAATCGTAAAATGCGTTTTAGACAGGTACGTGCCGAGTAAAACTGTGAGGGACGGGAAAAACCCACCGTGGTACAACAACAAAGTTAGGAAACTACTGCGAAAGCAAAGAGAGCTCCACTCCAAGTTTAAACGCAGCCAAAACCTCTCAGACAAACAGAAGCTAAACGATGTCAAAGTTAGCGTAAGGAGGGCTATGCGTGAAGCGTTCATTGAATTCGAAAGTAAAATTCTATGTACCGACTTGACAGAAAATCCTAGGAAGTTCTGGTCTTACGTTAAATCAGTAAGTGGCTCGAAACAGCATATCCAGACACTACGGGATGATGATGGCATTGAAACAGAGGATGACACGCGTAAAGCTGAAATACTAAACACCTTTTTCCAAAGCTGTTTCACAGAGGAAGACCGCACTGCAGTTCCTTCTCTAAATCCTCGCACAAACGAAAAAATGGCTGACATCGAAATAAGTGTCCAAGGAATAGAAAAGCAACTGGAATCACTCAATAGAGGAAAGTCCACTGGACCTGACGGGATACCAATTCGATTCTACACAGAGTACGCGAAAGAACTTGCCCCCCTTCTAACAGCCGTGTACCGCAAGTCTCTAGAGGAACGGAGGGTTCCAAATGATTGGAAAAGAGCACAGATAGTCCCAGTCTTCAAGAAGGGTCGTCGAGCAGATGCGCAAAACTATAGACCTATATCTCTTACGTCGATCTCTTGTAGAATTTTAGAACATGTTTTTTGCTCGCGTATCATGTCATTTCTGGAAACCCAGAATCTACTATGTAGGAATCAACATGGATTCCGGAAACAGCGATCGTGTGAGACCCAACTCGCCTTATTTGTTCATGAGACCCAGAAAATATTAGATACAGGCTCCCAGGTAGATGCTATTTTTCTTGACTTCCGGAAGGCGTTCGATACAGTTCCGCACTGTCGCCTGATAAACAAAGTAAGAGCCTACGGAATATCAGACCAGCTATGTGGCTGGATTGAAGAGTTTTTAGCAAACAGAACACAGCATGTTGTTATCAATGGAGAGACGTCTACAGACGTTAAAGTAACCTCTGGCGTGCCACAGGGGAGTGTTATGGGACCATTGCTTTTCACAATATATATAAATGACTTAGTAGATAGTGTCGGAAGTTCCATGCGGCTTTTCGCGGATGATGCTGTAGTATACAGAGAAGTTGCTGCATTAGAAAATTGTAGCGAAATACAGGAAGATCTGCAGCGGATAGGCACTTGGTGCAGGGAGTGGCAACTGACCCTTAACATAGACAAATGTAATGTATTGCGAATACATAGAAAGAAGGATCCTTTATTGTATGATTATATGATAGCGGAACAAACACTGGTAGCAGTTACTTCTGTAAAATATCTGGGAGTATGCGTACGGAACGATTTGAAGTGGAATGATCATATAAAATTAATTGTTGGTAAGGCGGGTACCAGGTTGAGATTCATTGGGAGAGTGCTTAGAAAATGTAGTCCATCAACAAAGGAGGTGGCTTACAAAACACTCGTTCGACCTATACTTGAGTATTGCTCATCAGTGTGGGATCCGTACCAGGTCGGGTTGACGGAGGAGATAGAAAAGATCCAAAGAAGAGCGGCGCGTTTCGTCACCGGGTTATTTGGTAACCGTGATAGCGTTACGGAGATGTTTAATAAACTCAAGTGGCAGACTCTGCAAGAGAGGCGCTCTGCATCGCAGTGTAGCTTGCTGTCCAGGTTTCGAGAGGGTGCGTTTCTGGATGAGGTATCGAATATATTGCTTCCCCCTACTTATACCTCCCGAGGAGATCACGAATGTAAAATTAGAGAGATTAGAGCGCGCACGGAGGGTTTCAGACAGTCGTTCTTCCCGCGAACCATACGCGACTGGAACAGGAAAGGGAGGTAATGACAGTGGCACGTAAAGTGCCCTCCGCCACACACCGTTGGGTGGCTTGCGGAGTATCAATGTAGATGTAGATGTAGAAGCGCTTGTTATGCTGAGTATATTATGCTCCAGTATTCACGTATGCATCGGAAATGTGGGTAGTGAAGAGAAGGCAGGTGAGAGTATATCAGCTTACAAAATGCAATTTCAAAGAAGCGTAAAAGGATATGGATATAGAAGGGTATGAGACAGTGAGAGAAATAGTGAAAGAGAAGCTCTTGCAGGAGACCATAGAAAAAACAAGATTAAGAAGGTACGGGCAAACTAAAAGAATGGGAATTGGCAGGATACCGAGACCGGCCCATAAAATGACATTAGGAGGCAAGGTACCTAGAAGAAGACTGAGAGATGCATCGTGGAAGTGAAGAAATTTGCCATGAAGAGAGGAAAAGACTGGGATGGAGTGTAGGGAGAAACGTGGTATGAGGTCAGGGAAAGATTGGGAGGCTTATGTTCTCAACAGACTCAGCCATGGGATGGAACCTGTAGATGAAGATGCTGCTGCTGCTGCTGCTACTGATGATGATGATGATGATGACGATGGTGAGAATCACGATCCTCTTTGAAATACTCCTTGCTTGTAATACATACAATTCTTTCTGCTTCGCATTCCGCACGTATTAATGCTAAAGCCACCCTGACATGGAACGTGTTTCATAGCGTTAAGAACGACGAACGTGCCTTCCATCGTGGCTGGTTCACCATTAGAAACGAGCTGGTGCATCACAGGGAACATAACGTGTTCCTCACCATTATTTGCGACCGCAGCGCTGATCCACCGGCAGTTTTAGGCTGCATCTGAGTCGCAAATCATACAGTTCGCTTACGAAAACGGACACGCATGAAATTGCTACACCAACTGTATTAAAACTCCATTTTCTACTTTCTCGATATGCCAACCATGTTCTTCTATCTGTAGTACACACAAATAAAAGATCCATAAACATGATACGCGACAAAAAGAAAAGTTTTGTTGAAATAGACCGAAGTTGCAGATGGAACGGTCACAAGCTTTCATGATTACTAGTGCTGGATTACATCACAGTAGTGGACATAAACTTTTAAAACTTTCATTACAAATAGAGCGTTAAAAATGTGCAAAAGTCTTCTACATGAGATAGAAATTATATCATAATTCTTAATTTTTTTGTTAATTCCTAAATTGATTCCTATTAAAACACTACTTCTATTTAGTAACTGAATTTTTAGAACTTACGAAATACGAGATCTAAAACAAGAAAGCGGGAAATCTTATACAGCAAGAAGTGCAAGCTGTCTTGCATATAAATGCAAAAGGTAATATCTGTACTGCAACACTGATACTAAATTTTCTGTACTTTCATGTGTGTGTGTGTGTGTGTGTGTGTGTGTGTGTGTATATGTGTGTGTGTGTGTGTGTGTGTGTGTGTGTGTGTGTGTGTGTATGCACACATAAATTTGTATACATGTGTGTTTTTGCACACAATTAGACACAATAGTTACAAAGGACTTATATTTCATACAGTGTGGAAAGTTATTTGGATAAATAAAAGAACAAATGCTAAACTGCAATTGAATCAGGTAGAGACTTAGATTTGCAATTCATTGGTCCACGTTTCATGGCATGTTGACAAAACCGAACGAGCACACTTCCGAAGTAGCGCACACTTACATATACGTAAGACCGAGTATTATTGTACATACCTCTATGAAAGTAATAAGGAAGTCCAAGAATTTTTAGAGAAAGCACAGACGAACAAAAATAATCGCAGATAGCAGATGTGAACCACCTAATTCGTAATTATAACAAAGCTTGTGTCCACTACACTACAGATTTTTTTGCTAAAATCTGAAACGCCTCGAAGGTTTTAACGGCCAATATCTCATCAAAACCAAACTCCACCCGAAAAAGCCATGATGGCCCAACGGTACCGACAGACCGCTGTACAGTTCTCAGCCCACAGGCGTCACTGGATGCGGATATGGAGGGGCACGTGGTCAGCACACCGCTCTCCCGGTCGTATGCAGGTTTACGAGATCGGAGCCGCTACTTCTCAGTGAAGCAGCTCCTCAGTTTGCCTCACAAGGGCTGAGTGCACCCCGCTTGCCAACAGCGCTCGGCAGACCGGATGGTCACCCATCCAAGTGCTAGACCAGCCCAACAGCGCTTAACTTTGGTGCTCAGATGGGAACCGGCGTTACCACTGCGGCAAGGCCGTTGGCCAATAACTCATTAATTGACATTTAATTACGACAAAATCATACGAAGAACGACTCGTTTTTGAAAAACCTTCAGTGAGGCGTTGACTTGAAAGGGCATACGTTTATAACACGCAAGTTGCAATACAAGAACACCAGATACAAAAGTTCTTTAGTCACAAATATGATGTTTCCCGTGATTTTATTTCAACAAATTGCACACAAAAAATGACGAGTTTTAGAGAAATCCGCACTGTGGTGGTGCTTCGGAACAGCATGTAGTCCTAGTACGTAATTATACTACTGGCCATTAAAATTGCTACACCAAGAAGAAATGCATATGATAAACGGGTATTCATTGGACAAATATATCCTGTATCCAGAAAGGCCCGTACAGGACCTGCAACATGCGGTCGTGAAATATGCTCCTGAAGTGTAGGGTTTCGCAGGGATTGAATGAAGGGTAGAGCCACGGGTCGTAACACATCTGAAACGTAACGTCCAATGTTCAAAGTGCCGTTTTGCTACACGTGCATCCAGGTTCGTCGTTGAGTACACCATCTCAGGCGCTCCTGTCTGTGATGCGGCGTCAGGGGTAACCGCAGCCATGGTCTCCGAGCTGACAGTCCATGCTGCTGCAAACGTCGTCGAGCTGTTCGTGCAGATGGTTGTTGTCTTGCAAACGTCCCCATCTCTTGACTCAGGGATGGAGACGTGGCTGAACGATCCGTTCCAGCCATGCGGATAAGATGCCTGTCATCTCGACTGCTAGTGATACGAGGCCGTTGGGATCCAGCACGGCGTTCCGTATTACCCTCCTGAACCCACCGATTCCATATTCTGCTAACAGTCATTGGATCTCGAGCAACGCGAGCAGCAATGTCGCGATACGATAAAGCGCAATCGCTATAGGCTACGCATTTCTCCTCCTTACACGAGGCATCACAACAACGTTTCACCAGGTAACGCCGGTCAACTGCTGTTTGTGTATGAGAAATCGGTTGGAAACTTTCCTCATGTCAGCACGTTGTAGATGTCGCCACCGGCGCCAACCTTGTGTGAATGCTCTAAAAATAAATCATTTGCATATCACAGTATCTTCTTCCTGTCGGTTAAATTTCGCTTCTGTAGCACGTCATCTTCGTGGTGTAGCAATTTTAATGGCCAGTAGTGTTCTAACTCGAAACGCATCAAATACGTGCTTCATCCGCAAACTACGTAATTCAATATGATGTCTCCTAAGTTCTGTTCGTGACGTAGAAACCAATTTTGCATCTGATTGGCCACGTTTCTCTTCGAGAAGCAAAAACTCTCCTGGCCATAGTTTTCCACGCTTCGGAATGCTCTGGAACGGGAAATTCCACATGGTGATCACACAAAACTCGTTCAACTCCACGTCCAGGAACGCTTTCACGTCTCGTGTGAGGATAGGTACTGCAAAGTTTTCGATACCGCTGGAGCTGTACCTGCTGCTGTGCGTTTTGCTGTGGTACACGGTGTGTGTGTGTATGTGTGTCTGCCCTCAGGACCATCTCGTGCCCGATCGACGGACGACTGACGCAGGGCCAGGTGCTGGCGCTGATCGCCGGCACGTGGGTCTGGACGCTGCCCTTCACGCTGATGCCGCTACTCCGCATCTGGAGCAGGTTCACCGCGGGTAAGGGCATCCCTCCTGCCTAACGGGCAGCTCCGGCCAGTGTTCACGTCGCGGACTGCAGAAGATACGAGGGCTGTTCAGAAAGTAAGGTCCCATGGATAGCGAAATGAAAACCACAGTGAAAGTCAAAAAATTTTTATTCGAAACAATCAGCCACACCTTTCACCTACCTCTCTAAATAGCCGCCGCTCCGACTTAGACATTTGTCGTGGCGTTGTACAAACTTTCCAGCACCCTCAGAAAGCAGCCACCTGTGCTTTCTGCCAATTCTGTACGCTGGTCTACTTCTCATTGTTTGTGCCAAAATGTCTTCGTAGCCAGTGGTTCATGTGAGCAGAGATGAACAACTGAGGGAGACAGTTAAGGGCTGTATATGCGGGTGATCCCATCAGAAACGCTGCAGGAGCGTCTTCATTGCCCCTGCATAATATGGGTGAGAAAGAGGAAAGTTGAGAAGAAAGAAACGCATGACATTTGCGTTATGTGGGCTGCATAGCTTCAGGCGAAATCTCTTACATACTGGGTGATCAAAAAGTCAGTCTACATTTGAAAACTGAATAAATCACGGAATAATGTAGATAGAGTGGTACAAATTGACACACATGCTTGGAATGACATGGGGTTTTATTAGAATAATAAAAAAAAAAATACAAAAGTTCAAAAAATGTCCGACTGATGGCGCTTCATGTGATCAGAATAGCAATAATTAGCATAACAAAGTAAGACAAAGCAAAGATGATGTTCTTTACAGGAAATGCTCAATATGTCCACCGTCATTCCTCAACAATAGCTGTAGTCGAGGAATAATGTTGTGAACAGCACGGTAAAGCATGTCCGGAGTTATGGTGAGGCATTAGCGTCGCATATTGTCTTTCAGCATCCCTGGAGATGTCGGTCGATCACGATACACTTGCGACTTAAGGTAACCCCAAAGTCAATAATCGCGCGGACTGAGGTCTGGGGACCTGGGAGGCCAAGCATGACGAAAGTGGCGGCTGAGCACACGATCATCACCAAACGACGCGCGCAAGAGATCTTTCACGCGTCTAGCAATATGGGGTCCTGCATAAACGTTGTACGTTCCAGCAGGTGTTTATCAGCCAGGCTGGGGATGATGCGATTCTGTAACATATCGGCGTACCTCTCACCTGTCACGGTAGCAGTTTTGCTGTCCAGCGCCATCTGTCGGACATTTGTGAACTTTGTTTTTTTTGTTCTAATAAAACTCCATGTCATTCCAAGCATGTCTGTCAATTTTTACCTCTCTATCTACAATATTCCGTGGTTTATTAAGTTTTCAAATTTATACTGACTTTTTGATCACCAGGTACTTGGCGGGAGACACTGTTGTTTTAGGCATTTCTACGTGATCGCTTTGCACTATGAACTGAAAAGAGCGGCGTAAAGCGTTCGACAGGCGCACTAAAGACACTGCCCAACACATGTGTGCAAAGATCCATCGGATTTTTACAGTGGTTTCCACTTTGCACCTAATCGGAGCCTACTTTCCGAACACGCCTCGTATCTCTCCCTAGCACTGATGCTGTATGCTCTTGCTTCAGTGACGCTGCCTTACACTTTCCTGTCCTGATCGTGGCCGAGACATCAACTTCCTCTCACTTATCTCTGTGAATGTGATTAAGCTACTAACAGAAACCAAGGGCAGGTGGGTAAATAAAAAACCTGCATAAATGAGAAAGCATCTGAATCGGCAGACTGAACAGACTAAATCGATAGATATTTTGGTGTTAAAGTAAAATTCAAACGTAATTCGTGAGACTATCAAGTACGATATCTAAAGTTAAATTTATGTGAGAAGTATTACAGCCATTTAAAATAATAACAGGTGTTAGACAAGGGGAAGGCTTATGACCTGTACTGCGTTTCAGAAAAAATTGTAAGTATCTGGAATTTGGAGCTAAAAAATCACAAAATTGTACCAATAATTCTGGAAAGGGAGACAAATGAAAGTAAGGTAAAATACCTGTCTTTTGCAGGAGATTTCGCAATGCCTTTAGAAAATCTGACAGAAGCAGTTACTCAAATAAGTTTTCTGGAAAAAATTACGAGTAGAACCTATACCAAAGAAATGCACAAAAGTATATGGAAACACAAGTAGGCAAAATAGAACGAGTTAGTAAATTTAAATATCGTGGGCGAAATTATACAGCAGAATGGACTAGAAAAAGAGTTAATGAAATTGAAACAGCATGTGGTTCGCCAAAAAATATATCTACAACAAGAAAAGCAAGCCTAGGAAAACTAAATTAAAACACTGTAGCACAGTGGTAAGACCAGAAGTTTGTGACTACGTGAATGCTCAACGGTGAACTCTAAGCTGGACAGAACAGAGGTACTTGAAAGACGGATTATTAGAAAAAGATGGGTGTAACACAAACTACAGATAGTTGGAAAATGAGAAGTAACGAGGGAATCTATGAAAATATTGCGACAGTATCAGAAGTAACAACACAGTGAAGATGAATCTTCTTTGGACACATCTACTATATGAATGCGAATAGGCTAATGAAACGTTTCTCTGGAAAAATAAATCGACACAGGCATATATTACAGAAATAAGAACATAACTAGAAAGAAAGAGTATGAAAGAACAGTAAATAACAGAAACAAAGGTGATTCATGCAATGGTTTAGAAATGACGTACTTGCAACAATTCATTGCAGATGTAGACCGGTTGCACGTGTAACGCTTGTTGCAAGAGATGGCATTAATTTAAACAGCTTGTAGCTGGTTTGCGGCTGACAAAAGAAAAAAAGAAAGAGGTAAGAAAAATGAGGCGCAGATAAAGGAAGCTCGTGTTTTGGATAGTGGCTTAGCCAACGGCGACAGCGGTCTGCTTTTAAACGCGACCGCTTGCGGTACAAACTGTAGCTTAAACGCCTCGCTAATGGCGCCTTACTCTCCGTAATTACCTAGTGTTATCAGGTAGTGGAAGGTTGCAACTGGAGGTAATGCTGCCTGTCAACGAAGCAATGTCGCGTGTAATTTTCAGACTGTGCCCGAACTTTATCGGCAAAATTTCGAGGACTGTTCAGCGATATTTTCTGAGTATTTTAACAATAAGGGACCTGTGACCTCCGGTAGCTCGTGATAGAGTAAATTTAATTTGATTTGTTACCCTGACTTACCTTCGTATCTTTACTGGAGTGAAAAATATTTCACAACAGTGCAAATGTTGTGGGTGTGCCATGGGTGTGTTGTTTGGAAACAAACTTGTTCCTTTCATTCACAACAAAGTGTGGACAGTCTAACTTGGCAGTCAGCCGCGATTGTAAACAAACGAGAACTTAGACCGCCTGAGGGGATAGGAGTGGTGCGAGGGAAACAAACAGGGAGTACTTTTGTACTTTTGCGTCTCCACACAGGCGCCTTCGAAGAACTAGGTCCTTCTATGTTAGAGCGAGATATTGCAGGCCCCTTCACAGATACGAAGATAATTCGGTTGACAAACGCACCACGGTTCCCTTATAGCAAAATACTCGGGAAATATCCCTGAACAACCACCAAAATTTTATCAGAGGCGTTCCCTGAGATGAAGAGGGGAGAACAGGAGAAGGAGTTGTGGCGGGCCGCGTCGAACCTGCCAGAAGACTGATGTCAAAAAAAGTTCTGAGAGTATGAGCGAACTTTTATTGTAACGAGTAGGTTAGCGTAGGTTTCCAAGCTTTCTAGATGGATCAGTGCATGGCACTCGCGTCTGTCGCCCTATAACTTGTTATAGCTTGCAGCAGTAAGCCTCAGCCACTACTTGAAGCTGTCGAGCGTTTATCTCATGGAAATAGGGAAGGATGAACAAAACGTGATGTGCCGGCAGATTCGCGAGCCCAATACTGAAGCAGATCAATGACAACAACTTCCGCCTGTCGCAACTTGCAGACCGCGGGCGAAGGACGAAACAAAAGAAATTTTCCCTTTCTCTTAGTATTTAGAATTATTACAAACAAATCAGTTATCGAGTACGACTTACTCTGCATCTACATCTACACCCCGAAAGCCATCCTGCAGTGTATGGCGAAGGGCACTTTGTGTATCAGTATTACTTCCCTCTCTTGGTGTTCCAGTCGTTTATGGTTCACGGGAAGAACGGCTGCCGGTAACCCTTCGTGTGGGCTCGAAGCTCTTTAATTTTATCTTCATTGTCTTTACGCTAGATATACGTAAGGTGAAGCAATGTAATTGTTGACTCTTCTGGAAATGTAGGCTCTCGGAACCAAGAGCAGTCTATAACGGGATGCAGAACGCCTCACTTGCAGTGTCTGCCAATGGAGTTGGCTGAGCATTCCTATAACGATTTCGCGCTTGCTAAATGAACCTGTAACGGAACGTGCTGCTCTTCTTTGTACCTTCTCCGTTTCATCTATGAGTCTTACCTGGTACGGATCCCATACTGACGAGAGGTAGCTAGTGGTCGAGAGAGGTTTTTGTAAGCTACTTCCCTTGTTGATGGACTACATTCCCTGAGGTTTCTTCCAACGAATCTTCTAATGAATCGCCTTACTAGCGATTAATTTTACGTGGTCTCTCCACTCCAAAGAGCTCCGTACGCATTTTCCCAGGTATTTTATGGAAGAAACTGCTTCCAGTGATTGGTCTGCAATTTTGTAATCATACAGTAAAAGGTCTTTAAATGTATTCGCAATTGCGAATAAGGACAACCAGCTGTAGAATGAAATGGTGACAATGAAACTTTGTGGCGGGCTGGGACTCGATCCGGATTTCTTCTCTCAAGCAGTCGCTTTACCATTAGGCTACCCGAGCACGACTCACGGCAACAGCCAAATTTCCATATGTCGACTCACATATCTATTATGTATATTCCCGTACAGGTCGTCACGGGGTCCCAGGTTCGATTCCCGGCCGTGTTGGCGATTTTCTCCGCCCGGGGACTGGGTGTTTGTGTTGCCCCCATCATTTCATCATCACTCATGAAAGTGGCGAGAGTGGACTGAATAATGACCAGGAATGTGTAGTTTGAGTCCGGCCGTGAGTCGTGCACGGATAGCCAAATGCTAAGGCGACCGCTCCTAATAACAGCCGGCATAGTAGCTCAGCGTGTTCGGTCAGAGGGCTAGTTGCCCTCTGTACTTAAAAAGCTGAGGGAACGGGTCAACGATGAACTTAAACAGGTGTCATGGAACGTCCGCCCCGAGCAAATGCAACCAACAATAGCGAACAAAATGAGATCAGCAAAATAAATAAATGGTAAAGCGACCGCTCGCGATAAGCGAGAAATCCGGGTTCGATTCCCGCTCTGGTACAAATTTTTACTGTCGTCATTGCATTCTACAGCTGATGGTTGTCCGTATTCGCAATTACGAATTCATTTAATGCATTTCACAGAGGCTGCAGTCGCCACAACTTTGCAGCGTAATCAGAATAACACTGCAATATACTAAAGGGTCTGTCTGTCTACGTATTCGCAATGCGTTACATTTGTTTATTTTGAGGCTCAGTTGCCACGTCTTGCGCCAAGCGTCGATCCTGTGCAGGTCTTCCTTCATTTCGCTGGAAACTCTGATGTTTCATTCGAATTTGTGTGGAAAGTGTTAAGGTAAACGGTGAGTGAGAGATGCTGTGGGTTCTTTCAGAGGGCTTCCTGACGACGTGTTCGTTCGACTACCTGACCGACGACGAGGACACCAAGGTGTTCGTGGGCTGCATCTTCGCGTGGTCCTACGCATTCCCACTGTTCCTCATCTGCTGCTTCTACTACCGCCTCATCGGAGCCGTCCGGGAGCACGAGAAGATGCTGCGCGACCAGGTGAGTCGCCGCTGTGTGTCCACTGTAGTGGAAGTTCTCACAGGCAACTACGTCATCTTCAGACAATAAGCACTCCGTCCAAAAACATACGCCATGCACTTATCACGCCAGTACCGTTAGCACCGCCTCTACTCTTGACATAGAATAGTGCAGTGTCTGCATTTGACACTGTATATTTTACGTTCCGCTGGGACCACAACATAGTATACACCAGTGTAAGACACAGTGAAAATGAATGCTTAAGAACTAGCCACAACAAGTCAATATTTTTTTTAAAAATATCTTACACGACAGGCCTCTTTCGGCTTATCGTAATTGTCGAGTGACTCTAGTTAGATATTTGTAAACATCGTAGTAAAGAACTGTCAAAACTGAACTATCGAAATACCCGACAAAAATGTATTTTTACCTTCCGTAACTACAAAATGTAATATATTTACCAAGATATAACAGAAAGAATTACTACGTATGCAATATGGTCCTCACTTTCAACGAGACGTCACTTGAAAATGACAATAAACCAAAACAGGCGTGTCGTGTAAAATATTTTTAAAAAAATATTACCTTATTGCAGCTAACTTTGGAGCATTTATTTTCATTATGTACTGTCTTTTAAATGCAGAGGACAGAGTGGATAGGTGGAAAGAGTACAACGAAGCCTCTATGAGGGGGGAAGATTTATCTGATGTGATGAAAGAAACAGGAGTCGATTTAGAAGAGACAGAGGATCCAGTATTAGAATTTAAGAGAGCTTTGGAGGACTTAGGATTAATTGAGGCAGAACGGATAGATAACATTCCATCAGAATTTCTAAAACCGTTGGAGGAAGTTGCAATAAAAGGGCCGTTCACGTTGGTGTGTGGAATGTATGAGTCTCGCGACATACCATCTGACTTTCGGAAAAGTAACATCCACACAATTCCGCAGACTACAAGAGCTGACAAGTGCGAGGATTACCTCACATTCAGCTTAACAGCTCATGAATCCGAGTTGCCGACAAGAATAATGTATAGAAGAATGTAAAATAAAATTGAGGACGTGTTTGATGACGATCCGTTTGGCTTCAGGAAAGGTAAAAGCACTGGAGAGGCTATTCTGACGTTGCTGTTATGGAAGCAAGAGTAAAGGAAAATCAAGACACGTTCATAGGACTTCTTGACCTGGAGAAAGCATTCCATAATGTAAAATGATCCAAGATATTCGAAATTCTGAGAAAAACAGGGGTAAGCTGTAGGGAGAAAGGGTAATATACAATATGTACAGGAGCCAACGGGGAATAATAAGAGTGGACGACCAAGATCCAAGTGTTCGGATTAAAAAAGATGTAAGACAGGGATGTAGTCTTTCGCCCCCACTGTTCAATCTGTACATCGAAGTTGCAGTGATGGAAATAAAAGAAAAGTTCAGGACTGGGATTAAAATTCAAGATGAAAGGATATCAATGATAAGATTCGCTGATGACATTGCTATCCTGAGAGAAAGTGGAGAAGGATTACATGATCCGCTGAATGGAATGGACAGTCTAATGAGTACAGAATATGGATTGAGAGTAAATAGAAGAAAGACAAAAGTAATGAGAAGTAGCAGAAATGAGAACAGCGAGAAGCTTAACTTTACGACTGATGGTCACGAAGTAAACGAAGTTAAGGAATTATGCTACCTAGGCAGCAAAATAACCAATGACAGGCTGAGTAAGATAGACATAAGAAGCAGACTAGCACTGGTATTCGCGGCCAAGACAAGTCCACTAGTATCTAACATAGGCCATAATTTGAGGATGAAACTTCTGAGAATGTACGTTTGAAGCGCAGCATTGTATGGTGGTGAAACATGGACTGTGGGAAAACGGGAACAGAAGAGAAGTATTTGGGATGTGGTGATACAGCCGAGTGTTGAAAATTAGGTGGAATGATAAGGTAAGGAACGAGGAGGTTCTACCCAGAACCGGAGAGGAAAGAAATATGTGGAAAAGACTGATGAGGAGAAGGGTCAGGATGATAGGACAACTGTTAAGACACCAGGGAATGACTTCCATGGTTCTAGAGGGATCTGTGGAGGGCAAAAACTGTAGAGGAAGGCAGAGATTGGAATACATCCAGCAATTAATTGAGGATGCAGGTTGCAAGTGCTACTCTGAGATGAAGATGTTGGCACAGGAGGGGAATTCGTGGCGGATCGCTTCAAATCAGTCAGAAGACTGATGGAAAAAAAAAAAGAGAGACCAGTCTTTGTAGTGTTCCCTTGCTGTCAACAAGGATGCTAAGGAGTTCTGGTATTGCGTTCCATTCCTTCGCCAGTGCCGTTGACTCAAAACTACTGGGTGGTCATTGGTGCATGTGGAAGTGTTCCAGTAAGTCTCCTCAACGCATCCCACATATTGTCGATGTGATTTAAGTCGGGGAATGGTCAAACCACGTCATCCGCCGAATATTCTCTTGTTCGATGAGCTCTTCCACTTACGCTGTTCGGTGCGGTCGTGTATTACCATCCATAAAAATGACGTCACGGTCGAAAGCACCCACGAAAAGATGGGCATGGGGTAGGAGTACTGTGTCAGAATAACACTGATCAGTGAGTGTACTGTTTTCAAAGATTTGTCGTGGCGCTGAGAGCATGGCGACTGAACTAACGAGGAGTAGGATACGTGCTCTTTTCGGATGGGAGCAGATTCCGCCTGGGTAGTGATTATTGATGTGCTCTCATATGGTGAGAGGAGACAACACGTAATGGACACTATCTTGTCGAACATGACTGTTCTGGTGGTCCAGGTGTGACGGTGTTGGGAGGCATAATGTTGCGTGGATGCACTGACCAACAAATCTTTGAACGCAGTTCATTCACTGCTCAACATTGTTGTCACACTGCACTCCTTTCCCATGAGTGTCTTTTCGAGGGTGCATTCGGCCCTGACTTCCTTTTTGTGGATGACAACATACGATCGCACTGAAGAGCGCAGGTCGAGGAGCTCTTGGAACGAGAGGATATTCGGCGAATGGGCAGAACTGCGAAGTCCCCCGACCTAAATCCCACCTAGCACATGTGGGTAGACGTACTGCAGCCCATACAGAAGCACCAACGACCAT
Organism: Schistocerca piceifrons; assembly: GCF_021461385.2. Lineage (NCBI taxonomy): Eukaryota > Metazoa > Arthropoda > Insecta > Orthoptera > Acrididae > Schistocerca > Schistocerca piceifrons. The sequence goes on from NC_060140.1 coordinate 97,243,890, forward strand.
CCAACAGTTCTCAGACTCGTTGGTGGAGGATTGTAACTACCTACCACAAGAACTCTTTAGCAATCTAGTGACCAGCATGAAAGATCGATGTAGTCACTGCTGTCCATGGTGATCACATAGCCTATTTTAAGAACCATGTCCCACCGGCTGTAATGTCCGGGGGATCATCACGAATAGCGGTGACTTCAGTATACTTGTTGTCATTGAATAAAAGATCGTTTTCATCTGTACTACACTGTAGTAGGTGTTTCTACGTACGGTCCAAGGTTTCATCGATCTGTGTTACTGGGCAGTCACACGCCATGCAAAAGTTACGTTCGACATTGAAATTTTTGCAAGAGTGTACATTAATAAACGGCTGAAACTGTCACACAGCCCCAGTTCCCAGTTGTAGTTCAACATTTACATCACTATTCTGCAATTGACACTAAAGTGCTTGCAGGAGGGTTCTTCGAACCACCTTCGCACTGTTTGTCTACTGTTTCGCTCCCTAACAGCGCGTGGGACAAATTAACACTTAAATCTTTCTGTACGAGCTCTGATTTCCTGTGTTCTATTACGGCGATAGTTTCTCCTCATGTGTGCTGTTAACAGTGGAATACGAGGGCTATTCGGAAAGTGAGGAACGATCGGTCGCGAAATGGAAACCACTGTGAAAATCCGACGAGGTGCCTAGGACAACAATGTCTCCGGCCAAGTAGGAGGGCCCGCTGAGAGGCTTCGCCTTAATGAATGCAGCCCACTTAACACAACTGCCACGCACTTCCTTCTTTATGGCAATTCTCAGCCACACTCTGTAGGGGCAGTGAAGACGCTCCTGCAGCCTTTTCGATGGGAAGTGTTCGATCACCCACTACACAGCCATAATTGGCTCGTCCTAAGTATCATCACATGAAACGCTGGATACGAAGACAACACTTGGGCGCAGGATATGTGCTATAGACCAGTGTAGAGAATTATTGGAAAGCACAGGTGGCTGCCCTCTATGACGATGGTGTTCGAAATCTGGTATAACGCTCCAACAAATGTCTAAGTCGGAGCGGCGACTGTGTAGAGAAGTACCTGGAAGGCGTAGCTAAATGTGCAAAGAAAACCGTTTTGATTTTCACTGTGGTTTCCATTTCGGGACCGGTCGTTCCTTACTTTCCGAACAACCCTCGTATTTTCACATTGATAGCAGAAAATTGGTGCTGAAACTTCGTGAAAAGATCTCGCCAACACCTTTTTTTTAATTACTGCCACCCCAAGTCGCTTATCATATCCGTGACAATTTCTCCAATATCTAAAGGCTTACAGGGGTAACAAAAATTTAATTTCATATATTTATTGACCGATTTTAAACTTTTAAAATGCTATCATAATCTACTCATTAAGAGGTGTAAACTTACATTATAGTTTTAGTACAATAAAACAACTATTTAAGTCAGAAACTGTGCGTAAGTCTTAACTAACAGCGAGAAAACTACCCAAACCGTACTCGTCCACGGTTTGATTATGAGAGCAGGTAACATCTTTTAACAAACTTTAAACTAATTTTAAACCTTTTCTTAACTTTTCCTCTCTTGCAACCCCACAAACAGCACTTTTGATTTTCACTTTTTAATAAGTGTGTGATCCGAAACCAATAAAACTAGTATGATTAGGGTTTTGCGTCTTCAACTCTTAAGGTTTTATACGCTTATCGCCGCATATTTAACACATTAACTCAGTTGTAACCAGACGTATGAAGCTGTTTTATACATAGCAGTTCGGGGGGATCGATTGTTAAAGATTTGTGGGGTGAGAGGGTGTTACTGGTACATATTGAATCTGCTTGCAATTTCTCAATGCGTTTCAGTGTTACGTTTTACATGTCACCGCTTCCCAACGCCTGACCCACTCGCATCGCTTAAATGTCGTCAGTAGAGGTCTGCACGTATAAAAGAAACGAGACCTGCACCCATATCGCATCTACATATGCCTTTTCCGATTCCGCAACTCTTTTTTATCCAGTTGTGCCCCGCATGCGCGGATATTAAACTACTGTACGCCACTGTAACCCGTCCGATAGACTGGCGCTCTGACGGCAATATTGGCTCTGCTATGAATTTTCGTCTGTTGGAGTCGGACCTCATACTTCACACTTCACTTAGTAAGAACTTGGAGGTCGATAATGGCCACAGTTTAATTCAACATGTCCCATTTTATACTTCCATGAGTTAGAACTTCCGTTGTAGTTAATGAAACGGATTTTGTGAAATTTTTCCGTGGAAAATTTCCGCATCGCTGGGAAGTTAAATGAACTCGTGTGACAAAACAGAAGGGGAAGTGCCGAAAAAGTACTGATTCGTAAAGAGGACAATTTTCCCAATGTCTGCGACGTGTTGAAGTAAACGTGAAGCAACGAAGTATTGCACTGGAGGCGATACAGGACCAAAACAACGGCGACTGAGACAGTGAAAGTCGTTTGAGAGTGCTGCAAAGTGGATTAGTGTCCAATACGGATTCCTCCTGCTAAGCCTGCGGAAACCTTTAGCGAGGCGGACTGCTTCTTCCACTCGGCTGCCACTTTCAACAGCCTTACTGAGAGCGAGACACAGATGTCAATTTTCGTCGCATCACCTTCTCTCACCTGACATCACCGTCACTGATCAAACTACTGAAGAGGCGCTCAGCGGAATACCCGGAATGAAAACGCACCATCATGGAGAATCCCATGTTCGTTCATCAGTCTCCTCTCTTGTGCCAACTTCTCAGAGAATTGCACCCAACATCGTGTTTTGTCACTTTTTGGCATATGATCCTTTCTTTGCCGATCCTGCGGGCACCTCAACATTGATTATCTTATCTGTCCATAAACTTTCTACAACACCACATATTAAGAACTTTGATTTTCTTCTTTTTCGTTTTCCCGATAGTCCATCATTAACCTCCATACAATGTTAAGCACCATATGTAAATTCTTAGAAATTTCTTTCTAAGACCGATATTTGATAATAGTAGCCTTCTTTTGACCAGAAATGCTCTCCTGTTGCTGTATGTTTTCTGCAATCCTTGCTTCGCCCCTCAATATATGTTTTCAAGTTAATATCACTCTATCATTCCGTCTACTTTGTGAACCCCAGTTTTGATTATGAGTTTTTCACAAATCTACTTTTTGCTACGCCTCATTTCTTTCGTCTTTCTTCGGTTTACTCTCGATCCATGATATTCACTCAGTATAATGTTCATTCCATTCAGTTTATTCTCTAATTATTCTCCACTTTCACTGAGGGTAGCAATGTCATCAGCCAATATTAATATTCATATCCTTTCACCTCGAATTATGCCTACAGGCAGGAACTTCTGTTTTATTTCCGTCTTGCTTCTTCGATGTGTAGACTGAACAGCAGGGATAAAAGACTGGACCATGTCTTATAGAATTTCTAATCGGAGCACTTCATTCTTGGTCTTCCATTCTTATTTTGTCCTCTTGGCTCCTGTGAACATTTTATATTATCGTTTTTGCCTATCGTTTACGCCATTTTTCTAGTATTTTCGGACATGTTGCACCATTTTACGTTGTCGAACGCTTTCTCCAGATCAACAAATCCTACGATGTCTTGATTTTTCTTAAGTGTTGCTTCCATTATTTAGTGCAACATCATAACTGTATCTCTGTTGTCTTTACCTTACCGAAAGCCACACTGATCGACTGATCGCCACTTAAGAGATCCTTATTTTCTTTTCAGTTCTTGGATGCATGTGGCTGCTTGTGCGATAATTCTCGTACTTATATGCCCTTGGTTTCTCCAGAATTGTGTGGATAGTATTTTTCTGAAAGTCTGATGCCTCTAGTTTCATACATTCTACACACCAACTTGAATAGGCGTTTTATTATCATTTCCCCTAATGATTTTAGAAAGTCTGGAGGAATATGGTCTATGTCAAACACAAACTTTAATACTGGATCGCTATATCTTGCAAATCTATTTCCATTTCTTCTTCCATTTCGCCTACAGACAGTTTCACCCCTCGTTGCAGCCTTCAGTGTATTCGATTCTCCTACCTTCTCTCTCTCTCTCTCTCTCTCTCTCTCTCTCTCTCTCTGTCTGTCTGTCTGTCTGTCTCTCCCTCTCTCCCCCTCCTCTGTTTTTAATTTTTCGGTGTGATGTTTTGACTTTTCTATCGCTGAATCAGTCCTTCATACAACCGTTTTTTACGAATTCTTCGAATTTTGCCTGCAGCCATTTCGCCCTAGCTTCCCTGCACTTCATATTTATTTCATTCATGAACGACTTATATTGTGATGTTCCTGGTTTTTCCTGAGCATTTTTGTACTTCCTTCTTTCATCGATCGGTTGCAGTATTTCTTCTGTCACTCAAGGTTTGTTCGGAGTTACGTCTCTCGTAGCCATGTTTGTCTGTGCAACGTCTGTCATTGCCCTTTTTAGGGATGTTCTTTCCTCTTCTTCTTAACTGCCTGCTGTGGTATACATTATCGCAGTATCTACAGCCTGAAAGAATTTCAAAAGCACATCGTCACATCTCAGTACTTCCTATCACACTTAATTCCACGTTGATTCTTCCTGACGATTCTCTTAACCTCCAAACTACTCTTCGTCGTTAGTAGATTATGATTTGAGTCTATATCTGCTTCTGGGAACACATTACAATCCAGTAACTGATTTAGGAGCTCTGTGATCATGATGTAATCCAAAAGGTATTTCCCGTGTCTTCAGACCTTATAAATGTACATGGTTGCTTTGTGTTTGCATGCTGATATCACCGAGAATGGATAAAATGTTTCAACATTATATAAATTTCAGTTTTTATTATGTAGTTAATAAACTGCCTGGCGATAAATAGAGGAAATTAATTTCTATTAAATACTCTGATTAAAAACAATATTTCACCACTTACCGAAACTAGCGAACATAGTAAAAAAACGCTGTAACCACACGGAATCAATGCAGTACAGGATTAATGTAATAATACCGTGCTGCCGAAACACGTCGTGCCAACTAGTTTTGTGAAGCAAATACAAATAAATCGAGTGAATTATGAAAAAGAGTACGTGTTTCAAGTCTTCTGCAATTGATGTCTTTAAACCTACGTTTATCAATCCAAAATGACCTTTCTGTGGTTATTTGTTTCCTGACAAAAAAGTAAAAATCGTGCCCTAATTTCCGATGCACAACTTTCGACTTTCCTTGGCTACGGAAATGAATGTGATCACGTGAGCCTAATCGGACCAGAAAATTAAGGCAATCGTTTTCGAAATAATAAGTGATTATCGGGGAAAGTGTACAACAAGTTACTTCTATAACTAACGTACTTCACCTTCTTCTTTGCGTAAATTTTGAATGATCGTTATGAAGTAGTGCAAATCACACACTGTTTATCTGTCTGTTGGATATCAAAAAAATAATTATTACGTAACTTACGCTAACGAAACGTTTGCTGACGAAATAATTCGCACACAGAACCAACATAGGTACTTTAGGAAATAACAAGGAGACATATAAAATTTGTTTTTAAGTTACTTAAGAAAATCAAATGTAATAATTTGGGGAAAATAATACATAATCGTTATAGAAATAGTTAAATGGTGAGCTCTATTACAATCAAAATTGCGTTGCCTCTCAATGACTTTTACCTGGACAGGAAAAACTGATCATCTTCAAAGAAAGAGATTATAGATTTTTGTTTTGACCAATCTAGAACTCTTTGCATGAAATGATAATAACCAAAATTCAACTCTGATGCAACGCCACAAGGGAAACATCATTTGAACGATAGAAACACTTCTATAAAATCAATCGTCAAATGAAAGATTTAAAACAACATAGTTTTTCTTAGCCATAATTATTGCATTTAAATTACATTGCTAAGAATTTTGAAATACATTTCTCTCTTTAATTGACAAATTAGATTTTCGTCAAAGACACTCAGTTCTATTACAGTAGGATATTTGCAGACTCCTAGTTTAGTTAACAATGAAGTCAGTTACAAGATCGAAAAGTTAGAACTTGACGTGAAATTTTTTATTATTCAGTTCTCAGTGAAATTCACTGGATATACATTACAACAGTGCCAAGATAATCCGATGTGAACAGTCTCACAAGTTACCGATGCCGTTGACAAGACTTTGACGGCATCAGTGACAACTGTCTATTCACTCAGGTGGATATGAGCAGACGATTTCGGAGCAGGCTCTTGATGATATTTAGAGCTTAATTCGACTGGCCACGTCGCTTCTCTTGTGTCTCGTCAAGTAGAGCTTAGCGACATATGGGGCAACAGTGCCGAGCGCACTGACATGCTAAAGCACCACCAAGAGGCGCTGCTACCATTGCGGTCTACTCTCTGACATATGTATAGAAGCCATTCCCATACTGCATGACCTACTATAAAGTCAGTTTACGTAGAATTACGAAAGTTGTTAAAGACTGTTCTAGGAAATACATATCATTTCTAAAAACATTTTGGTCTAGTCACAGGTGAAATTTGCCGCGTGGGCTAGCCGCGCGGTCTCATGCTCCTTGTCACGGTTCTCGCGGCTGCCCCCGTCGGAGGTTCGAATCATCCCTCGGGCATGGGTGTGTGTGTGTGTGTTGTCCTTAGCGAAAGTTAGCTTAAGTTAGATTAAGTAGTGTGTAAACGTAGGGACCGATGACCTAAGCAGTTTGGTCCCATATAACTTACCACAAATTTCCAAATTATTACCCGTGAAATTTCGAAGTTACAGAAGAAATAAATATTTTTCTTCGTACAAAATGAGAAGTGGTTTTGTAAGTTTGTGGTAAGGACTATGGGACCAAACACATGCTTCTCCAGGCCTCATTATCCTGGCTGCAGACGCAGAGCCACTGGCGTATTCCCCCCATACGGACTCGCTCGTTCTGAGACGGCCGTCAACTTCTGTGTTTCAGGCCAAGAAGATGAACGTCAAGTCGCTGCAGAGCAACGCTGACACGGAAGCCCAGTCGGCCGAGATCAGGATCGCCAAGGTGGCGCTCACCATCTTCTTCCTCTTCCTCTGCTCCTGGACACCGTACGCCGTCGTGGCCATGATCGGCGCCTTCGGCAACAGGTGCGTCACATCTGGCGTCCGAGCCAGCGTCGCGCTTGGGCGATGTCGTTTATTAGTTTATGTGAGCCACGATAGAGCGCAGCAAGGTGATGTGTACCACACGACGCTCTAGCCCAAGGATGTACAACCCGCGGCCCTCGGGGCTCATGCGGCCCACGAAGTGAGCGTCTGTCAGACGATTGCTAAAATTCCATTTATGGAAGTTATGGTAATGAAGCTTCCGTCGTATGATAAAGATGTCATTCTCTCATTGGTCCATACCAATTTCCTCCTCAGTGATTATTGTTTGTATTAAGTATAGGGGAGGGGCAAAATAATGTGAACACCTGTACTTACTTGGAAATGATTTATTAATAAGGGGATGGAACCCCATTTGCCCGAAATATGGCTGCGATTCGTCTTGGAATGCTGGCATATAAAATTGTTATATAGTCTCCAGTGGAATGCTATACCACTCTTCGATCAGAACTTCTTCTAATTCCTGTAATCACGAGGGAGGCGCAAATCTGATCTTGAGTCTGGCCTCCAATACCACCCACAAGGGTGTTCAAGTCCGAGGACTGTGATGGCCAGGGAAGACGCTGCAGTTCAGTTGCACGTTCCTCATACCAAGATTATACTATTCTGGCTGTGTGAATGGGTGCGTTATCGTCCTGAATACGGCATCACTGTTGGGGAACATTTGAATCACCGTGTGCACCCGATCATGTAAAATGTTCACATAATCGTTGGCTGTAGTACGTCCTTTGTGAGTAATGATGGGACTAGCGGAATACCATGATATGGCTGCCTACACCATCACAGTTCTACCTCCATGCTTAACCGTTGGAATCAAGCAATCAGGATTGTAGGCTTCTTTTGGCGTTCTCCAGATATAAACCTGGCCCGATGTTGGGAATAACGAAAACGTTGACTCGTCAGACCATATGACGTGTTTCTACTGATCAACCGTTCAGGGTTTATGCTCCTGATACAATGTTTCACGCTTCTTTTCGTTGGTCACCGTCATTAATGGTTTCGGTGTATCAGCTCTTCCAAGAATATTCGCTTTATGGAGTTCTCAGAGGACAGTGTCGATAGATACGGGGTCTCAAAGAGGGCTATTGAGCTCTGCCGTCACTTTAGTTTTGTGTTCTTTTGACACACTTGGTGTTAGCGTACGTCGATCTCTGTCATTTAGTTTCGATTTGCGCCTACTATTACGTTTACACGATGATATCTTTCCATGTTTTGTTGTAGGCTGTTATGACAGTTGAAGTAGTTGCTCTTGAAACATTCAGTAAGTTGCCTGTCTTGGTTACTGATGCTGCAGCTAATCGGGCCCCCAAAATGCACCCCCTTTGGAACTCTGTTAGGTCTTTCATTACACGTCGACCTCGGCCTCTGAATGCAACTACGAAGTGTGCACTACTCGTAAGCAACCTGCACTGATGCCTACTCTGTACTGAACACGCACAATCCATCGCTACACTTGCACTGCCTGCGTTGTTGACAATCAAACACAACCATCCCATTACCACGACTATTCACATTATTTTGCCATAAAATACCCGTCTTCTTCCAATGTGGCACAGATAAGCTAAAAGGCTGAACACCCCTGCTCTAGCCAAAAGCTTAATCCCGCAATTTCGAGTTCTCATGAGTTCAACAACAACATCTACATTCATACTCAACAAACCATTGTGCTATGAGTTATACTGCATTCCATTCGCATCAGTGCTGTAAGGATGAGTGCTGAAATCCTTCTGAGTGTGCTGTAATCTTCCTATAGGAGCAATACGTAGGGCAACTGTATAGTGATAGATTCTTCACATAACACTGGTACTTTAATCTTTATATGAAAGCGTGGTCTCTGTTCTTTCGGACATGTCGGCGGGAATGTGGATCGGTTGTGTAGGCGGTTGTGTACCGGTCCTTTTCTTAATAACTGCTCCTGGTCACTGGAGAATTGCTAAGTAGTCGTTTTCTGTATTCTAGCCTTTACAGTGTTGCATGTTGGCCTTTTACCCTTAAATACTTGTCAGATAATGATGAAACTGGAGGAAGGGTCTTTAGCATCCATTCTCAATGACTGCATAACAACTGTGGCTAAAATACACTGACTTAAAACAAGGTATAAAATACTCGTACGATCCCAATCCTTGACGAAAAATGTGATTGAATGTTCCAATGCAGATTGTCATCCTACGTATGTAGCTATTTCTTCCATAGTCGTTCCCGATCTCCAGGGTCTACTAATCTTTCCCAGTCCACAACGTTCCCCATTCTCTGCACAAGAAATAGCTCGGATGATTTATATGTATCCAGTAAACTAATGTTCCATTTACATCCCTAGTATGTCATAGACAGCGCCACATGACCATACTGCCGAGCTGACTATGTTCTATATGAACAATGTAGTTTGTACGTCATTTTGTTCTACCCTGGCAGACCTGATAACATCGTCATCTGGTGACAACAATAACGTACTTTGTGGCTGTTCTATCACATATCATTACAGTTCTAATCATTTAGACACTCACAAATGGTCTGTACATGCACGACGTTGCGTTCACGTTGTTGTGTGTCTTCAAACTGGACGTATCTGACCAGAAGAGGTTTTTCGGCGAATAGAAGGAGATTTTAGTCTCTCCATACAAATTTTTCTATTTTGTAAAAAGCTTTATCATGATTTTCTGTCTTCCATTGGCTGTTAATAAATAACATCACGTTTTTACACTATTTATAAAGAGAATAAGATGTCGATACTCTGTCGCACAGAGTGAATATCAAAACCAGCGATCCATGCTAATTTGAGGTGCAAATGATTCAGTGATGAGGTCTGTAAAAAAATCTCGCAAAATTTGTTTGCCAAGATTGCAAAGGTGGAATAAATTTTTAAAAATAACACACGTACACCTGTCACAAACCCGTGTTCACTGCTGAATATTGTATGGTATGGATTAATGAATTATTGTTCGCAGGGCTGCACTAACACCTTTGTCGACAATGATCCCAGCAGTGACAGCTAAGATCGTGTCGTGCATCGACCCATGGGTGTACGCCATCAACCACCCTAGGTTCAGGTAAGTCTATGACCTCATGTTTTGATACTGATCATAGTTGTGTGACTGGAAAAATATCATGCAGTAAGTATAAAAATATATTTAAACACTGACACGTCACCGAAAATTCAGGGTACTGTACATAGCTGAGCTAGTAACATGACTTAAAGCCAGATGGGGAATTAGGGTTCGACCTAGGGACTTTTATTTGTTAGATGGAGTGGAGCAGCTGCTGGCTGCAAGGTCCGCTCATTCAGCTAATTTTGTCTCTCTTTAGATCCATACAGAACACAGGCACACAGCGACGGATGTAGACTTCTAAGGGACCCCAGATTGTCATACGTAAATAAGTAAATAGTACCACAGGACCACAGAAATTATGCCCAGGAAGTAAGCACACAACATTTCTAGATATACACGCAATCAGCCAGAAATCAGTTATCATGAGCGAGAATCATTGGTTTAAAAGACCGTCTAACATTTTGAAGCGAGATGTAGCCTCTCTGGGGAGATGTATGGACGACCTAGAGGGCGTGTTGAAAGAAATGGACAGCATATTTACCGGAGAAGAGAGCTCACCTCCAACGTGTACATGATGTAGTTATTTCAGGCGAAGAACGTGAAAAGGAAGAAGCAGCTGAACAGCGCGTGAAACTATTTAACAACCTGTTCAATCTGTTCACAGAACAAACAAGGAAACCAAGGATAAATTTTTAAATGAAAATAAAATTCAAAAATGCAAGAAAGGACTTTGTGGTTTTTCGGTAACGGAGTGTTATAACAGGGTTGGCAAAGAACTTTAAGGACCAATAAAATTGAAAAGACACAGTTGGGACATGGTACATTCTCTATACCCTTACAAAGTGAAAAATTATTATCACCTGAAAATGCACCTACAACCGTTTGTATTGTGTAATAAAGGAATGTGTATACAACGAAGGCGGCCTTGAAGAATTTTCATTTATTAAAAAAGAAATTTAAACCATTTTTTATGATTATTTTGTTTTTGAAAATTTTTGGAAATTTCTTTACAGTGACAATATATAATCTAAGCTATGGCTGCCCTAATTACAAAATGGTCATGAAAAGAAGATGTAAGACGAACATCAACAAAAATAAAATAAGGGCAATGGAATATGGTCGAATTAGATCAAGGCTGAATGAATTAGATTCGGAAATGAGACACTGAAAGTAAGAGAGGAGTTTTGCTGCTGAGGCAGAAAACTATCTAACGATGTCAGAAGGAAAGAGGAGACAAAGTTCACACTGGCAGGTTTCCTGAAAGAAAGAGAAATTTTGTTAACATACAATATAAATTTGAGTGTGAAGTGAAATTAGATCTCTTTGACCCTTGCAATAGACTGGTGTCCTCGATACTTGAGTAGCCTGTACAATTTGCAGTGAACTGCCTGTTCGTTCTTTCAACTGGACTCCTCTTCGCAGATTTCCGCGCCCTTAACCTACCCCAGTAATAATACTAGGAAGAGTCGACCTACATTTTAGCATAGAATTCGAACCACGTGCATTGGGGCACCATGTCAAATACTTCCCGGAAATCTAAGAATATGGTATCTACCTGTTGCCTTTCATCCATAGTTCGCAGTATATGACGTGAGAAAAGGGCAAGCTGAGTTTAGCATGAGCGATGCTTTCTAAAACCATGCTGATTCGTAATACAAACAACAATAACAACAACAACAGTATCAAAGTTGAGAACAAGACAGTAGTGGAAGAGTTGAAAGAATTCTCCTATATAGGAAGCAAGACTGCACAGAATAGCTGATGCAAGGCATATACTTTAGACTCAGTAACAGAATATCCTTACATCTGTTTCGGCGATACAATCGTATCTTCAGAATCTGCCATTGGATAAGAAGACAACCCATGTAAGAATCTTAAAATATATGCATGTTTTATATTTGTAAGTGACTTAAGTAACAAATCAAAATATATGCAGATAGTTTCAGTCTACAGAATACCATGTCAATGTAGGAAAGCTTACATTCATCACATCACTCACAGAGATTATGAAGGGTGCATCGAATATGGTTTCAACACTCTCTATCCACAGTCCAGTAAGCCAGTCGTAGCTGAGAAAGTATTTCCACATGACATACTGTGGATTATTCTGCCACGAAAATATCGGCTACAACAAGATATTTATGGGGCTCAGTTACTAAGAAGTCAGTAGAAATATGAGTAGATTTGGAAGAGGACGTCGTTAGTCTTGTTGGTGCTTTCAACTAGCTAAGTCTTGGAATCTGGCGATCTGTTTAATTACTTCACAAAGTAAATTTTTACATTTTATGCCACATCTAGGGACAGCTAATTTTATCATTTTGACTACTACATTTTAACTTGGGAGCCTACAGTTTAACACTATTACACATGTGCCTACACAGTGCAGCTAGCCATATGCCAGTACAGCAGTCTCTAATGTAAGCCTCACTTAAGAATAGCTGCCTAGTTTTCAGCCAGAAGAATGGGTCAAAATATTGATGTCATGGAACAAAATAATAGTGGTTGATATCTGGATCATTGGTGGTATTTGGTGCACAAAGTGTTCATAATATGCATTGTCATCTGAAAAATAAAACCAGGAAAATATATAGGCTAAGTAAGTGGTGCTTCGACTTCCTTACTACTAACACACACACAGACACACAAACAAACAATATGTGGATGTGGATATATTTGTGTGTATGTGTGTGTGTGTGTGTATGTGTGTGGACAGAGGATACAGTTTGCACTATTACATGTCCATTTTCTTATTTTGTATACCTGGTAAGTTCAAACAATTAGTCATTTAGTGCAGTCAATGTAGTGTGCAAATCAAAATGCTTTCAAACATGTTTAAAACTAGAGTAAAACCTGTGTTTCTAATGAAAATAATGAAGAAATGGCGAAGGACTTCCAGTTGGAAGGTATTTACATATCTGGGCCTATGCTTACAAGGGAACCTCCCCATCGCACCCCCCTCAGATTTAGTTATAAGCTGGCACAGTGGGTAGGCTTTGAAAAACTGAACACAGATTAATCGAGAAAACAGGAAGAAGTTGTGTTGATCTCTGAAAAAATAAGCAAAATATAGAAACTGAGTAGTTCATGGGAAGATATGCAACATCAAGGTGACTGGGAACGCAGGAGCGCCGTGGTCTCGTGGTAACGTGAGCAGTAGCGGAGTGAAAGGTCCTTGGTTCAAATCTTCAATCGAGTGAAAAGTTTAATTTTTTATTTTCAGTTTATGTGACAAACTCTTATGTTTTCATCACTTTTTTGGGAATGATTATCACATCCACAAGAAAACCTAAATCGGGCAAGGTAGAAGAATATTTTTACCCATTCGCCAAGTGTACAAGTTAGGTGGGTCGACAATATATTCCTGTCATGTGACGCACATGCCGTTACCAGTGTCGTATAGAATATATCAGATGTGTTTTCCTGTGGAGGAATCGGTTGACCTATGATCTTACGATCAAATGTTTTCGGTTCCCATTGGAGAGGCACGTCCTTTCGTCTACTAATCGCACGGTTTTGCTATGCGGTCGCAAAACACAGACACTAAACTTATTACAGTGAACAGAGACGTCAATGAACGAACGGACAGATAATAACTATGAAAAAATAAAGAAAGTAAAATTATCACTCGAGAGAATACTTGAACCAAGGACCTCGCGTTCCGCAGCTGCTCACGCTACCACGGGACCACGGCGCTCCTGTGTTCACATAGACTGTGATGTTGCCTATGTGGCCCATGGACTACTTCGTTTGTATATTCTGCTTATTTTTTCACAGTTCCACTCAACTTCTTCCTGTTTTCTCAATTGATCTGTGTTCAGTTTATCAAGGCCTATCCACTGTGCCATCTTATAACTAAATCTGAGGGGGGTGCGATGCGGAGGTTTCCTTGTTAGAGGTGATGGTACATAACAGATGGCATAGAGCATTATTCTACTACGCTCCTCCGTCTACGAGGCACCTTAACTAACTGGCCAATGATGGGAATGAAAGAAATTTGGAGCTACTAGCCTGTTGCAAGCCTATTTGACGCCAATTTGGCGATGTTCATGCATATTTTCCAACTTATTTTATCAAGTGGTCTCTCATTTGGCCACATGAGAAAAATCTGATTCGGTCACTGGAAATCAAATGAGGGCTTCTGTGTTATTATCCGCAGATGCTAACTGCTAGACCACAGAGGCAGCATATACTCAGAGGTGATAACACATTTGTTTCTCAAATTAAAAAAATGTGTATAAAAGGCCAATGACTTCTTCATAGACACAATGTAATTTTTTACCTACATACAGGGTGACAATTATTTAACCATATGAAATAAAATCATCCTAACTTCTAAACAGTTTGCATTAAGACGTTCAAAGTGGACAGATGGCCATGGGGCATGATGGGAAATAGTATGCGCATGTATCATTTGCTTTAGCGACGAAGTCAAATTTCATTTGGATGAGTTCGTCAATAAGCAAAATTGGCGCATTTGGGGGACTGAGAATACGCATTTTGCGATCGAGAAGTCTCTTCACCCTCAATGAGTAACTGTGTGGTGTGCAGTGTCCAGTCACGGAATAATCGGTGCAATATTCCTTGATGGCAGTGTGACTACTGAATAGTACATGAAGGCTTTGTAAGATGATTTCAGTCGCATTACCCTGATGTTTGTAATCAACTGAATAATTTTGGTTACATGGTCATCAAGTTTCTTTATATCAGACTTGTGCTGTTGGTTATGGTAATTTGTCCCTGTTTGAAACATCGAAGACAAAGACGTTCTTCCAAATCGGAAAGGGAACAGGCTGTGTAACATCAGAAACTTTATCCGCATTGCTAGAAAACTGAATCACGTTTACGGAAAGTTCGTCTGTCTGTTTGGTAATTGTACTTAAGTGTTCCTGCATAGCAGATTCTGTCTCTTTAGATTTAAACGATGCACACTGCTCTTCAAGACTTTGTATCTGGGTTTCAAACTGACTATCCTGCTATTTTAACTGTGAAATTTCGGCACCTTGACTTTAGATTATTTATTTCAGGATTGAACTCCTCACGTACATCTTATTTAACATTTTTAGGTTTCTCATTTAAAAAGGCTGAAAGTTCCCCTCTAAACTTTTTATTATTCTGTTCTAGATTGCTTGCAATATCCCCTATCTTTTCTTTAATATCTTCTGTCACTTTCTACAAATTTCTGTTAAGTTCTTGAAACATTCTATCCCATTCTTTATCGTGCTCTGCTTATACTTTCAGAAATTTTCTATCCTATTATTTATTGTACTCTGACAACACTTCAGGATATTTTGCAAAAATTCATTGTCCCCATCTTCAGCATTGCTACAGGAAGGGGTAGAGACTGGCTCAGCTTGGTCAACAGTTGTGGATGCAAAACCTGTATCCTTAACTACAGAACATGACTGTTGTGACAAATTACATCCTACAGACTCAGTTTCCATAGCAGAACTCCCAACTGCATTTTATCGTTCCATGTTTGAAACCGAAAAATTACGCTGATCAACCCTGGCAGGCATTGTCCTATCTGTTTCAGTTAAATCAATATTGTGAGAGCATCCCTGTTCAATGGTCCCCTCTCTGTGCACATAATCATCAAAACTTACACCAATTGCACCTCTCGCATTGGACCTTGCTCTGGTAGTATTTGACAAAAGTGAAATCTCTTACACACATATGATCAACACTATGTAGATAACACCTACAACCCCTTCCTACAAATCTAAATGAAAGCAGAAACATATTTACATTACCGCTGTCAGAATTCACTGAATAAATGAAAATCCAAGCTACTTATTTCCAAACGATGTGGTTCATGCAAGATGGAGCTCAACCCCGTCAACGTAGTAGATTGTTTGATGTCCTGGAGGGGAACTTTGGGAAACGTTTCTGGGGTACCCAGAGACCACTTGCATGGGCCTCGATTGATCACCATATTCTCCGGATCTGAACGCATGTGTTTCCTTTTTATGGGGCTATATTAAAGACAAGGTGTACTGCAATAACTGCAAAACCATTGCCGAGCTGAAAACAGCCACTCAGGCCCCTCGCCAGCATCGATGTTCCGACACTTCAGTGGGTCGTGCAGAATTTTGCTACTCGCCTGCACCACGTTGTCTCCAATTATGGCAGGCATAACGAACATGTCATAACTAAAATTGGAATATCTGTTGTGACATTTGCATGTTGGATACAGTTGTGCACACTGTAGTTTTTAATTAATTTACGTTTTTTTAGTATAGCTCAATAATTGTTGCCCTGCACGAAAAGCAGTTCGTAACAAAGTAGGGACAGTGTCGGCTGACGGTGGCCGGTGGGCTGTTGTTGCAGGGCGGAGGTGCAGAAGCGGATGAAGTGGCTCCACCTCGGCGAAGATACACGCAGCAGCAAGTCCGACACCTCCAGCACGGCCACGGACCGCACCGTGGGCAACGTGTCCGCCTCGGCCTGAGCCCGCAGCCACCAGACAGTCTAGAAGGCCCTGTGGGCTGCAGAAGCGGCTGTGGCGGCGGCGGCCGCGCGCCCTGAGCCAGAACACCGCTCACCTCTCTACTCGGGACGCGTGGCAGCTGCCCGCCCTGCCATTACTGCTGCGACACAGGAGACCCGGCTGACGGACATGGACTTCGCGCCTCTCCCATACACACGCACTTCCTTTTTTCTTGTACAGTGCCATTTTCTTTCTAGAATAAACTCTTTCCTTTCATACCGCAACTGCTCTTCTACTGTCTTTATTTCTCGTTTTTCTATTCCTGTGTCCCTCACTCGAACATACCGGGTGATCAAAAGCCAGTATAAATTTGAATAAATCACGGAATAATGTAGATAGAGAGGTACGAATTGACACACATGTTTGGAATGACATCGGGTTTTGTTAGAACCAAACAAATACGAAAGTCCAAACAATGTCCGACAGATGGCGCTTCATCTGATCAGAATAGCAATAATTAGCATAACAAAGTAAGACAAAGCAAAGATAATGTTCTTTACAGGAAATGCTCAATATGTCCACCATCATTCCTCAACAATAGCTGTAGTCGAGGAATAATGTTGTGTACAGCACGGTAAAGCATGTCCGGAGTTATGGTGAGGCACTGGCATCGGATGTTGTCTTTCAGCATCCCTAGAGATGTCGGTGGATCACGATACACTTGCGACTTCAGGTAACCCCAAAGCCAATAATCGCATGGACTGAGGTCCAGGGTCCTGGGAGGCCAAGCATGACGAAAGTGGCCGCTGAGTACCCGATCATCACCAAACGACGCGAACAAGAGATCTTTCACGCGTCTAGCAATATGGTGTCATTCCAAGCATGTGTGTCAATTTTTACCTCTCTGTCTACATTATTCCGTGGTTTATTAAGTTTTCAAATTTATACTGACTTTTTGGTCACCCGGTACCTGAACATTTCCTGCTTGGTAGCGTTACTAAGCACTGTTCAACTATCAAGTTCAACACTTTGTTTATTGTTGCCACCAACGCCTAGAATTCCATCGATAACTCAGTAATATCAGCAACAAAAGTATTTATACTGGCAGTATTGCAAGGCAAAACTGTATCCTGGAGCTGAGCTAGTGGAGAGGAAAAATTCACGTTAGTTCCACGGCAGGAAACTGTGAGTCTCCGTCCCGTGGCCGAGCGTTATCCTGTTAGAAAGGGTCTTGAAATGCTGTTCATGAGTAGCAGCACAACAGGTCGAATCACCAGAGTGCCACATGGATTTGCAGTCAGGGTGCGTGGGGTAACATTGAGACTGCTCCTGCTCTCATACTAAATCGCACTACAGACCGTTTTGTTTCTAGAATAAAGTCTTTCCTTTCGTACTGCAACTGCTTATCTACTGTTTATTTCTAGTTTTTCTACGTAGGTGTCCCTCACCAGACAATAGATAGCTGAACTGAACATTTCTGCTGGTAGCCTTACTTACCAGTGTGCGACTATCAAGTTCAATACTTTGTTTGTTGTTGACACCATCACCTATAACTCAATCAAAACCTCAATAATATCGGCAACAAAAGTGTTGATACCGACAGTACTACAACGAAAACTGTACCCAGCTTCTGAGGTAGTGGAGAGGAGCAATTCACGTTAGTTTCACGGAAGGAAACTGTGTGTCACCCTCCCATTCCCATTAAATACTACTGTTCGTGTAAGAATGATGAACACACTTTATGCCTTTCAGTTTACCTCCAGACGGTGAATATCGCCCAATGGTAACGCCGTCTATCCTTCTCACTAATGACATGACATGGCAAGCTCACGGAAAGCGCAACATAATGTGGGAAACTTACCGGATAGCAACACAATTTAATAATGAACACGTACAGGAAAGTGCTAACGCCATACTGCACTGACGAGAAAAATTGCAACACCAAAAAATAATTAACGTACAGTAGTGAAATTTCTGGAATACGCTTATCTAGGTAACATACACTACTGGCCATTAAAGTTGCTACACCAAGAAGGAATGCAGATGACAGGCAGGTATTCGTTGAACAAATACATTACACTAGAACTGACATGTGATTACATTTTCACGCGATTTGGGTGCATACATCCTGAGAAATCAGTACCCAGAACAACCACCTCTGGCCGTAATAACGGCCTTGATACGCCTGGGCATCAACAGAGCTTGGATGGCGTGTACACGTACAGCTGCCCATGCAGCTTCAACACTATATCACAGTTCATCAACAGTAGTGACTGGCGTATTGTGACGAGCCAGTTGCTCGGCCACTATTGGCCAAACGTTTTCAGTTCGTGAGAGACCTGGAGAATGTGCTGGCCAGGGCAGCAATCGAACATTTTCTGTATCCAGAAAGGCCCGTACAGGACCTGCAACGGTCGTGCATTATCCTGCTGAAATGTAGGGTTTCGCAGGGATCGAATGAAGGGTAGAGCCACGGGTCGTAAGACATCTGAAATGTAACGTCCACTGTTCAAAGTGCCGTCAATGTGAACAAGAGGTGACCGAGACGTGTAACCAATGGCACCCCATACCATCACGCCGGGTGATACGCCAGTATGGCGATGACGAATACACGCTTCCAATGTGCGTTCACCGCGATGTCGCCAAACACGGATGCGACCATCATGATGCTGTGGGGGTGGTGGTGGTGGTTAGTGTTTAACGTCCCGTCGACAACCAGGTCATTAGAGACGGAGCGCAAGCTCGGGTTAGGGAAGGATTGGGAAGGAAATCGGCCGTGCCCTTTCAAAGGAACCATCTCGGCATTCGCCTGAAACGATTTAGGGAAATCACGGAAAACCTAAATCAGGATGGCCGGAGACGGGATGGAACCGTCGTCCTCCCGAATGCGAGTCCAGTGTGCTAACCACTGCGCCACCTCGCTCGGTCATGATGCTGTGAACAGAACCTGGATTCATCTGAAAAAATGACATTTTGCCATTCGTGCACCCAGGTTCGTCGCTGAATACACCATCCCAGGCGCTCCTGTCTGTGATGCAGTGTCAAGGGTAACTGCAGCCATGGTCTCCGAGCTGATGGTCCATGCTGCTGAAAACGTCGTCAAACTGTTGGTCCAGACGGTTGTCGTCTTGCAAACGTCCCCATCTGTTGACTCAGGGATCGAGACGTGGCTTCACGATCCGTTATAGCCATGCGCATAAGATGCCTGTCATCTCGACTGCTAGTGATACGAGGCCATTGGGATCCAGCACGGCGTTCCGTATTACCCTCCTGAACCCACCGATTCCATATTCTGCTAACAGTCATTGGAGCTCGATATAGGTTACATTCCGACCTTTATCAAAGTCGGAAACGTGATGGTACGCATTTCTCCTCCTTACACGAGGCATCACAACAACGTTTCACCAGCAACGCCTGTCAACTGCTGTTTGTGTATGAGAAATCGGTTGGAAACTTTCTTCGTTTCAGCACGTTGTAGGTGTCGCCACCAGCGCCAACCTTGTGTGAATACTCTGAAAAGCTAATCATTTGCATGTCACAGCAGCTTCTTCTTGTCGGTTATACACTCCTGGAAATGGAAAAAAGAACACATTGACACCGGTGTGTCAGACCCACCATACTTGCTGCGGACACTGCGAGAGGGCTGTACAAGCAATGATCACACGCACGGCACAGCGGACACGCCAGGAACCGCGGTGTTAGCCAACGAAAGGCGCTAGCTGTGCAGCATTTGTGCACCGCCGCCGTCAGTGTCAGCCAGTTTGCCGTGGCATACGGAGCTCCATCGCAGTCTTTAACACTGGTTGCATGCCGCGACAGCGTGGACGTGAACCGTATGTGCAGTTGACGGACTTTGAGCGAGGGCGTATAGTGGGCATGCGGGAGGCCGGGTGGACGTACCGCCGAATTGCTCAACACGTGGGGCGTGAGGTCTCCACAGTACATCGATGTTGTCGCCAGTGGTCGGCGGAAGGTGCACGTGCCCGTCGACCTGGGACCGGACCGCAGCGACGCACGGATGCACGCCAAGACCGTAGGATCCTACGCAGTGCCGTAGGGGACCGCACCGCCACTTTCCAGCAAATTAGGGACACTGTTGCTCCTGGGGTATCGGCGAGGACCATTCGCAACCGTCTCCATGAAGCTGGGCTACGATCCCGCACACCGTTAGGCCGTCTTCCGCTCACGCCCCAACATCGTGCAGCCCGCCTCCAGTGGTGTCGCGACAGGGGTGAATGGAGGGACGAATGGAGACGTGTCGTCTTCAGCAATGAGAGTCGCTTCTGCCTTGGTGCCAATGATGGTCATATGCGTGTTTGGCGCCGTGCAGGTGAGCGCCACAATCAGGACTGCATACGACCGAGGCACACAGGGCCAACACCCGGCATCATGGTGTGGGGAGCGATCTCCTACACTGGCCGTACACCACTGGTGATCGTCGAGGGGACACTGAATAGTGCACGGTACATCCAAACCGTCATCGAACCCATCGTTCTACCATTCCTAGACCGGCAAGGGAACTTGCTGTTCCAGCAGGACAATGCACGTCCGCATGTATCCCGTGCCACCCAACGTGCTCTAGAAGGTGTAAGTCAACTACCCTGGCCAGCAAGATCTCCGGATCTGTCCCCCATTGAGCATGTTTGGGACTGGATGAAGCGTCGTCTCACGCGGTCTGCACGTCCAGCACGAACGCTGGTCCAACTGAGGCGCCAGGTGGAAATGGCATGGCAAGCCGTTCCACAGGACTACATCCAGCATCTCTACGACCGTCTCCATGGGAGAATAGCAGCCTGCATTGCTGCGAAAGGTGGATATACACTGTACTAGTGCCGACATTGTGCATGCTCTGTTGCCTGTGTCTATGTGCCTGTGGTTCTGTCAGTGTGATCATGTGATGTATCTGACCCCAGGAATGTGTCAATAAAGTTTCCCCTTCCTGGGACAATGAATTCACGGTGTTCTTATTTCAATTTCCAGGAGTGTATTTCGCGTCTGTAGCACGTCATCTTCGTGGTGTAGCAATTTTAATGGGCGGTAGTGTATTTAAGTGAGTAGTGTTGTAAGATTACAGGTCAATGCAAGTGCGAGATAAGCCACCGCAAATGTAAAATGCTGGTACATTAATAACGTCCACAGTGTTGAATGCAAGTGTGCAAACGTGCGTGGAGTGTGTTGTACTGGAGCTGGATATCAGTTTGTGGGTTAGAGCTCAACGGCTATTGCTCTTGATTGCTCACTACAGGGACGACTAAATGCCGGTTGTGGATGATGCTGGAGTTATCGTCTGATGCTGTCCCATACCTGCTCGATTGGAAAATGTTCAAATGTGTGTGAAATCTTATGGGACTTAACTGATAAGGTCATCAGTCCCTAAGCTTACACACTCCTTAACCTAAATTATCCTAAGGACAAACACACACACCCTTGCCCGAGGGAGGACTCGAACCTCCGCCGGGACCAGTTGCACCGTCAATGACTGCAGCGCCTGAGACCGCACGGCTAATCCCGCGCTGCTCGACTGGAGACAGATCTGGTGACCGAGCAGGCCGAGGCAACATGTCGGCACTCTGTAGAGTATGTTGGGTTACAACTGCGTTATGTGGGCGAGCGTTATCCTGTTGGAAATCACCTCCTGGAATTTTGTTCATGAATGACGTTACAACATGTCGAATCACTAGAATGACTAACAAATTTGCATGGAATAAGCACGAGAGTGCTCTTGATGTCACACAAAGTAGTACCGCAGACCATAATTTCAGGTGTAGCTCCAGTGTGTCTAGCACGTAGACAGCTTGGCCCTCAGGTGGCCTCCTTCTAACCAACACATGGACATCACTGGCACGAAGCCAGAAGCAGCCAGAAACAACAGAAATATATAAATGAAAGGGGGATCACTGCTGTCAGCTGCAGAGGGACATCAGGCGGAGTCAGTGACGTAGATCGCTGGCAGCGAGGCAGGACCAGCTTTCATCAGAAAACACAACAGACCTCCACCCTGCCCTCCAATATGCTCTCTCTTGACACCACTGAAGTCGCAAATGGGATAAGTGGAACGCACGCTACAGGGCATCTGGCTCGGTGTTGTCCTTGGGGTAATCGATTTGTAACTGTTAGTTGTGTCACTGTTGCGCCAATTGCTGCTCGAATTGCTGCTGCAGATGCAGTATGAAGCGTCAGAGCCATACGCCGAACACGATGGTGTTACCTATCAGTTGTGCCACGTTCCTGTCCGCATCCCGCTCTGGCTCTGAGCGCTATGGGACTTAACATCTGAGGTCATCACTCCACTAGACTTAGAACTACTTAAAGCTAACTAACCTAAGGATATCACACTCATCCATTCCTGAGGCAGGATTCGAACCTGCGACCGTAGCAGTCGCGCAGTTCCAGACTGAACCTCTCGGATCCCGGTCTTCTTGAGACTGTACATTCCCGTGACCACCGCTGCCAACTATCGTACAGTGGCTACATTCCTGCCAAGTCTTTCAGCAGTATCGCAAAATAAATATCCGTGTACATCTACATCCACGTGATTACTCTGCTAGTCATAATAAAGTGCCTGGCAGAGGGTCCAACGAACCAACTTCAAGCTGTCTCTTTACCGTTTCACTCTCGAACGGCACGCGGGAAAAACGAGCACTTAAATTTTTCTGTGCGAGCCCTGATTTCTCTTATTTTATCCTGATGATCATTTCTCCCTATGTAGGTGGGTACCAAAAGAATGTTTTCGCAACCGGAGGAGAAAACTGGTGGTTGAAATTTCATGAGAAGAACCCGTCGCAACGAAAAATGCCTCTGTTTTAATGATTGCCACTCCAATTCACGTATAATGTCTGTGACACTATCTCCCCTATTTCGCGATAATACAATGCGACCTGCCCTTCTTTGTACTTTTTCGATGTCACCCGTCAGTCACACCTGATGCGGGTCCCACACCGCACAGCAGTACTCCAGAATAGGGCGGACAAGCGTGGTGTAAGCAGTCTCTTTGGTAGACCTGTTGCACCTTCAAAGTGTTCCGCCAATGAATCGCAGTCTTTGGTTTGCTCTCCTCACAATATTATCTATGTGATCGTTCCAATTTAGGTTTTTGTAATTGTAATCTCTAAGTATTGAGCTGAATTTTCAGCTTTCAGATTTGTTTGACTTATCGCGTAATCGAAATTTAGCCGATTTCTTTTAGTACTCATGTGAATAACTTCACACTTTTCTTTATTCTGCGTCAATTGCCACTTTTCACACCCTACAGATATCATATCTAAATCATTTTGCAAGTCGTTTTGATCATCAGATGACTTTACAGGATGGTAAATGACAGCATCATCTGCAAACAATCTAAGACGGCTACTCAGATTGTCTCGTATGTCGTTAATATAGATCAGGAACAATAGAGGGCCTGTAACACTTCCTTGGGGAAAGCCGGATATTACGTCTATTTTACTCGATGACTTTCCGTCTATAACTACGAACTGTGACCTTTCTGACAGGAAATCACGAATCCAGTCGCACAACTGAGGCGATACTCCGTAGACACGCAGTTTCCTAAGAAGACGATTGTGAGGAACGGTGTCGAAAGCGTTCTGGAAATCTAAAAAATATGGAATCAGTTTGACATCCCCTGTCGATAGCACTTATTACTTCATGAGTTTTATTCTGTGTTTCACAATAACGATATTTTCTGAATCCGTGCTGTGTCAATAAATCGTTTTCTCCGAGGTACATAATGATCGAATACAGTATATGTTCCAAAACCCTACTGCAAATCGTTGTTAGTGATATAGGCCTCTCATTCAGCGGATTACTCCTACTTCCGTTTTTGGGTATTGGTGTGACTTGAGCAATTTTCCAGTCTTTAGGTACGTATCTTTCTGTGAGCGAGTGTCTGTATATAATTGCTAAATATGGAGCTATTTTATCAGCATACTCTGAGAGGAACCTGACCGGTATACAATCTGGACCGGAGGCCTTGCCTTTATTAAGTGATTTAAGCTGCTTTGTTACACCGAGGATACTTCTTCTTCTCATAGCCGTATTACACGACGTCGTTCAGTGAGCTGCTGATTACAGGGTCTTGGTCGCCTTAAATGCATTCTGGACCAATATCAACTCACCACGTCCAGTCTCACAGGTAACAAACGCTCACGACTGTTACAGCATGTATGTAAAACAAATCTGATCTGTATCCTCACTGTGAAGCTACTGGCGCCACTCTTATGCTAATAGTGCGAAATTTTTAATAGACGACTATCTCAGATGTAGGAACACGCCTCCTAACTTCGGTTTACGTCGTACTACACCTTTCTTATGATGCGATTTTTTTTCCGGCAGTGTCTTCAAGCCGCAAGTTTAATAAATCACACCTTACAGGCCAGATTTGTGCAAGGACAAAGTCTTCGTCACCTATTAGCTACTTTACCTAATAACCTGTGAACATTTAGGCCGTGTGATGAAAGCATTGATTCGCAATTACAGTGTCTCAGCAGCAGGAAATTTGGTAGCAATTACGCCATCATTAGTTTACCTGGTTTGGTGAAAATCTTTTACAAAACAAGAAATTCTGGCAGCAAACACATGTGCAATGCAGCTATGAATCAAGTGCAACATAAATGCAAGAAGGACACCACCAAACTAATGTACATGAGATTTCTAACAATGAGGCAAACACGTGTGCTGAAAATTGGTAATTCCAGAAAAAGGTCTGAATGATTTTCGTGAAGCCGAAATGCAGTGGTTAAGCAGTATAATTTACCAGTTGGTTATTTGTATAATTTTGACGTAGTGGTGCTGAATAAATATCCAGTTGGAGGCTCTCACATTCATTCTGGGCAGAATTTCACAATCACAAAAGAAACAATATCGCAAATCCACTGGAAACTTGGTCCTGAGTGAAAATAGTTGCTCGTATGTCACTGATGCCTAGCCCAGATACGAATTCAGATCACCACGTGTTCTCAGTCAATTGAAAATGTGAACAAAAACCCGAAACAATGCATGTGAAATCTGCACGAAAATGATATGCCTAACCTGATTGCTATCATGGTAAGTTTGCTGTTCGAACCAGTTCGTGTTCATTGTATCCTCTGTGGCCCTTCTTTCAGTACTCTTCAACATCTTCTGTAGCTCCTCTTCTAACTCCGTCAGCAGTGTCTGATCATCCACGTATTTTGTAGTCTTTATCCTTTCCCCTCCAATTACAGTGCCTCCCGCGTCCTCTGCGGCCTTGCCTGTCAGTTTCTCTCCATATATAATGAAAAGCTTCGGTGACATTAAGTAAACTTTTTTTACACTCCTTCAAATCTCTTCCATCTCGTCATGCCTTGCTATAACCAGCACTTTTGGCTTTATATACATCTCCTTTATTAACCTTCTATCTTTCCAGTCTATCTTTTAAACTTCTTAGCAGTATACTTCAGTTGACTCTGTCGAAAGTCTTCTGCCAGTCGATAAAAGAAATATACACACATCTCCACCGCTCTTTCTCCAGTCATCCTCAACTCTTTCTCAATCCGAATTGGACTTCGTCAGTAATTTTCCTCGAGTTTCTATTCAGTTCTCCCTAGGATGACTCTCGTTGAAACCTTTTTAACATAACTAATGCTGCCACTGTGTATGGGTAATTACTACTTACAAAGTACCAAACTGAGACAATATACTCTACATTAAGCTT
The DNA here is from genome assembly GCF_021461385.2 of Schistocerca piceifrons. Lineage (NCBI taxonomy): Eukaryota > Metazoa > Arthropoda > Insecta > Orthoptera > Acrididae > Schistocerca > Schistocerca piceifrons. Next base: position 97,270,106 of record NC_060140.1, read on the forward strand.
GTATGTATTGTACTGATGTGGGCAGGCAAAATTCGCTTACAATACTTTCACAATTGGCAGTTCAATTTTCACTATAACTGGCAATTTTGAGTGAAAACATCATGAACTAAAGGTACAAAGCCACTAGAACATTGTAGAACCCAGAGGTATCTGTCATTTTCAGAAAAAAACATTTCAGATTTCATGAAAAATGGTTCTGGTATGATACGCCTGCTACTAGTCAGTGTCCATATGTTCTGGCTACCTTCAAATAGGCACTGGTTTCTACCCGTATTTTCTTCATTATTTAGTCTGTCAGTCAACTTCATCTTAAGCATTCTTCTCCACAACTATACTTCAAATCTTTCTAAATATCTTCTTCTTCTTTTAAACTGTCCGTGATTCACAGCTGTGTAACACTACACTAGGGGCCTAAACATTTAGAAGATCTTTTCCTCAGCTCCACTGGAATCCTTCTCGATGTTAAAAACTGCTTTACATTTTCAAATTCTCCCTTTTCCCGTAGATATTCTCATCCCGATTTCTTCTGTACAGGTACCATTCCATGTCATTAAACTTCACAGGTCTATGTGATGAGGCAGGAAGCATGATCGATTTGAACATATAAATTTTTTTCTGGGGTCGGGAGGGGGGAGGGCGTGTTGTAGGTTTCCTGCCCCATTTCTGATTACGTCCTTATAGCAAACTATTGATTTCCTTACGTATCTTTAAGATTTTCTTGAACACTGAAGGCGTTATCTGGAATACTAAGCGAAATATGGCAGTTATACCATACCTTCACGCACCAAATTGAATATAAAATCCAATACCAAAATAACAAGTAAGGAAAATGACAAATATCCAACTACGAACGAAATACAGGCCTCGTCTTAGGTTTCATACTACCCACATGTTCAGTTGTTACTGTACATCATTACAAGCGTTTCTTTGCGACAAAAGCATTCATAAACAGAACCCTTTTTTTTCCTAAAGAGCATGAAACTGGAACGCCAACAACTTTTCAAAGACAGTGGGTACATAGATAAAATTATTGGTATATGTTCCTGAAATATATTTGTTGTAGACTGCATATTCTATGAAATTTTTATTACATTGCTTTTCTTTCCTGTGCACTACATACAGACACGCATACATTTTAATCCTCATTAAAATACTAGTGAAAAGTTTTTGTCCTCAGCTGCGCCATTCGATATTTCGGTACGGATAACCTGATAGTTCTTACGAAACTGAGAAATGACCGAGTATTTGGTATCTGTGAATGAATATCGAGTGAGTTTGACGACTGGCAGAATGCTTACCCCAGTCCCTTGGAGCACCTTCATTTCAGACACATCACGATGTGTTATTGGTATGCGACGTAATCCACCGCATGGACAGGCCGGCGAGCCGATCTTTATCGTGTACAGCAGATCGATTGGAGAGACGGTCTACCTTTATCATCCTTCGGAAGGGAGTCTTTGAGACATCCGTGCAGTTATTTCTCAGAAGTGGAACTGACTGTCGCTGGAGCTCTTGGTCCGCTCTTTACATGGTGCGGTACTCTGCTGACAATCGTATGCAACAGGAGCAACTACAGCCTCTGTCAAACCAGCTGTGATAGAATTTTTCCAGTTTTGTTAAATTTTCATCTTCACTTCCAGAACTTTTCTAACTAGTTTCAGTATATCCATTGTGGATGACGAACTGCGACTGTGGTTTAAATGGGCCTTTATCTGGTAATAAATACGCTACCAGTCGCTTTTTTACGATTTATTCAGCCATGAACATGTTTTCGAGCCACTGCAGGCTCATCTTCAGATGGAGGTGTTACAGAAACATAATTTTGTGGACCAAGTGTAGTTAGATGCAGTGCTGGCGAGTGCACTGCCTTGTGGTATTTGCATTGAGCCGTAGTAAAAATTGCTGTTTTGAAAAGCGCGCCGCAGCGCGTAGTGTGAAGCAGTCGCCCTCCGTTTCTGGCAGTGGCGCCTCCGTGGCAATCGCAGCTTTGGTGTCTCCCTCTGGTGTGAAAGGGGAAAGGTTGCCTGTTCACGTGCATGTAAGGGGCACTATCAGCTCGTCAGTTACCAAACCTCCCCCTCCTGTTCATCTTCTCCAGTTCGCTGATGACACCGCCTTCCTAGCCCTTTATCCTACCCTTCAACGGTCCCAACGTACCCTCCAAACCCACCTTGACCAATTCACCGCTTGGTGCAACCAGTGGTTCCTCCGTGTTAATCCCTCCAAGACCCAGGCAATCATCATAGGCCGCACCACCCGCTCCTTCCGCCTCCATGATTTCTACCTCACCATTTACGGCCGTCCTATCCACCTCACTCCTACCCTCAAATACCTTGGCCTCACACTCGACCGCCACCTCACCTGGACTCCCCATCTCCTTACCATCCAAAACAAGGCTCACAACCGCCTCCGCCTCCTGAAACTCCTGTCCGGCTGGACATGGGGTCTGCATCCTTCCACCATTCTTCACACCTACAAATCCATGATCCGCCCCATCCTTTGTTATGCCAGCATCGCTTGGATTTCCGCCACTCCCCGGTTCTATAAAGCCCTCCAAATCCTCGAACGCCATGCACTCCGCCTCGCCTTCTGCATCCGCCTTCCGTCCCCCACGCGCATCCTCTATGACCTCATCCCCTTCCCCCACCTTCTCCTTTTCCTTGAACACATCCGCACACTATATATTGTCCACCGCCTTGATCCCCCTCACCCCCTGGTGTATCCCTTCCTCTCCACTCCCAACCAGTTGCCACGCCTTTACCGTTGTGTCCCTCCCTCTCTCCATCTCCACACCCTCCATCTCCTTTCCCAACACAACTTCCACCGTCTACCACTCCCGGATGATGAGCTTCGCCCTGACATCTACCCTTCCTACCAACTCTAACCCCCTCTTCCTGCCTCCTCCTCAGGGCTCCCTCTCCTCCCCCTCCCTCCTTCTGAGCGGATTTCCCCTCCTACTCCCCGTCCATCTCTTGTGCCTTCTTTCAGTGTCTCTGCGCTCCCTCCTGCCCTGTCTTCCCTTTTCCTCTCCCGCCCCATGTGTCTCCTGCCTCTTCGTGAACCTACGGTTGCCCCTCCTCTCTTCATCCCGCCGCTTCCCCAGCCGCCCCATGCTCTCCCCTCCTTTTCCATCCTCTTTGACCTTTCCCTCGGCAGGTCCCGCCTGGTAGTTTTATTCTTCGTCATGTGTGCTCCAAGTGGGTTATAAGTGTGTTGTTTCGGAGTGTTTTTAATACTGTGGCCAACTTTTAACCTGTGCATGCGCATCCAGTGTCTTCTGTGTTTTAAGAATCGCCAACTGTGTTTTTTAACTTTCTGGTGACTTTTTTAACTGTCCCCAATGAACTTCTACATGTCAGTGTATTTTTACCTGCATTTTCTCCCCTTACTCTGTTTTATGTTCCCCTTTTTTACCTCCTTATGGATGTATTATTTTATTCTTGTTTTAGTTGTCATTCACTCGGCTGAAGAGCGGCGGATTGTGCTGCTGACAGCCCTCCCCTGCCCGTATGGGGCAGGGGCATGAAATCACAATATAGAAAAAAAAAAAAAAACTCGTCAGTTACTTAGTCGGTAAGTCAGTCAGTCTGAGTCGGTCACTCGGAGTGAGTCTGGGGGAGGTCTGTCAGTATCGGCGAGTCGTTCAGTTGGTCAGCCGGGTCAGTGTGGGTCAGTCTGTCGTCCGGAGTGCTAGTATGTGTTAGGGCACCAGTCTGCAGGCAATGGACATTGGCGGTTGGATCGATCGGTAGGTCTGTTTCTTGCCGGGGCAGGGATGTCGGGTAGCCAGACGGAATGTTTCCTCTGCAGGGGTGGGTCAGACCGAGTGATCACTTAGTCAACGTCTGGAGTGCCATCACGTCTGTCGTTCGGATCGAACTTTAACGCCGGTTGGATCGATCGGTTGGTCGGTCGCGCACTGGGACCTAAGATGACTTGTCCGCCTTGAGCGTCGGCGCATGTGAGGTCGCCACGTGAGTCCAGTGGGCCTCGGCGTATAGCGAGGGGTAGTGGCTTCGCGGTCGACACGAGAGCAACAGGAGCCAACCCACGACACCGGTTTGGCCGGCGCGAGCTGCGACGCCGTGAGACGGGAGATCGGCGCGCCTTCCTGCGTCCGTTGATGCGGCTGGCAGCAGACGGTTCGGGAGAGAGTTTTGGGGGTCCTGCGCCAGGTCTTCGCCAGACATCACATTTTTAGAAGTTGAGTGATTTGTGATATGTTGTTTCATTTACTTGTGAAATTCTACTTGTTTTCTTGGTCAGTCTCTGTCCCCAGCTTGCTCGTCTGTCTCTCGTCTGCATTTGTTAGGTAATTAGTGTCTGTCTGTCTGTCTGTCTGTCGGTCTGCCGTACGTTAATAGCTGCCTCTGTCATGGTTGTCGGATTCGGTGTTGACGAATTTATTGCTTAAAGGACGAATTCTTGAAATATGTTTATATCTTGCTTATCATCTTGCGAGGTGGTATATGTGTAATGTAGAACATGTTGTACATTTTGTGTAAGTCTTAATTTTATGGGTTTTATTAAATAGTTATTTTAGGTTATAAGCTCGCCACCCTTCCACCGTAAGAGTCCTTGAAAAAAAAATCATATTGCACTTTTACTGGCAAATAAATTGAGGGTTGTACCATTTCCATTCCTCTTACGGGGTGCATAGTTTACATGTTTGTGTGAGTTGTTAAAAATTTTTTGTTTAAAGTAATCTGGTGTGTTGCAGATTTGCACCAGTGTACTCTTTCAGAGGTTGTTGTGAGCGGTCATCTCTACGGCCGTGTTGAAAGGGAGCAGGCAAGCTTCTCAGCCCAAAGGCTCCTACTGTTAATATTGTCTTTGCCTCTAAATAAAACTGTAACTTGATATTTCGAGTGTGATTTACTGCTTATAATTTTAAATCTGTTTTGAAAAGCTTTTAGGAATAAATTCACATTTGTTAAAAGTAATTTTCCATCAGTTACTTCCTGGCAACTACTTCCACGCTCACCTAGTGTGATTAAATGTGTCAATGTTCTTGTTGAATCGCCAGTAAATAAAATAAATTCTTTAAGAAAAGGTTTTGAAAGTAAATTCACGGTTCACAGATCAGATTGCTTCTTATAACGTGCATTATTAAGCTATGTACACAAATAAACACAATATGTAGCTACACTTGGTCTCACTTCGTGTAAAACCAAGTGTAGCTACATACTAGGTCGGTGCACCTGTGGCGTTGGAATCTTCAGGGTTTGTAAGAGCCACCTCTCCCTTCAGGGATGAACAGAGACCGTTAGCTGGCACACCGCGAGGTTTTCGGCATTCGGTTTCCAGGTGGCTTAGAGGATGGACGTGCGGCGCGGCGGATCGGTCTCTCCCTATCCTTTAAACAATCTTTCCTCCTACCTGGATAGGCTTCAGATTGTCTGCCCTATCACTCTGCAATGGTAGATACTGGTTTAGCCGACAAAAGCAACGTTGAAGAAAATTCGACTAAATACCCACGGCGCAAAGGCCACATAACTCCAGCCCATGGGTAGCAGCTGAAAGTTAGTTAAACTATCAAGCGTTCGGGATTCTTGCATGAGTCGTTTGAAAAAATGTAAAAAAAAAAATCTTTTAGTCGGTTTATTGTCTTTAAAACACGGAAAATGGCTATCAAGTCCTTGTTTGACATCCCGAGATCAATAACGCAATGTTACTGACTGTCTCTAACAAGTTCACATTGAAAAGCAGCCAGAAGATATTTAATCCGAACTGATATTTTAAACGTCTCAAACAGTCACTAACCCACGACACTCGCGCGTTAACGCATGCAGTAAGCTTCTTGTAAAGAAATGTTCCTATAATGTCTCGCGATCTGCTCGAAACACGTCACGCGGAGTTTATGTACGCCTTGAAAGGTTCACACGCAAATATCTCATAAAATAAACCACTCACAACGCTCAAACATTCACAAAATACTCAATATTGTAGTCGCTTTTCGTCAACGACACGAGAACGGATCAAACGCACGAATTTCTCCAGTTTGGTACAAATTTAATCAGCGCGTTTTAACACAGGTGTTTACCAGAAGTAGTTCCCGACCGACTATCTCGACTCCTAGATTTGAGGCACAAAACCATAGTCCAATGCGCGGTGAAATGCTGAATTCCTGTTGGCTCTTACGTTAAGCAGTTAATTGGATTATCCCGAACACTTCTTTACTCGCGGTATTTCTAATGTCAGCCAATCACACTACCAGCAGCAATTTAGACTAAATTTCGTAATTCCGAAAAAAATTTAATTTTAAGAAAACAAAATACGATTCCCCTTTTCACAAATTAATACTCGACGCCCCTTCTGGTTGCCTTTTACAAAATCAAGCTCTCTCGGACATGCTGTATGTCACAAACTCCCCTATTGCACAACAACTTTCTCACGCAGAGATTTACATAGTTTTAATACAATATCACATTCTCACTTTATGTATGTCCTCCGTTGACTCCCTGTCTCTCCAAAACACTCACAGCCGGCCGCGGTGGCCGTTCGGTTCTAGGCGCTGCAGTCCGGAACCGCGGGACTGCTACGGTCGCAGGTTCGAATCCTGCCTCGGTCATGGATGTGTGTGATGTCCTTAGGTTAGTTAGGTTTAAGTAGTTCTAAGTTCTAGGGGACTGATGACCTAAGATGTTAAGTCCCATAGTGCTCAGAGCCATTTGAACCATTTGAACCAAAACACTCACACAACCAAAACACAATGAAACAATAATTTTCCGAAGTATTGTTAATTACGTCAGTATTCTGTAGTATTGAGACTAAGGAAAATTACAAAAACTTAGATTATGTGAACCTATGCTCTTGGTCGTAGTTTCAATTGATACTATAAATGAACACATTACAGTCCCTAACTCAAGTTTCACGATGCCAGCGTCAGCTGTGTGAGCGTGAGAACCAAAATCTCCTCTCCTCCCGGCTCCACGGCAAGCTAAGATTCCAACGCAAGATGAAAATTAGTAATAATTTGCTACGTCACAGCCTCTGTGCAGATCCCCGTGAAGCTGTGTGGTTACTTAGGTATATTGCAACTAAAAATCCGTTTTTTTCAGAACCTTCTTAATCATGATTATTTTGCGACCAGCCTGTGTAATTGTTTTCCAAGTACATTCAGTGGTCAGGGCTTAGTTTTCTAAAAAGCACAAGGAGCTCATTTCAAATGTAGCAGTATGAAACCTTCAGCACTTTTAATGTTTTTTGAATTCATTTTTCCCTCCAACTGTGTCTATTTCTTTCCGTTAACTCTTTTCCAGAATATTTATCGTTTTTCCTTTGCCATATGGGCCTAACACGCTATGTATCCGTCAGCCATACGGTCGAAACCGTTGTAACAAACAGTGGTCATTTTTACTAATTGTTTACAAATTAGGATCGTAATGGAGTGAACAATTTCAAATCCTTCAATTTGATTGTATTTACTTTTCTCTGTTTCCAATTGTCTCCATGCTCCCAAATGAGCATAACTGCATGGAGAAAGGAGCATTGCTTAGAAAGACAGTAAGGATGGGATTTGCATGTGTGAGCATTTGCTATTAATCGAAAAACAATCCGATACGGCTAGTACAGAGCTGTGCCACTGATTTCCGATCAGCCACATGGCGTTGGCTGCATAGTCAATGAGCAATGGACGTTCTTGTGGAATTCCATGGTAGGTTCTGCGCGTGTGTTGTGTGAAATTTTGCCATCGACTTCCAGTCTCCCACGTAATGTTGGCTGCAGGGTCATTACAGATTGCAATCAATCTAGTAAAATTTCGTGGTAAGCTAAACTCGTGATCTTGCGAAGGATATGGTAGGATGTGTTGTTGATTCATACGTACACTGACGGTAAAAATTGCTACACCAAGAAGGAGTTGTGAGACATGAACGAAAGTTGGTAGGCGTGTTTCTACATCCGAAAGAGGATGTCTGTTCGGATTTCGCGTCAGTTGCATAAGAGTGGCGCCAGTAGCGCCACTATGAGGATGCAAGTCGGATTTTCTTTTAATACACTGAACCATGGTACTGCTCAGTTCTTTAGAAAATCAAAAAATTACAATCTCACCACAGTTATTTAAAGGAAATAGGAACCCAAAGTTAAACAGCAATACCACAACTTCATTAAAAAACAAAGTTCTTAAAGCTTAATAAAACCGAACTGCCCACATAAAGGTCCGCAGTGAACCATGCTTATACTGAAAATGCAAGGTGGGCCAACTAAGGTCGTAAAACCGGCACACAGGAAAAATAACAAGTTGCACATTCATTAAAGATACACAAATGATTAACGTAAGTGTTAAATAAGAATGGCTAGTAATTACTCAACCAGTAAAATGAATTACAGAAACGCTAATATTAACAAAGCGGCCTCACTTAACTAACGGACATAATGACTCAGAATGATTCTCAAATTGCACTTAACTTTAGAGAACAGCGTTAAGGCCCACAGGAGTATTTGGAAGCAATAACGCTACGGCCGGCAGACAATACGAGCGTTCACTCCCCACGGCTTGTGCAGAGGCTCACTAGCAGTTGGTATATGTTTATACACTCCTGGAAATTGAAACAAGAACACCGTGAATTCATTGTCCCAGGAAGGGGAAACTTTATTGACACATTCCTGGGGTCAGATACATCACATGATCACACTGACAGAACCACAGCCACATAGACACAGGCAACAGAGCATGCACAATGTCGGCACTAGTACAGTGTATATCCACCTTTCGCAGCAATGCAGGCTGCTATTCTCCCATGGAGACGATCGTAGAGATGCTGGATGTAGTCCTGTGGAACGGCTTGCCATGCCATTTCCACCTGGCGCCTCAGTTGGATCAGCGTTCGTGCTGGACGTGCAGACCGCGTGAGACGACGCTTCATCCAGTCCCAAACATGCTCAATGGGGGACAGATCCGGAGATCTTCCTGGCCAGGGTAGTTGACTTACACCTTCTAGAGCACGTTGGGTGGCACGGGATACATGCGGACGTGCATTGTCCTGTTGGAACAGCAAGTTCCCTTGCCGGTCTAGGAATGGTAGAACGATGTGTTCGATGACGGTTTGGATGTACCGTGCACTATTCAGTGTCCCCTCGACGATCACCAGTGGTGTACGGCCAGTGTAGGAGATCGCTCCCCACACCATGATTCCGGGTGTTGGCCCTGTGTGCCTCGGTCGTATGCAGTCCTGATTGAGGCGCTCACCTGCACGGCGCCAAACACGCATACGACCATCATTGGCACCAAGGCAGAAGCGACTCTCATCGCTGAAGACGACACGTCTCCATTCGTCCCTCCATTCACGCCTGTCGCGACACCACTGGAGGCGGGCTGCACGATGTTGGGGCGTGAGCGGAAGACGGCCTAACGGTGTGCGGGACCGTAGCCCAGCTTCATGGAGACGGTTGCGAATGGTCCTCGCCGATACCCCAGGAGCAACAGTGTCCCTAATTTGCTGGGAAGTGGCGGTGCGGTCCCCTACGGCACTGCGTAGGATCCTACGGTCTTGGCGTGCATCCGTGCGTCGCTGCGGTCCGGTCCCAGGTCGACGGGCACGTGCACCTTCCGCCGACCACTGGCGACAACATCGATGTACTGTGGAGACCTCACGCCCCACGTGTTGAGCAATTCGTCGGTACGTCTACCCGGCCTCCCGCATGCCCACTATACGCCCTCGCTCAAAGTCCGTCAGCTGCACATACGGTTCACGTCCACGCTGTCGCGGCATGCTACCAGTGTTAAAGACTGCGATGGAGCTTCATATGCCACGGCAAACTGGCTGACACTGACGGCGGCGGTGCACAAATGCTGCGCAGCTAGCGCCATTCGACGGCCAACACCGCAGTTCCTGGTGTGTCCGCTGTGCCGTGCGTGTGATCATTGCTTGTACAGCCCTCTCGCAGTGTCCGGAGCAAGTATGGTGGGTCTGACACACCGGTGTCAATGTGTTCTTTTTTCCATTTCCAGGAGTGTATATAGTCCGACCGGCCTCACAATGAGCGGTCCTGACAAGAATCCATAACCGCACAGACGCCAGGAAACGAGCAGACTTAAATGGCCCGCAGCACAAGTAGATCGCAATGAAAACAAGGTCAAGTTACAGCCACACTGGAATATATAATAAGCATGCCCCTAAATTATTATGGAGCTATACTCTAACATTACCTGTCTCTCAGTAAATTTTGCAGGAATCTTAGATGTCATTTCCAGTTGCCTTAAGGCACTTTCAACATTAAATAAACGTACCAAATCCTGCCGTGACAAATGTTTAAACCATTAACTCTACGGCTGCCGGGCACGTACACAACCGCAACCAGTTCAAAGCGGTCAATATACCTAAAACAAGTTAAAATTTGTATGAAAACCACTTAAAACACACACACACACACACACACACCACAGATGATGAGAAACGAAATGAGGAATATCAGCCTCCTTAAAATAGCCACTGTGGAACCAAGTTCAGAACCATCTCCGGCAGCTACCCAAGCCACAATGTTTCAACCATCTTCTTAGCTAACCACAGAATAAAGGTCATACGTAACTCGGAACCTGCAAACTACGAGCTGGGAAGCTGTTCAGCGTGAGACGACGAACCCACCACAATTTTGCACGACAAGGCTCCCAATGATCGGCACCGTACATCCGGCGCGACGAAAGGCAAGGGCGGCGAGCACGGCGAGACCCATGCACTACAGTTATGGACGCAGGCTCGTTTTCAACACAAGTTGGCCCGTTACAGTCGTTAATGTTAACGGCCCTGACCAGAAAGAAGTGGGAAGCGTAATGTATAGTGGTGTCATCATGCCTGCGCACAGTGCATATTCGCAGCCCACGTGCAGGCGAGTACAAGCGCGTGACATCCGCGTGGTAGTCGCGTGGCTGTCAACAATCGCTCACGCGGCTGCAGTATCAGGCAGGGTAGCATCGGCCACCTTCGGCAACTTCCGCCAAAGTTTGGGAAGGGCATTCGTCCTCTCTCTCTCGCACATCACAGCCGCATGCGGTCGACGCGGTCAGGCCACTAAGGGCGGGGGACCAGATCTCTATCCACAGACCCATTCCAACCTTATATTGATATCTAGTACCCTTTATGACATATTAGTACTGCATACATCATGTGGATGCTTCGAGAATGAATATTCACTTCGCAGCGTAGTCTGGTCTAATACGAAACTTCCTGACAAGTCAACACTGTGAGCCGAACTGGAACCTTTGCCTTCTACCAACCACTTGCACGCCAAAGGCAAACGTATCTACACTCCTGGAAATGGAAAAAAGAACACATTGACACCGGTGTGTCAGACCCACCATACTTGCTCCGGACACTGCGAGAGGGCTGTACAAGCAATGATCACACGCACGGCACAGCGGACACACCAGGGACCGCGGTGTTGGCCGTCGAATGGCATTAGCTGCGCAGCATTTGTGCACCGCCGCCGTCAGTGTCAGCCAGTTTGCCGTGGCATACGGAGCTCCATCGCAGTCTTTAACACTGGTAGCATGCCGCGACAGCGTGGACGTGAACCGTATGTGCAGTTGACGGACTTTGAGCGAGGGCGTATAGTGGGCATGCGGGAGGCCGGGTGGACGTACCGCCGAATTGCTCAACACGTGGGGCGTGAGGTCTCCAGAGTACGTCGATGTTGTCGCCAGTGGTCGGCGGAAGGTGCACGTGCCCGTCGACCTGGGATCGGACCGCAGCGACGCACGGATGCACGCCAAGACCGTAGGATCCTACGCAGTGCCATAGGGGACCGCACCGCCACTTCCCAGCAAATTAGGGACACTGTTGCTCCTGGGGTATCGGCGAGGACCATTCGCAACCGTCTCCATGAAGCTGGGCTACGGTCCCGCACACCGTTAGGCCGTCTTCCGCTCACGCCCCAACATCGTGCAGCCCGCCTCCAGTGGTGTCGCGACAGGCGTGAATGGAGGGACGAATGGAGACGTGTCGTCTTCAGCGATGAGAGTCGCTTCTGCCTTGGTGCCAATGATGGTCGTATGCGTGTTTGGCGCCGTGCAGGTGAGCGCCACAATCAGGACTGCATACGACCGAGGCACACAGGGCCAACACCCGGCATCATGGTGTGGGGAGCGATCTCTTACACTGGCCGTACACCACTGGTGATCGTCGAGGGGACACTGAATAGTGCACGGTACATCCAAACCGTCATCGAAAACATCGTTCTACCATTCCTAGACCGGCAAGGGAACTTGCTATTCCAACAGGACAATGCACGTCCGCATGTATCCCGTGCCACCCAACGTGCTCTAGAAGGTGTAAGTCAACTACCCTGGCCAGCAAGATCTCCAGATCTGTCCCCCATTGAGCATGTTTGGGACTGGATGAAGCGTCGTCTCACGCGGTCTGCACGTCCAGCACGAACGCTGGTCCAACTGAGGCGCCAGGTGGAAATGGCATGGCAAGCCGTTCCACAGGACTACATCCAGCATCTCTACGATCGTCTCCATGGGAGAATAGCAGCCTGCATTGCTGCGAAAGGTGGATATACACTGTACTAGTGCCGACATTGTGCATGCTCTGTTGCCTGTGTCTATGTGGCTGTGGTTCTGTCAGTGTGATCATGTGATGTATCTGACCCCAGGAATGTGTCAATAAAGTTTCCCCTTCCTGGGACAATGAATTCACGGTGTTCTTATTTCAATTTCCAGGAGTGTAGTTCGAATGCCGTTTCAGCAAACGGTTTTCATCTGCCAGGTAGTTAGCGTTCACTCCACTGCAGAGTGAAAATTCATTGTACAAACAATCAAATGTTCAAATGTATGTGAATTCTTAAGGAACCAAACTACTGAGGTCATCGGTCCCTAGACTTACACACTAGTTAAACTAACTTATACTAAGAACAGCACACACACCCATGCCCGAGGGTGGACTCGAACCTCCGGCGGGAGGGGTCGCTCAGTCCGTGATACAAACAGTCCCTCAGGCAGGAGCTAAGCTATATCTCCGCAATATCCTTCCTCCGAGGAGTGCTAGTACTGCAAGTTTCACAGAAGAACTTCTGTGAATGTCGGAAGGTAGGAGGTAAGGTACTGGTAGAAGTAATGCTGCGAGGACATGTAGTGATCCGTGCTTGAGCAGCGCAACTGATAGAGCACTTGCCTGCGAAAGGGAACGGCCCCAGGTTCCAATCCTGGATTAGCACACAGTTGTGAGCTTCCGGGAAGTTCCGTATCATCGCACTCTCCACTGCAGAGTGAAAATTCATTGTGCAAACAGTCCCTCAGGCTGTGGCTTAGCTATGTCCCCACAATATCGTTACTTCAAGGAGTACTAGTTCCGCAAGTACGCAAGTAGACCTCCTGTGACGTTTTGCAGGTAGGAAATGAGACACAGGCAAAAGTAAAGTGATGATGTGAAGATCAATGAAACAATTTAAAATCAGAGCTGGTAAAATAGTTATATTAATCTGAGTCTGCTATAGCTAATTATTGGGTTTTCACTGTATGACGACCCGTTTCATACCGTGGAGGTATATCCTTAGGTCACATAAAACTAATACTTCATGCGCCACGAATTTGAAGGCGCAAGTGTGCACAAAAACATGTCACTCCTCGGTAAAACCTTGGATGAAACGGCAGGTGGGCATCCGATACGAACCATGCATGATCAGTAATACATCTGCAACACACTGTAAAAAGGACAGTGCTTTGGAGATGCATTGCTAACGATGCATGACAGTGTACCTCTCGGGTATGAAACCGGTCGTCATACAGTGAAAAAACAATAAACAGCTATTGCGGATTTGGACTTTTACTCAGTTTTATATATACAATTTTGCCATCTACGATTTTAAATTGTTTGATTGTCCATCATAGTATGTACAAGTTTTTAGCCATCGTTGTCCGACCTATAACATTATTTGTAGAAGTAAAGCTGTTAGGACGCGTCATAAGTTGTACTGGGTAGCTCAGATCGTAGAGCACTTTGCACGTGAAAGGGAAAGGTCGCAGGTTCGAGTCGCGGACCAGTACACAGTTTCGATCTGCCAGGAAGTTATGCCATTCAGATTGCAGGTCCATGACACCTGTTATAGATGTTTCCTTACCCTTTGATGTAACCAACAGTCTTAATCTCAATGGTGCCCGCTTGTTGTGCTATGGTCTGGTTGTGTGTATCCATTAAAGCAGTAGCTAAAATAAACTACCCAATCTCAGCCGGCACGTCTGTGAACTGTAACGAAAGCATGTTTCACAACAACGAAATTATCTCGCCAGCCCAACACGAGCGGTGGATGAAGGGGGGAAAAACGACGACAGAGCACCTCTATCGGTAGCCGCGGTGAGCGGTATCTGACACGAAACGGAGCGCCCGTGAATAGCAGCAGCTGGTGGCTAATTGGCTCTCGGCAGGGCGGAAGGTGCAACGCGGAAAAGGACTATAAATTGCAGCGGCCATCTCGGCCGGCGAACAAAGGCTCGGCAATAGCGGAGCTATCGCACACGCGCCCGCCGCACGTCTTATAAAGGGCTCTCTAGCACGTCATTTATATTTTAAACAAACGGTGCGAAGTGGCGCCAGGGGGTGAGGGTGGGTGGTGGAGTGGTAATGAGCCACAGGGCTGGTATCTCGACCACGCTGGAGCACGGCATTCTCCAAGGGGGGGGGGGGGGGCTGTAATCCGCGCACTGCGGCCCACGTACCTCCCCCCACCCCTCGGCATTGTCCGCGGGCGCGGCCGAAGACACAGCGTAAAAATGAAGAGTAGGCCGCGACCTCATAAATTGCCCGCCGGAATATTAGGCGCGTAATTAATTGCTCTGAGGACAATGGGAGCGCGCCGTTTAATCTCTGCTGGCCTGTTAATGAGGGAAAAAATCGTAAAATGTGGCAGTATGCGGCAGAGATTAAAAAAGAAAAAAAGCTGGACGGCGAGGAACAGGAGCGATTCGTTACATTGCGTATTATACGGGGCATGTTGGTGAAGCCGTGTCCATAAGCGGAAGGAAATTAGTGTTGGTAGACCGGAGACAAATGTGGCGATGGAAGTCTACCGGATAAATTCACAGACACAGCATGTAGGTAGGCGTGATGTTATTGCTCAGTTGTTCATATAACTCACGGGTTTGTTGTCGGTTGACATCGTGGACCACAGCCGATATTTCGACAGGAGCACACCCTGCCATTCTCAAAGCACAACTGCAAAGAGGAAGCAATGTGCAAGGGAATTTAATACCTCGGTTCACAGAGGAGAAACAAGGAAGATACCACACACAGAACAAGTAAACGCAGAGTCAAATCCTCCCGAATATTCAGTTCACTATGGAGGTGGAAAAGAATGGATGTCTTCCCTTCCTTGACGTGTTGGTCAGAAGGAAGACTGATGGTACGTTGGGACATTCTGTTTATAGGAAGCCTACTCACAGTGACTTGTATCTGCGAGTTGATAGTTGTTGTGGTGTCACCGCCAGACACCATACTTGCTAGGTGGTAGCCTTTAAATCGGCCGGGGTCCGTTAGTATACGTCGGACCTGCGTGTCGCCACTATCAGTGATTGCAGACCGAGCGCCGCCACACGGCAGGTCTAGTCTAGAGAGACTCCCTAGCACTCGCCCCAGTTGTACAGCCGACTTTGCTAGCGATGGTTCACTGTCTACATACGCTCTCATTCGCAGAGACGACAGTTTAGCATAGCCTTCAGCTACGTCATTTGCTACGACCTAGCAAGGCCCCATATTCAGTTTCGATAATTACTTCAAGAATGTATTCTGAACAGATAATATTGTGAATCATGTACCGTCAAGAGCGACGTTCATCATTAATGGATTAAAGCTAAGAATGAAACTAATTCCGTCCGCTTGCTGAATTTTCATTCCTTGTCATGTTCCAGATCTCACGTCAGTATACTTCCCTCACGCTAGCCTGCTTGAGCTAAAACGCGTGCATTTCGGCCTCCACTCGTAACACGGTGTTGGCTCTTCTGCTAACACAAAGATTGTCACCATCCAGCTCAGCGTGAAGGAGTACCTCGTACCTTGGTTCACAGGGCCCACATTGTCTCAGACCCTGAAAGTTTGGCAGCTGAGCTATCACATCTCGAAGTCAACTTTCGTCAGAATGGTTATACTGAGAGGCAGATCAAACGTGCGTTGCGCTATCAGCCTTCTGTGCAACGGGTGAGTGACGATAGCAACGAAGTGGCTCCTAAGTCTCCGTCCTTTTTGCCTTACGCAGGAAGCATTTCCAACAGGATTGGCCGTATTTTGCGGAAATATGATGTGAAATGTGTTTTTCGACCACCTTCTAAGATTAAGGCCCTGTTGGCGTCCGTAAAAGATGATCTTGGTTTGCGTAAGGTTGGTGTCTATTGTATTCCTTGCAGTTGTGGCATGTCATATATTGGTCAGACAGTCAAGACTGTGAAAGAGCGGTGTATTGAACATAAGCGTCACACACGCTTACAACAGCGGAGCAAATCCGCTATTGCAGAACATTGCCTTGACACTGGTCGTCCTATGGAATACAACAACACGGAGATTGTGGCTTGCACGTCCAGCTATTGGGATTGTCATTAAGGAAGCTGTTGAAATCAGACTATCAAGCAACCTTATAAACAGAGATGGTGGATTTTGTTTAAATGCTGCTTGGAATCCGGCTCTGTCTCTCATAAAAAAACAGAGGGACAGAATTAGTGCTATCTCACCTGTGTCGGCGGCTGTGGCCGAGCGGTTCTAGGCGCTCCAGTCTAGAACCGCGCGACCGCTACGGTCGCAGGTTCGAATCCTGTCTCGGGCATGGTTGTGTGTGATGTCCTTAGGTTAGTTAGGTTTAAGTAGTTCTAAGGTCTAGGGGACTGATGACCTCAGCAGTTAAGTCCCATAGTGCTCAGAGCCATTTGAACCTCACCTGTTGATTAATAGTCACTATCGATATTTCTGATGTTTGGTTGTGTGTTGACTCTGCTTTTACTTGTTCTGTGTGTGGTTTCTTCCTTGTTTTTCCTCTGTGAACCGAGGTATTAAATTCCCTTGCACATTGCTTCCTCCTTGCAGTCGTGCCTTGAGAATGGCAGGGTGTGCTCCTGTGGAAATATCGGCGGTGGTCGACGACGTCACCCGGCAGCGAAAAAAATGGCTCTGAGCACTATGGGACTTAACTGCTGTGGTCATCAGTCCCCTAGAACTTAGAACTACTTAAACCTAACTAACCTAAGGACATCACACACGTCCATGCCCGAGGCAGGATTCGAACCTGCGACCGTAGCGGTCACGCGGTTCCAGACTGAAGCGCCTAGACCGCACGGCCACACCCGGCCGGCACCCGGCAGCAAACCCGTAAGTTATTTGAACATTCAATTCGCCGGGAAAAGTTAAGGTCTCATATTGCTCAGTTGTTTGGTGGAATACACGCCACCGTCGCGTCTTGAGAGGGTCAGCAGCTCCCGTAGTTTTTCATACACGTGGAAGGAGGTCGGGTAGTATAGAACAGCGCCTTTCGTCGGACAAGAGCTGTTTCTAAACTCTGGCGCTAGTGGTAGCAACGGAAGTGCCAGCTCTAATACACTGAAGCGCCAAAGCAACTGGTATAGGCATGCTTATTCAAATACAGAGATATGGAAACAGTAGTCGGCAGCGCCTATATAAGACAACAAGTTTCTGGCGCAGTTGTTAGATCGGTTGCTGCTGCTACAATGGCAGGTTATCAACATTTTATTCCATGACAAATATTTTGAACAGACTGACAGAGTGGCTATGGGGAGCCCATTGTCCCCAATAGTCGCCAATCTTTCTATGGAGGATTTTGAGGACATGGCACTGAAGTCGGCATCTTTAAAACCGACCTGTTTCTGGAAGTACGTCGACGATACGTTTATGGTGTGGCCTCATTGGAGAGAAGCTCTTGACCGCCTCCTAGATCATTTTAATTCCCTGCATCCTAGTATCAAGTTCACCATGGAGGTGGAAAGTGATGGAAAGCTTCCGTTTCTGGATGTTCTGGTGTACAGAAAGGATGACGGGACACTGGGATACAGTGTTTATTGAAAGCCTACGCACACGGACCGTTACCTGCATGCTTCGAGCCGTCATCGATCGTTCCAGCGTACGGGGGTCCTGCGGACGTCGGCGAGAGGAGCTTATGCCATTTCAGAGGGAGAAAGCTTGACACAAGAATTGGACCATCTTAAGGTTGTGTTCAAGCAGAATGGCTATACAGATAAACAGATCCGTCGTGCTTTTCAGTTTGAACCATCGCCTGAACTACCAGAAGATACCTGCAAATCGGTGGCTTTTCTACCTTTTGCTGGGAGTATTTCCTCGAAGATAGGAAGTATTCTAAGAATATATCATATCAAAAGTATTTTTCGTCCCCCAGCCACGATTAGAGCGCTTCTTGGCTCTGTTAAGGATGACCTGGGTTTCAGGAAGCCCGGTGTGTACAAGATCCCTTGCCACTGTGGGAAGGCTTATATTGATCAGACAATCCGGACCATTCAGGACCGATGTGTTGAGCACCAGCGGCACACATGGTTGCTTCAACCGGTGAAAGCTGCAGTGGCGGAGCACTGTCTCTCCGAGGGACATAGAATGCTGTATGACGAGACACAAATGGTTGCCCCTGCATCTCGCTATTGGGACTGTGTTTCAAAAGAATCCATAGAGATTCGTTTATCTCATAATCTTATTAATAGAGACAAGGGTTATCTTCTAAGTAAGACTTGGAACTCGGTGTTATCAGACATTAAAAAACAACGGTCTGTGTTTCGATCGTCGAAATAATTTTTAATTTTTGATAACGATATCTCGACTTCGTCTGTTTCCACCACTGGCGGCCCGGTATGTTTACTTGCGCTAGAGGGCAGTTACGGCACCTTCTCGCGCACGCGTTGTGGGCCTTCTGCGGCCTATATATGGGCCGCCGCTTGCGCTGAGAAATCAGTTCAGGCGAACTCGTGTACCAGCACTCTCACCTGAAGATGGCGGCCAGTTGGACCGCGGAAATATTGTGTCAAGATGACGCTATGATCCGGCTGCACACCTGAGAAGAATATTATCAATTATTACGCCGGGAAAGCCTTCGTAATCTCAACATTAAAGGGGGTCTGAACGTGGTGTTGGAGTCGGCGCACCACCGATAGGACGTGGCATCGAAGTAGCGATGAAGTGGGGATTTTCTCGTACGACCATTTCACGAGTGTACCGTGAATATCAGGAATCCGGTAAAACATAAAATCTCCGACATCGCTGTGGCCGGAAAAGCTCCTGCAAGAACCAGACTGAAGAGAATCGTTCAACATGACAGAAGTGCAACCCTTCAGCAAATTGCTGCAGATTTCAATGCTGGGCACATCACCGTCGGTGTGCTAACCATTCAACGAAATATCATCGATATGGGCTTTCAGAGCCGAAGGCCCACTCGTGTACCCTTGATGGCTGTGCAACAAAATTTACGCCTCTCCTGGGCCCGTCAACACCAAAATTGGACTCGTTTCAAATTGTATCGAGCGGATGGACGTGTACGGGTATGCAAACAACCTCATGAATTCATGGATCCTCCATGTCGGCACATTTTGTAATGGTGTGGGGCGTCTGCTGTTGGAGTGATATGGGACAGGTGGCTCGTACGTAAGAATCCTGTTTGATCACTTGTATCCATTTATGTTCGTTGTGCATTCCGACGGACTTGGCAAATGCCAGCAGGATAATGCGACACCCCACACGTTCAAAATTGCTACAGTGGCTCTAGGAACCCCAAACTCCACAGATATGAACATTATTGCAACTTCTGTTCAGAAGAGATCTCCACCCCTTCATACTCTTACTGATTTATGAACAGCTCTGCAGCATTCGTGGTGCCAATTCCCTCCAGCACTACATCAAAGATTAGTCCATGCCACGTCGTGTTGAGGCAATTCTGCATGCTCACGGGGGCCCTATACGATATTAGGCAGGTGCACCAGTTTATTTGGCTCTTCAGTGTATATCCCTCAAAGATAATAAAATAAAAAAAAGTAAAATTTTTGATTATCAATTATTCGGGAGGTGGGACACACACATTGCTTTCAGCAGGAAGAATAATACAGAGATGTGGACGTTTTAGATCGGGGGTGGCCAAGAATTCGGATCGCGGGCCATGAGTTGGCAAGAGTACCACAGCTCTCAGCCTATCTGGCATATTTCCCCCACTGCCAGGCCACGTTGAATGCAGCTGTAGTGCGCACGATTTGGTATATTTCACTTTTCTCAGCAACACAGACAAAAAACCAAACAGATTTTCCCTGTTGTTGAATTATTTTTGGCACACTGAAAACATACAATTTATATCTGGTACAAATGGTTCAAATTGCTCTGAGAACTATGCGGCTTAACGTCTGAGGTCATCAGTCCCCTAGAACTTAGAACTACTTAAAACGACCTAACCTAAGGACATCACACACATCCATGCCCGAGGCAGGATTTGAACCTGCGTTATCTAGTACAAATCGTCGGCATGCGAACAGACACAGACAACTTCACAGATTTTCGCACTCAGGTTGCTACGTAATTGTGGCTTATTTGGTTTCACAACCGAAAAAAGTCTTTCACTAATATATGTCGGTCGAAATATTGTGGTAATTTTGCAACCTCAATATGGAGACATTGGAACTACCTGAGGAAAGCTAAGTACAATACCTTGCTATGTCTTACTGTGGGCAGTGTGCAGTCAAGTCCACTTGAAAGGCGAGGGCGGAAATCCATTCCGGATGTTCTAATTTTCATTCCTGTACTCCTTTACCCTTGATAAAATCAGCAATAGCCATTTTTAAATCGAAAAATCGTTCCGCGCATGCACCTCGACTCAACCAACACACCTTGCAGTAATATGTAAAGTCCCCGCACTCTGTGTTCGATCTCATGGAAATTTGTTGCATGCGACTTCAGAAATTGTATTATTTGTGTGGTGGTCAATCCACCCTAATCAGGCAATTGCTGTTGAGCGGGAGGGCCGGGCCACACAAGCAACATTCACAGTTTATAACAAGAACACTTTTATTAAACTTTTCTTCAGGAAATAAAATCTTATCTTTAAAATTTTGTGATGAGGTAAGTTAGCAAAGAATCCTTACAAGCACGGGCAAGCGCCCTATTCAAACAACATTAATCTTTAAACAGGCATTAAGTGATTCGCAAGTTAATTAGTTTCCGTACACAGTAAAGTTCCCAAAAGGGGACTGCAATAATGAGATAAAGCTTAACGAATCATGAATATCACAAGATTAAAAAAAAAAAAAATAGAAACAGATAAACCACTTCGTGACAGATTTTCAAAACAGGTGACGTCACAAAGGCACGGGATAATTCAAGTAGCAGAAGCGGGGGGGGGGGGGGGGGGGAGGGGGCACTGGACCCGGACCAGAGGCGGCTAGACCCAGAACCCACAGCAAGCGGGCGAGCTGGACAGGGTGCCGCACACAGCACACTGTAAAACACGAATCTTTTATGAAATCCTTTACAGATCCAAATCAGGGCCGCACGACTCGATTCGGGTAATGTGGCCGAGTCCAGTTCCCACACTACGAGCCAGGTTCGGTCTTGCAGTCGTGTCAAACACACCACAACCTCTGCGTCGTGCCCCGGCCTGCTCAAGCACGCTCCCCCTGATTCTCCAGCGCGGCGCGGCTCTCTGGCTGTCCCCTCTAGCGCAACACGCCTGTCGCGGCCAAAAGCCACGTCAAACGGCCCAGCCCAAAGATCACACGATGCTGACCCGATCGATCAATCGATACGAGCCAGCACGGCTCAGCTTGTACTGTCTATTTCTAAATGTGCTCCATGCCGGCAAATTTAGCACGAAGTGCTTTTGTAATGCGGAACACCGGATGCTATCTGTCGATAGTTGTAAGATTTGCTCTTTCATTGCTAACCAAATCCCTTCTGCATGGTACTGTAATGTCATTTCATAGCAAATGTGGAGTAAGCCGGCCGGTGTCGCCCAGCGGTTCTAGGCGCTTCAGTCTGGAACCGCGCGACCGCTACGGTCGCAGGTTCGAATCATGCCTCGGGGATGAATGTTTGTAATGTCCTTAGGTTAGTTAAGTTTAAGTAGTTCTAAGTTCTAGGGGACTGATGACCTCAGATGTTAAGTCCCATAGTGCTCAGAGACATTTTGAGTACTCGTCGCTTATGCGAATGCATAATACGAATCAAAAATTCTCATCCCTCTATTCTGTCATTCCCATTCAGTTTTAAAGGCTTGTGACGATGACTCGCTAGATTGCGTCTTTTCGTGCAAGCAGCCACTGGACCTCTGAACGTAGTTCGTATCACTAACAAATAGCGAAGGGTAAACAGCGCTTACACCACTACTCTGCCGAACTGAAGAGAGTTGTGCCGATCGAAAGATGCCACACCACACAGCTAAATGAAATTTCGCGCTGTACCGACTACTTGCGAAGAGAACCGAGCGAAGCTGGGACAAGCGGTCCCTTGGTCTGCCCGTGGCCCGCACAAGCAGCATGCGTGAAATATGGCACCCCGTGGCCGGCCCTGCTTTAGATTAATGATTCAAATGAACATTCTGCTGTGTTGGGTGAAAACTACGACCTGAAATTTCAGCCGCGGATGTCGTCATTGTAGGGCAGAGTAGCTTGATGATGCTACACCTAGAAAATATTAAACCTTAAAGCGAGAATTGGTTTGCATGACAGAGCAATGACGATCGGACTTCGTCAAAATAAAATTACATTGCACTTTCAGCTTGTGGAAGACGAAAAGGTCGCCTATATTCGGTAACGTGCTGACAGCGCGTGATTATCACGTCACCAAACCATCCACATCCAGCAGCTTAAGTAGCTGGAACATATAAACACAAACTTCAAATAATATTAGTAGAACGAATGGACAACTTTGTCAATAAATCGAAATATCGTTAATGTTGTATTGTATTGTACTGTATGCTAACCGGGGACCTAGAAACGACGGAGAGGCTCCGTCCCCGCCGCAGCCGCAGTGGTCGACAACCCCACTACGTCTACCGCAGTCCACTTCACACCTCCGCCGCCCCACACCGAACCAAGGGTTATTGTCCAGTTCGGCCCCCGGTGGAACCCCCAGGGAACGTCTCACACCAGACGAGTGTAACCCCTATGTTTGCGTGGTAGAGTAATGGTGGTGTACGCGTACGCGGAGAACTTGTTTGCGCAGCAATCGCCGACATAGTGTAACTGAGGCGGAATGAGGGGAACCAGCCCGCATTCGCCGAGACAGATGGAAAACCGCCTAAAAACCATCCACAGACTGGCCGGTTCACCGGACCTCGACACAAATCCATCCGTTGGATTCGTGCCGGGGACCAGGCGCTCCTTCCCGCCCGGAAAGCCGCACGGCCAACCGGGCGGGCTATCGTTAATGTTAATTTAGGTTCATTATTGAAATCAAATTTTTTGATGCAACCCGCCACGAATTCCTCTCCTGTGAGACCCTCTTCATATTATAGGAGCTCTTGCAACCTACGTCATCAGTTGTGTGCTGGATGTATTCCAATCTCTGTCTTCCTTCACAGTTCTTGTCCTCTACAGCTCCCTCTAGTACTATGGAAGTTATTCATCGATGTTTTAACAGATGTTTTATCATGCTCTCCCTTCTTGTTGTCTTTGCTTTCCACATATTGCTTTCCTCATCGATTCTGCGCAGAACTTCCTCGTTCCTTACCTTATCAGTCCACCTAATTTTCAACACATCTCAAATGCTTCAACCCTCTTCTGTTCCGGTTTTCTCATCGTCCACGTTTCACTACTATACAATGCTGTGCTCCAAATGCACATTCTCAGAAATTTATTCCTCAAATTAAGGCCTATGTTTGATACTAGCAGACTTTGCTCCTTTTGCCAGCGGAAGTCTGCTTTTGATGTCCTACTCGCTCCGTCCGTCATTGGTTATTTTGCTGCTTAGGTAATAGTCTTTCTTAACTTCATCTATGTCGTGACCATCAGTTTTATTGTTACGTTTCTCACTGTTCTCATTTCTGCTGCTTCTCATCTCCTTTGTATTTCTTCGATTTACTCTCAATCCATATTCTGTACTCATTAGACTGTTTATTCGGTTCAGCAGGTCATGTAATTCTTCTTCACTGTCACTCAGAATAGCAATGTCATCAGCGAATCATGTCATTGATATCTTTTCACCTTGAATTTTAATTCCACTCCTGAATCTTTCTTTTGTTTCCATTATTAATTTTTCAATGTACAAATTGAACAGTGGGGGCGAAAGACTACATCACACACCCTTTTTAACCGGAGCACTTCGTTCTTGCTCTTCCATTCTTCCGTCTTGGGTCTTGAACATATTGTACATTAACCGTCTCTACCTATAGCTTATCACTGTTTTCCTTAGAATTTCGAACATCTTGCATCATTTTACATTGTGGAGCGCTTTTTCCAGGTCGATAAATCCTTTGAACGTGTCTTGATTTCTCTTTCGTCTTGCTTCCATTATCACCCGCAATGTCAGTATTGCCCCTATGGTGCATTTACCTCTTCTAACGCCTAAATGGCCGTGTTTCCGTGATGTTCTACAACGCCACCGAGACGCGCAACGTAGCACTGTTATGCGGGTTGTCGCTTCAGCTGCGCAGGCGCAGCGGCCCTTTAAGTCACCCAAACGTCGCCTGGCCTGTGGGAAGCAACTAGTTCCGAGGGCGTGCACAAGAGTAGAGCCGCCACATTTGCGGACCTTCTGGTGCACCATTTTCCTCAGCCAGTACTAACCCAGATCGCTAGATCATTCGATACGTAGGTATAGTGCCCTCGCCCGGCGAGCACAGTGGAGCTGTGAGGATGTTTGCGAAGTTACAAACGTAACTTCTGTGCTCTGATAGCAGTACAAAACAAATAAGAAAAATCCTGTTTTGAAAATAAAAGACTGTCTTCTTTGACAACTTAAAGCTCTTCGAAAACACCATACACTACTAGCCATTAAAATTGCTACAAGAAGAAATGCAGCTGATAAACAGGTATTCATTGGACAAATATATTATACTAGAACAGACATGTGATTACATTTTCACGCAATTTGGGATCATAGATCCTGAGAAATCAGTACCCAGAACAACCACCTCTGGCCGTAATAACGGCCTTGATACGCCTGGGCATTGAGTCAAACAGAGCTTGGATGGCGTGTACTGGTACAGCTGCCCATGCAGCTTCAACACGATACCACAGTTCATCAACAGTAGTGACTGGCTTATTGTAAGGAGCCAGTTGCTCGGGGACCATTGACCAGACGTTTTCAGTTGGTGAGAGATCTGGAGAACGTGCTGGCCAGGGCAGCAGTCGAACATTTTCTGTATCCAGAAAGGCCCGTACAGGACCTGCAACATGCGGTCGTGCATTATCCTGCTGAAATGTAGGGTTTCGCAGGGATCGAATGGAGGGTAGAGACACGGGACGTAACACATCTGAAATGTAACGTCCACTGTTTAAAGTGCCGTCAATGCGAACAAGAGGTGACCGTACGTGTAACCAACGGCATCCCATACCATCACGCCGGGTGATACGCCAGTATGGCGATGACGAATACACGCTTCCAATGTCCGTTCACCGCGATGTCGCCAAACACATATACGACCATCATGATGCTCTAAACAGAACCTGGATTCATCCGAAAAAATGACGTTTTGCCATTCACGCACCCAGGTTCGTCGTTGAGTACACCATCGCAGGCTCTTCTGTCTGTGATGCTGCGTGAAGGGTAACCGCAGCCACGGTCTCCGAGCTGATAGTCCATGCTGCTGTAAATGTCGTCGAACTGTTTGTGCAGATAGTTGTTGTCTTACAAACGTCCCCATCTGTTGACTCAAGGATCAAGACGTGGCTGCACGATCCGTTACAGCCATGCGGATAAGGTGCCTGTCATCTCGACTGCTAGTGATACGAGGCTGTTGGGATCCAGCACGGTGTTCCGTATCACCCTCCTGAACCCACCGATTCCATATTCTGGTAACAGTCATTGGATCTCGACCAATGCGAGCAGCAATGTCGCGATACGATAAGCCGCAATCGCGATAGGCTACAATCCGACCTTTATCAAAGTCGGAAACGTGATGGTAGGCATTTCTCCTCCTT